>NC_044013.1:37602604-37903725 GCF_900496995.4 Aquila chrysaetos chrysaetos
CACGCCGCATCCCTCCTCCCTTTGGTCGGGTGGCCGGCCGGGACGCCGGTGCCGCAGGACCTGACGCAAACGCCTGTCCTCAGCACTTCTGCTATCTGGGGCACGGAGGAGCAGCAGCGGCAAGGAATTAAAAAAAAAAAAAAAAAAAAAAGGCCAAAAAAAAAAAAAAGCCCTATTTGCATAAACCTCCCAAAAAGAGGAGCTGGAGCCTGAGCCAGGAGAGCCAAAGCGGCTGCGAGCATCAGACAGGGACCACCAGAGCTGATAGCGAGTGCAATAAGTAGTAGGGGAGCATCGCCTGGACCAGGGCACGCTTTGCCACCGGGTCCCTGCATGTCCCCAAAGTGCTGCCCTGGGGCTCGACACCCTGTCCAGGAGTGACATTGGGACACTTTTGCATTCAGGTCTTAAGAGGGCAGATTAATCGCCGTGTGCTGGATCTGTCACGCACGGGGATATATATTCTTCTCGGAATTTACAAGTAGTTCTGTCTAGAAATAAACAACCAGAGATAAAAATTACATTGTCACCGTGCAGGTGTGATCGATGGAAGAGACAAGCCCTTGGAGTGCCGGCGAGGTGCCGCCGGCACAACCCACCCAGGGAGCGCCGGCCCTCGGGGCGGCCGGGAGATGCCGAAGGGGCTCGGGAAAAGGCGGCGGGGGTGCGCTCCGCCGACCCCAGCCTGTCGTGTCCCCGTCCCAAAGGCCAGGGAAGGTGGGGACGGCCACCTAGGCCATTCCCAAGTGGGGAAGATGCCGAACCCCGGAGAAGACAACGCTGGTGATGGATGACCATGAGGAGCACCCGCGAAGCAGCCGTGGGAAGGATGCCCGGGGCAGAGCAGTCAGGGGCAGAGGGGGCTGCAGCCCCCAGGTCAGCTCCTTGTAAAACCCTCTCGGGCCCTGTCTCGAGCCCCCAGCCCTCCTCTCCAGCGTGGTTCCAAGGTCAGCGATGGGCAGAAGTCAGAGCCGGGCATGCAGCTGCTGCAGCCCCCCGGGACCAAGATGCGAGGAGGATTAATGTGCTTTACACCAGGCCCCTTCCTTTCTCGTTTGGTTTCTCCTTCACCTTTCTCTGCTTCACATGCGTGCATTGGCTTTGGCCAGGCTTGTTGCGGAGCACATGGCTCACCCGGGTCACTGCCGCTCCCTGAGGAGGGACAGACGTCGGCTCCTTCATCGCTTAAATCTCAAGTTGCACTGAAAGCAGTAAAAAAGCTCCACACGGATCCTCTCCCCGGCCTTCAGCATCCTGAGGAGCCAGGACCCGGCTCAGCCTGCCGGGATGGAGATCCCAAACCCAGCTAGGGCAGCCCGGCAGCCGGTCCTGCAACTGCCTTCGGACTATTAATAAACCCGGAGCAGCTGGTGGAGCCTCTGCCGAGCCGGTCCTCGGGATTTATCCACATTGCTCTGCCTTATCAGCCATGCTTTTCACAAGCACTTAAATTCAGGAGGAAAAGGAAAAAGTGAAATCAGATAGAAATGCAGGTCTGTTTGCTGTTTTCTCCAATGAAATGGTTCTGGGTAAACAGCAGACGCCTTTGATGAAATCCCAGCAGGCTTAAACAATAAAGCTGGTTACAAACTCAATCTGGCGCAGATATCAGATCTGAAATTGTTTCAAAAAACATGTCAACATTTTCTAATGCTGCTGCAAAACTTCCTCGGCACCTTGCCACAAGCCTGCGTCTGTGACGCAGGACCCACGCCGCTGTCCCGGCTCGCACCGCTGCTGCCATGCTTCCCGTGGGGAGTCCTGCCCCGGCACCTCTGCACCCCTCTGCCTGCCCGGAGACCCCCCGAGCTGCAGGAAGATGTTCGGTATCACCCTGGAGACATGAGACAGTCCCCAAGCTGCCAGGGAAGGACCTTCCCCGCTCTGTGCTCGGGGTGCACCAGGTTGTTTTCCAGCTGTAAATCCAGTCGCCATCCCCAGGCGCAGCCTGGCCGGGGCTTCGCGGTGCGGGAGGTCTGGCGGGGTTGGACGAGAGGCATCGGGCAGGGCCACCGTTCCTCTTGTCCCATCCCAGGGACAGCATTCAGCCCTGGGTTCATCCCAGGCGCCACCAAGGACAATTGACTTTTCCACGGAAAAACAGTTTGCAAAGCGCTATGGTGGCAGAGAAGCGCAGCCAGATGCTCCTCCTCAGTTTTGCATCCAGCGTGTCATCTCTGCATCCCACTAGGAAACCAGTCACGGCCCAGGGCAGGATGAGGCCGCGCGGTGATGCACAGGTCCATCCGATGGAACGCCTGGCTGGGGTCACGGCTCAGCCCCCCTCCTAAATCTACGATGCAGGTTTGGGGCACAACAGGGACTTTGTCCAGCGGAGGTTGGCTGCGTCAGGGCAACAGGCGATTTAGGAGCTCCCGTTCGCGAGTGCCCCTCTGTCAGCATTGGCGCCGGAGCAAAAGGGACCATCCGGAGCAAAAGGGACCATCCAAACTTGGAAAACACGTGGAGCCGGAGCGCGACGAGGCAGGTCCCACATTGGCATTGCCGGAGCCAGCCTGCTAGCCGCCTGGCACTGGCACTTTCCGAACAGCGTCAGCACTCGAGGTCTCTGAGGGACACAAGGGGATGCAGGTCCCCAGTGGGGACCGAGGCAAGGGGGCAAGAGGCTGCCGAGGAGGAGGAGGAGGCAGCAGGTCTGGTCACACCACGAGCGGGGACAGCATCTTGGTTCCGGTTAGGAAGCCAGTACCAGCTCCGGGGGTGTCTGGGGTCCCCCCCGGCTCCGCATCCCCATCCATGAGGAAGCTGCTCCCCAAGTGCGGGGACAGACACTGGCTTTCCGCGTTGGATCCAGCCCTACAGGCAGCCCATCCCGCATCCCTACGGAAACCCCCAGCCCGGGGCTGATGCCCGACGCAGCTCGCGTCCCATGTGGCAGCAGGACAAGGGATGGCTGCGCTGGAGCAGCGGAGCCCACGTCCCTCCCAGGAGCTGGAGAGGACAAAGGGGACACAGGAGAGGAAAAGCAGGGCAGGAGGAGGAAGAGGAGGGCAGGCAGCCCTGGGGGGGCTACGGGGGGCCAAGCCTCGGCTCCAGCGCAGCACGGAGAGGGGGACGTGGCGGACCTGACCCCTCTGCGGAGGTTGCCTTCGCCATCGATCCCTGCTGCACTCAGGCTCATTAGGACCAGGGAGCTGCTGCGAGCGGCTGGCGGAGGAGACAGACGGGGGGAGCGCTCACCGTGGCTCCCTGGATCGTATTAAATATTTACTTTGTTTTGTTTTGTTTTTCCCAGCTATATTGATCAGAGATGGGGGGGGGGGGGGGTTGGTCGGATGCTGGGAGGGAAGAGCAGAGGCAACAGCTGAGCTGCAAAACGGGGACGGAACCTGCCAGGGTGCTCCCAAGGGCTGCACCCACTCTCCCCAGGGGCACCCGGGGCCGTCCCCCCCAAAAAGCTGCTCCCCCCCCCCCCAGAGCCATTCATCCCCCTTCCAGGGTCAGGATGGGCATCACCAGCATGGGGGGGGGGGCTGCAGCAGGGTGGCTCCCCCTCCCCATCCCACGCCAGCCCCATCTCAAGGGACGCAGGACGGGGGGATACCCAACGCGACGGCATCTTGTGGCAGGGGGTGTCCCCCCAGCCCGGGCCGGGAGGTGCCCCCCGTAGCCAGGCTGGGCCCCGAGAGCGGCCGCGCAGCCGGTGCTGTTTCTATTTTGAGAGGAGCTCTACTGGAAAAGGAACAAAAGCTGAGGGAAGCTATAAATAGCCGCCTCCTTCACACCAGCGCCTCCTCCGCCCCAGCATCCCATGGCCAGGGGGGGGGTCCCATAGCGTGGCCCACGCTCAGCCCTGTCAACACCCCCCCCCCCCGCCTCATTTTCAGGCCAACGTCTCCATCCGAAAACCAGAGGGAATAAAGCGCTGGGGAATATTTGCCGCCGAAGCAGAACTGGCTCTGAACAACGGTTCGCCAAGTTGCCCGATGGCTCTGCCCAGCCGCAGCCTGGCTCCCGGGGGATTTGCCGCTGCCCAGCCAGGCTCTGCACCCACAAACACCCCTCGGGGCCGGATTCAGCCACCTGGGAATGTTCCTCTTGCCCCGGCACAGCCCTCCCTTGCCCTGGCTGCGGCTGGCAGGGAGCAGGGAGAGCCGAGCGGCTCGGGCAGACCTACTTTCAAGGCTTTAATCCTTTTTGCTTAAAGGATCTTTTTTTTTTTTTTTCCCCCCTCTCTTTTTTTTTTTTTTCCCTTTTTTTTTCCTTTTTCTTTCTCTTTCCGCACGGCAAAGATGGGGTCTGATCAGAGGAGAGACGCAGGGAGCTGACAAGCTGCGGAGTACGGAGAGAAAGGAGAAAGAAATACATATTTATTACCCTCAATTATTAAAAAATAGATAGCAGCAGATCTTAGGCCCTGGCAGAGGCACTGCGGAGCCGTTTGTCTGAGGACTATTTTGTTTTTTAAATTCCATTGAAATTATAATACGCCGGGCTTGTTAGCACAAACACCCCGGTACATTCCTGCCGAGGGAGGATCATCCCGGTCCCTCTCCCGGCTCCGGTGTGCTGCCCGGGGGGTGGCCGTATCCAGCACCCCATGGGCTGCTGAATTTGCAGGCAGCGAGAAGGCAGGGGGGCTCGGGGGGGGAGCAGGAGCTGGCAGTGGCGGATGCAGCCGTCAGCCTTTGCCCCCTTCTGCCTTCACACCCGGGGGATCAGAGGGACTCTGCCCCACGCAAGTGCATCCCCATGCCCAGGTGCTCATTGATGCCTGGCCGGGCAAAGGTCTTGTGGATGAGAGCTCACCCCGGGCTCGTCACAGGGCCAAAAAAAGCACCGGGATATTCTTCATGCACGAGGACGGACTTTGCACCCCTCGGATGGCAGCGTGGGCCACAGGCCCGGGGTTTCCCCAAGTAAACCAGTGCAAACGCTGGTGCAAACACAGCTGGAGAAAAAAAAAAAAAAAAAAAAAAAAACGGTTCCCAAGCTCACAGGGCTGGCAGAGCCGCTGGCACCTCCCCTCCGCTTGCAGGGCTGCCTCCGTAAGGAGCCCTGCCAGTGCAGCAGCCAAATTCCCTCCTGCTGCTGCTCCCCGGTAAACAACGGCCGCAGCCTCCCTGCGCGATAGTGATGCTGGGACTTGGGGTGCACGTGGAGCATCTCCGATGCCCTCCGGCTCCGGCGCCACGCTCTCCCCATGGCCAGGCACCATCGGGATGGGATGGACCACCGCGGACCCCCAGCCTACTCTGCCATCACCCCTCCGGGGTCAAAACCCACTCCTGTCCCATCCCGCCGGCCATGAGGTGGGGAGAGACACGGCTCCCAGTGCAACCGGCTTTCGGCACTGGGAGTCACCGGGGCAGTCATGGCACTACCAGCCCAGGCAAAAGCATCACAAGAAGCTGCTCACCAAAGCCGGGCTGACTCCGAGCTGCCGTGCCGGCTCTGAGTTGCTGTGCCAGCACCGCCGGGAAGCAAGCAGCCGGTGGGCACATGTGCTGTTAAAGAGGAAAAGGAGCTTTCTACACCAAATGGAGCATTTTCTGCTTAATAACCCCCCAATCCTAATCTGCGCAAAGAAGATTGCCCCCCGCATCTCCCCGTCCTGCATCTGCCGCTTGCCGCTGCCCGCACTTAACACGCGGGCAGAGCCACGGCTGCCCGATCGGCACGTGCCCTGCCCTCGGCAAAACGGGCAGGAGAAAGACCGGCCGCTGGGGAGGGCAGGCGATGCCCGGCGCTTGGGCGCAGGCGTTTCCTCCATCAGCGCCGAGCCTCCATCATTTGTCATCAGTAAAAATAATATTCCTAAAAGTGTCCCCCCTCCCGATTGCCGGGCAGCAGGCGCAGGGCTGTGGGTTTCCATGGTGATGCCGTTCCGCAAGGATGGTACGGGGGATCGGTGCTTCCTCAATTTGGGAGATGGGACGTGGTGTCGACATCCGGAGCGGGGACAGCACCAGCCACGCTGCTGGCGGAGGGACCTGGGGCCAAGCCGGCTCATCCCCCCTTAGGCTTGGGCAGCGTCACCCAAAATAGCGGGGAAGGAGCACCCTTGCCGGAGAGGACAAGGGTGCTCCTGCATCCCAGCAGTGCCTCAGGGCCGTGCCCTGCACCCCCTGCCCACGTCGGCACACGGACCCCCCGGCTCCTCCTCGCTGACTCCCACCAGCATCCCACTCGCTCCCGGCCCCAC
Source organism: Aquila chrysaetos chrysaetos (assembly GCF_900496995.4). NCBI lineage: Eukaryota > Metazoa > Chordata > Aves > Accipitriformes > Accipitridae > Aquila > Aquila chrysaetos. Next base: position 37,608,771 of record NC_044013.1, read on the forward strand.
GGCTCTGCCCCGCAGCCTCCCGGCCTCCCACTTGTTGCCTCCCTCCGCTCTTAAATCGGTCGCCAGGCTCTTTCGGCAGGTGCCGGGTCAGGACGGCACCTTGCCCATCCCAACCCGCTGGGAACCCAAACGACAGCCACCATTGCTCAGGTGCTGGTGCCTCGCCTGCCTGCTGCTCCACCAAAGCACTTTTAAAGACATAATCTGCCGTTAATAACCAGAGTTTATACCGAACGTGGCTAAGCCCTGGGATTGCACTTTGCAAACAAAGCCCGAGTTTTCGGCTGTTTGGAGGCGGCTGGAGCAGCTCCCTGGGGTGGGGATGGGGAGCGGCGGCACCCACGGGTGCCCCGATGTGGGGCAGAGCGGTATGGGTGGCTGCCCCCAGTGACGTGGGACTGAAGCGGCCGTGTCCTGGGTCACTCCTCTGCAAGGAGGGGGAGTGCCTCCACGCTGCTCCGCGGCTGGCCGGGGGGACCACCGGGAGCTGGGGACACCCCAACGGGGGGGTGGCTCTGGCCACACCTGGCCACCACCATGTCCCTCCGGGCTCCCACGCTTCCCTGCCTGGTTTTTGCCTCCAAACAGGGTTTTGGCAGCAAGAGCCAAAACCCATCAGCGCTCCGGCCGTTTCCAGCAGCCCGAGTCCCTGTCCAGCCCCGAGGCAATATCATCTCACTCGTGGCCTCATCCTGCAAACCACAGGGACCCGCTGCCCAGCTCTGGCCTGCACCGCCAGCTCTAGCACCGCCAGGTGCCTTAGGGAAAGATGGGTGTGAAATCATGCTGGAAAATGCATATTTTTATGTTTCCCCGGCAGGTTCACTGGTATTTTTTAGAGCAGCGCTTTGAGGCCACCTGGAGTGTCACCCGCAGCCTTGGGCACCAAGATGGGACCGCAGGGCGCCGGGTGCAGCACTTTAGGCGAAAGGTGGGAATAACATTTAGCCAAGCGTGGCCGCAGCTCTGACCCTGCCGGGCTCCATCAGCGCGGGTCACTGAACGACGACGGCTCCTTCGCGTCCCGGTTCCGGCTCCAGGTCCAAGCGGGTCTCGCCTGCCCGAGCCCCCCTCGTTCCCCCCCAGCACTGCTGCAGGGACAGCCTGGGCCGCATCCTGACCCCCCCCCCCAACCATCCCCCTTGCTTCGCTGGGCACAGAGAGCTTGTGGCTTCCTCTCAGCTCTTTAGGAAATTAAACTTTTATAAGCAGAAAGGTTTCTGGGCTCTCGGCTCCCCGGCGCAGGAACCGCAGCCCAGCCCGCGCCCGCACCCTGCCCACCGGCTGCTCCCCTGCAGGGAGGGACGGGGGCTGGACGCCCCGTCGATGGGCTGAGCGATGGCAGGGACAGGGATGTGGCTGCCCATGACCTTGGTGTCATCCTTGACCTGGAAATCTCTTTCTCCTGCGTCGCCAGCGTTGCACTCCTGCCTGCGGCCACCTCCGGCAGGGTGCACGGTGCAGCACCAGCCCCACCGACACCATCGCCCGGGCTGGACCTGCACCCTGCGCTGTCACCCACTGCCACGCCAACGATAATGTCCCAGTGCCCAAAATCTGTCCCAAATCCCACCGGGGCTGCCCAGTGCCTCCGCTGCTGGAGCTCATGGGGCTCAGGAGACCCAAAATGTCCGCGGGCATCGCAGCGCTGCCCCGGCCACGCCACCGCCCGTCCTGCCGCAAACCTCCAGCGGCAAACATCTTTGACGCGCGTGGCACCGTGTGCGAAGCCGTCCCCCCCCCCATGAGCGGGCACACGGAGCTGCTTCCCCCAGGGACGTCGCCTGCAGGTCCCCCAAACCCTGCAGTGTCCCCCAGCCCTGAGCCCAAAGGCGGTGGCAGTGCCACCATCAGCCTGCGCTGCCTCCCACCAGCGCAGCTTTGTGCTGCCACGTCCCTCGGTAAAACCAGCCGCCCTCGAGCCCCACGGAGGGGTTTGGCCCTGGCCCCGCGCCCCGGCAGCGGCTCTCCCCATCTCCCCTCGCCCCCCACGTGGGGCGTCCCCTCCGCACCCCGCTTGGGGCAAATGCCGGGGACCGGGACCCCCCACCCACCCAGGGATACCTGGCCACGGCGAGACGGGGAGGGGAGAGCCTGTCGGCGGGATGGAGGCCTCCTCTAACTGCCTGTTGAATTATTCAGGAATGGCATTAACTTATAAATGAGTGTGTTTGACTGATTTTGTGGTTGATGTACAGATAAATTCTAATGAAAGACAGCTACAAGATTTTAAATTATTAATTAGACTGCCACTTAACAAAGCCTATTTGGCACTCTATTTCCTTGCTTAACAAGACAAAAACTTTAAGAATAGGTTTTGCATTAGCCCACAGGCTCTTCAATTTGCATTTTGTTTTTCTAGCTCCAGAAATGAAAGCTGTACATCTTGACCTTAACAGGCTACCCCTGGTGGGATGCAACCCTGCCGGCAGCCCTGCCGCCTGCCTTCCACCTCGGGCTCCCGGTTTCCCAGCCTGAATGATGCTTTTCCTTCAGCCGGCAGCACCGGGATTGGGAACCGTGGCTGGGAACCGGGGCTGCTCTGAGGGCTCGGGGTTTATTCTAAAGACCGCCAGCCCGCTTGGGTTAATACACCGAACAAAGCCGAGGCGGGAGCCGGAGAGAGGAACATCCGAGCGCGAGGCCCCGCAGTCGCAAGGTGACATTTCCCCCAGTGGGGAAAAGAATTCCCGGGGTGGCAGCGGGGGCTCTGCCCCGTCCGGGGGTCCGCGCCCCGACGCGGGGGGGGCTGCAGGCGTGGCGTCGGCACCTTCTCCCGCTGCCGGAGCCTCGCCGGAGAAGGGCATGTGGTGGTGGTGGTGGCGAGGGCTGGGCCCGGGGCTGTGCGGTCGCCCCCTCCCCGGGGTACGGGACGGGAGCAGGGGGGGGTTCAGCGGGGGTCCCCCCCCCCCCCCAGCACCGCTGTCCCCAGCATCTCCCCGGGACTGGACCAGGCGCAGCAGAACTGGGGGTCCTGCCCCCCCCCCTCCCTGCCCCGGCACGGACCCCCCGGGAGGCCCGGCTTCTCCTCTCGCTGTGATGTCAAAAAGCTCCCCTATGATGTCCCAGACGGTTGCCATGGAAATAGCGTGATGTCACAGCGGAGCGAATCTCCTCGGGGGGGCGGAACGGGACGGCTCGCCCCAACTTCCCCGCCGAACCCCCCGCGTCCCCCCGGTGAGCCCCGTTTCCCATTCCCTCGCCCCGGGGGACGAATACCGACTCTCCACCCCCGCGCCCGCCGCAGCCCCGCTGCCTCCGGGACCCGCCGTACCCCGGTGCCCGCGGGATCCGCCGCGTCCCCGGTCCTGCGGGACCCGGCGCCTGCCGTGCCTCCCCCCCCTCCCCGCTCCTCCCGGTCCCACCCTCCCCTCCCCGCCGCGCTGCGCTCCCGCCGTCCGCCACCGGTGCCTCTCCCCGGGGACCCCGGCGGGGGGGGGGGGGGGGGGGGGTTGCCCGAGCCTCGGTGGCGGCAGCGGCGCCGGTAACGCGGCGGGAGGAGGGGGGGGGGGGGGGGGAACGGGGACGCCCGGCGGCGCGGCCCCAACTTCGGCGGGGTGACAAACTTCGGGACCGGCCCCGGTGCCCGCGGTACCCGGTGCCCTCCCGGTACGGCGCTCACCTTGGCGGAGCATCTTGGAACCGGGGCGGGCGCGGTCTCCCGGCGGCGGCGGCGGCGGCGGCGGCAGCGGCGGCGTTGCTCAGAGCCGCGGGCGCGGCGGCGGCGAACGGTAGCGGCAGCGGTGGCTGCTGCTTCTGCTGCTGTACCGGGAACGCGGAGCCGGAGCCCGGACGAACGGCCCCCGCGGGGGCATGGCGGGCCGAGCCGCTCAGCGGCACCGGCCCCGGAACACCGGGGGAAGCACCGGCCGCGCCTTCTGCACCGCCGCGCGTCCCGCTCGCCGCTTTTTAGGGGGGGGAGCCGCCCCCTCGGGGCTGGGGCCGCCGCCGCCCCCCCCCCCCCTCGGGCCGAGCCTATAAAGGGGCGCCCGGTGCCGGTGCCGCGCTGCCTGCAGCGGCGGGCAGGGCTGGGCAGGGCGGGGCGGGGCAGCGACGGGGCGGGCAGGGCTGGGCAGGGCTGGGCGAGCCCGGCCGGGGCCCCCCCCCCCCCCCCCCCCCCGCTCCTCCGCCACCGCCGCCGCCGCCTCTCCCGCCTCCCGTGGACAGTTCGTGAAAGTGCCGCTGCTCCCCGTTCCCCGCGCCGCCCCCCCGCCCCGGCCCTCTCCGCCCCACCGGGGGGCATGGCTCAGCGCTGCCCCCCCCCCCCGCCCGCCCCCCCCCCCCCCCCCCCCCCCACACACACCCCGCGGGGCTCTGCGGTTCTCCCGGGACCGGCTTGTTACCCCCGCTCCATCGTCGTGTCCCCCCCCTTCCCCGCCTCGGTGCCCCGGTATCTCACCGGCGCTCTGCCGCCCCGCGGCTGCCGGGCTCACGGCTGTCCCCGCCGTCCCGTCTGCCCAGCACCGTCCCTGCCGCTCCCCGGGGACCTGCCGTCCCCACCGTCCCCCTCCGCCCCTTATCGCCCCCTCCGCCTCCCCGGTGTGCCGGTGTCCCGCCGTAGTCCCGTCACCCGATCGGGGGCCCCGCTGTTCCCTCCGCCCCGCCACGGTCCCTGCCGCCCCCCCCCCCCGGGGTCCCTGCCGTCCCCTACGGTGCCCTCCCCCCCTTATCGTCCCCTCCGCCCTACCGGATCCCTGCTATCCCACCGGGGTCACGGATGCCCCACCGGGGGCTCTGCTATCCCCTCTGCACCCCGGTCCCGGTTGTCCCCTCTGCCCCCCCGGTCCCTGCTGTCCCCACACTCCCCACCGCGGTCCCGACATCCCACCGGGGCCCCGCTGCTCCCCGGGCGGTCCCTCCTGCCCCTCGAGGGTCCCTCTCGCCTCCCCCCCTCTGCCTCCCCGGGGGTCCCGTTATCCCACCGAGACCACTGCTGTCCCCGCTGCCCCGTCGGGGTCCTCGCTGTCCCCCCGGGGGTCCCAGCTGCCTCCCCGGTCCCCTGCCGCCCCTGGGGGTCCCTGCTGCCCCCGGTTCCCTCCTGCCCCACGCCTCGCAGGGACTTGGCTTCCACCCCGCGGCACGGGGTGGGGGGGGAACACGGACCCGTCACCGTGACAACGGCCCCGTCGCCTCCGCCCCGTCCGTGTGTTAAAGTCGGGACCGGCAGCGCCGGGGCGGACAGCACCGGGGAGGACGATGCGGCGGGACCACGGTCCCGACGTGAAGGGGGTCAACCCCGACATCGCAGCGCTTGGCACAGCCCCCTGCACACCCAGGGGCCCGTCGGGACCGTGCCGGGACCCGTCGGTCCCCGCTGCACCGTCCGTCCCGTCGGGGCCCGCCGGCGCCCTCCCCACACTCGATCTCTCGGCCGGCGACTGCTCTGGCCTAGCGCGGGGCTCGCTTAGTGCTGCCTTCCCGCCTTCACGTGCTCCAGAGCCATGGCGGCCTCCGTGAGGGTCGGGAGCGCGGCCCCGGTGCCCGTCGCAGGTGGGCTGAGGTTGGGTCAATGCTGGGTTCCCGGTGCCGGTACCGGGTGCTATTTCGGCTGCCTCGGCGAGGGAGGCCGGGACGGCGGCGGGGGAGGCCGGGCCGGTGGCTCCGCCACCGGCCCGGCCTCCCCCGCCGCCGTCCCGGCCCAGCTGGCCCTTTGGCGGTTCGACCGTGGGCCGTGCGGGGAGGGTTTGGTGGCTCATGAGTGCCGGTGTTGGGCTGGAAATAGTGAATAATCCCCCTGCTGTCACTCCCCCGCCGCTCTCCGGCTTTGCCGAGCTGTAGGGGGGCGGTTGCTGGCGGGGGCTGGCTTCAGGATGAGGCTCCCGGGGACGGGCCTGGCTCACCCGGTGCTGTTGCCTTTTCCCCGGTGGGATAACGGGATCCCCTTGTTGGGGCAGGAGGGACCCCCGGGGTGCTTGCGGATGAGCAGTAGGGGGTTGTGCCTGGTGTTCTCCCGGCTTGGGGGGAAGCCAGCCCCACTCATGGGGTTTCACGTAGTTACAGTGGTGCTTTCTGGGCAAAAAAAAAAAAAAAAGGTGTCTTCCCCCCCCCGAAAAGTGCCAACAACCTGCCCCCAGCATGAAGGGCAGAAACTCACCCCCTTCTCCCACCTGCTTGTCCCCGGGGGTGGCATGAGGGCAGCGAGGATGCTGCTGGCCTGTGGGGTATGCGGTGTGCTGCCTTCCCGGTAGCTCCTTTAGGCCACCTCGTTTGTCCCGCAGCCCGAGGCCCCACGCGGCGAGCAGCGCAGCAGATCCCCGAGGAGATCCTCAGTAATGTGGAGCTGCGGGAGGCGACGGAGGCCTTGCCCCGAAACTACAACTTCGAGATCCCCAAGACCATCTGGCGAATCCGGCAGGCTCAGGCCAGGAAGGGTGAGCGCCAGCCCTGGGGACGAGGGGTTTCGGGGCTGCAGCGTGGCGAGTTGGTGCTGCTGAGCTCACCGGTGGTGAGGGAGCCCACTTGGGCCAGGGTGCGGGCCAATGAGGCTCGAGCAGGGATGGTGCTGAGCTGCCCGGCATGCCCTGGCATGTTTAGGTTCTGTTTTGGCGAGCTCTCCTTCCCTCAGGGGAGTTTAATAGATCTGTATCTCTGGATTATAATCACATCGGACAGGATAGGTTGAGCTGCGCGGACCTGTCAGCCTGCGAGATGCGTCTGGGATGCCGGCCAGGTCCCTGCTGCTCTCCTCTCTCCCTGCACTTTTCTGCTATGCTGCCAGGGCTGGGCAGGGGGAACCCCACAATGCCCGGCTGCGGGGGGCTGGAGGGGCTGGCGGAGAGCTGGGTCATGCTACGCACTGGTCTGAACCTTCCTCGGGGTCCTTGGGGGGTTGCTGTAGCCCCAGAGGGGTGGGGAGTGGCTGTGGTGGCCCCAGAGCAGGCGCTGTGGTGCTGCAGGGTGGTGCCAGGGCTGTCCCCTCGCACCGTGTGCATCCTGCTGTGGCTGAGCTGGCTCTCGGTATGTGATCAGCTACAGGCATCAGGCCGTGGAGCCTCCTCCGTGCTGGGTGTCACCAGTGTCCCCACTCATGCTTTCCAACAGAGGCAGGGGCTGCTCACGGGGTTGTTTGGCGCCGGGGGCTCCGGGCAGAGCCAGATTTGAAACGCTGTGTGTACCTAGGAATGTCTCTGCCTGCTGCCACTGAGCTGGCAGGAGCTGGCAGGCGTCACGGGGGTGTACCAGGAGCTGCTGCCTGAGCTGGTCCCCGCTGTGATGCTGAGGGTTCGGAGGCTGTGGGGCTGTCCGGTCCGTCCCAGCTGTGGTGTGGGTGGCAGGGCTGCCCATCAGGACGCAGCGAGGCCACCCAGCCGTGCCGCTCTGGCTTTCGTTGCTGTATTTTGCTGCTTGGCACCTCCTAATTAAATGTAAATATGCGGCTGGGATTTAGACTTCAGAGCTGGGAGCGGAGCCCATCAGCCAGCCAGCCGTGCTGGGATTTAAAAATCTGCGCGTGCAGAGCCCAGCCAGGGGCTCGTTGCTGGGGGAACGCAGCCTCCCACCGGGCTGCGGCCAGTCCTGCCTGCGCCCTGCCTGCGCCCTGCCTGCTGTGGGGTTCGGGGGGGGGCTGGGGTGTCATCCCCTGTCCCCATAGTGCCGTGCTGGCGGAGAGTGACCCAGCTGCCTCCTGCCAACCCCTCGCTGGGGGAGGCAAAGCTGTTTGTGGGTCTGCTTGTTGGTGGCAGTCTGAGGTGGAGGGCAGTCCCAAATGGTCCCGAACGGGCTGGGGAATGCCAGGACCCTGAGCTGCTTGGTCCTCCCAGATCGGGCAGGGACTGACAGAGTGCGTGCAGCTTTTCCTTGGGCCCTGCAGGTTGGAGCAGGGTGAGATTAGCCCCGTTTGGGCCAGGTCTTTGCACAGCTCCACACTGGCCAGCGGGCTGAGCTTGGCAGCACAGGGATTTCTGTTGGAGGGGGATCTGGAGAGGACGTTTGGATAAATATAGCTGGAGCTGGGATGTCTTAGTGAGATTGGAAGGTGAAACGGCAATGGGATTAATGGGGCCTCCTCCATTCATCTCCCCCAGCATGGTCCTTGCTCCTCCCCACTGTCCTGGGGCAGCCTGCGGGGACCCACGGGGGTGTCCTGGCTGGACCCCAGGTGCTGGGGGGGCCCAGCTGAGCTGCAGAGGCAAAGGGATTTGTTCCAAGCTGTGAGGAGGGAGCAAACCAAGAAGCATCATTCGTTGATGAATATATTTCTGCTAGGCACAACGCTCTGTCGTTGCCGGCCACCCTCCCAAAACAAGGAGAGAAGCAGGGAGGGAAGGTGCAGAGAAGGGCAGTGAGGACGATCAGAGGTTTGGAACGGCTTCTGTACAAGGAGAGATTAAATAGATTTAGATCCTTTAGCTGGAAAAGAGGCAAACAAAGGGGGATCTGATAGAGGGATATAGAATTGTGAATGATGAGGAGAGGCTGAACAGGGGATGATTATTTGGTCTTTCTTGTAATGGGGGAACCAGGGGCACGTGTTTACATTATTAGGAGTGGGTTTAAAATAAACAGAAGAAAGTACCTTTTCCTGTGCAGCACATAATTAAAATCTGGAACTCATTACTGCGGGAAGCAGGAGAGACCAGCAGTGTCAGTGGGTTCAAAAAGGGATGAGGTGTGTGTGCAGGGGCTGGGTGTGAGCAGGGAGAATGGATACGGCCTAAGGCAGGACAACATGCACCCCGGCTGCCAGAGCCACCAGGATTTTTGGCCAATTTCTGGCTGTTTTGGGGAGGGTCGTTCTGCAGCTGCCACTCGAGCTGGATGCATTGGCCCCAGGGGTTGGTGCCCAGGTCCCCGTTTTGGGGCATCCCCTCCAGCTCCTCCTAACCCTGGGGCTGTTTTTCTTCCCAGTGGCCCTGCAGATGCCGGAAGGGCTCCTCATGTTCGCCTGCACCATTGCAGACATCGTTGAGCGGTAAGATGACGGCTTTTCCGCGCTTCCCTGCTTGGCTGCAGAACCTGGCGAGGGGATGGGGGCTGCTGCCGGCAATGGGGTGGCCGTCGGACAGGGCTGCCTGGGCAGGATGAGGCCCAGGGCTACTGCTGAGGGGGATGCGGGGGCCCCAGCATGTCTGCCCTTGCAGGGACACCTTGGCCACAGGCGCAGGCAACGCTGCTGTCCTGCGGCAGGTCGCAGACACCCGCTGCCAGCCCCGGGGACAGGGACTGGCGCTGCGCCAGCCCGGCCCTCGCCGCTCGGCTTCTCCTCCCCTCACCGCTTTGCTGGGAGCTGCTGACAAGCTCAGCGTGTCGGGGCCCTCGCTGGGGTGACGGAGCCAGGGAGCAGCCGTGTTAACAACTGGCTGACGCCAGCTCGGTGCCTGCGCGCTCACCACAGCAGTGCAGCCAGCGAAGGGAGGGCCGGCAGCGGGGCCGCTACCACCGCATGGGTCCCCTGCCCTCCTCCCCTGCCGTCGCGTCCTGTCCCCGTGGCCGCGGTCTGGCTGTGTCACTCTCAGGGCAGCACGGAGGTGCTCGGGGGCAGCCCTTCTCCAGCTGCAGAGGCCCGAGGCCACAGTGATGGCCTGGAGGGGTTGACTGCAAGCGGCTCCTGCTGGGCAGCCCCTTCCCCGTGGCTCCTATCCTGATTTTCTGTGCCACTTCGGAGGTGAGGTCAGGGGCGCCGGAGAGGAGCTGGGCTTTGGAGCGGCAGCGGATGCAAGCACCTTGCAGGAATGGGCCGTAATCTCCTTACTGCCGAGCGCGCCTGCCTCCCTCCCTCCCTCCCTGCCTGCCGGCTTTCTCCGTGCTGCGGCTGCCCCCTCCCCAGCCCCTCTCTGTTTTTGCACAGTGAATTAGTGCTAATAGCACCGCATGCCTCGTCTGCCATTGGGGTCGCGGCACTCATTAGTAAGCTGCCTTCCCAGGGCGAGCAGGCTCGTCTCCTCGCCGCCGCTAGCCGAGCAGCCGCTGCCGTGACGGGTGGCGAGGCAGCCGTGCTTGCAGGCTTTGTCCCCGCTCTACCATCGTTTCCCCTGTGAGACCGTGGCAGCCCCACACTTGGGGTGGTCGAGGGAGCAGTGGGAAGGTGGGCACGGGCAGGGGATGGGTGTGGGGGGCAGGGGGGACGGGTGCAAGTGTGGGCGGCTCTGCGTGGGCTTGTCCCTTTAAGCAGAGCTGCCTCCTCTCCGGCTTTGGCACGCAGCCGCTTTCATGTCTCCAACTTCAAAGGCAGCGGATTAAGGGGCTCTTTTATCTGAATGAAACCTTAAGCCCCACTTCCCGGTGGATGCCAGGGTGCTGGCATCCCCACTGGACTCGCCTTCCCTGCCAAGGGTACTCCGCAGGGCTGAGGTGGGGTGCTGGGTGCCGGGGTAGGGGGTGCTGGTGGGAGATGGGTGGTGGGAGATGGTTGCTGTGTGGGGAGAGGTGCCTGGCCAAGAGCAGGGACATGGCAGCGCCAATCGGTTGGCGGTTGGATGGGGGATGGCTTCGAGGCTGAGCAGGAGGGCCGTATCCTTCCTTTGCTGCTGTCGCACAGTACCCAGAGACACCCCGCTGCCAGTCTCTTGCCGGGAGCGCCGGGTGCCATCCGTGATTCTGGCTGGGGATGTGACTGTGCCGGGTACCAGCACTGCCGGCTGGAGGATCATGGCTGTGGGCAGGAGTGAGCCCAGCCCTGTTCCCGCTCTCTCGGGGACGTGCTTGGGACCCGGTTACATTGCCGTAGGTGAGGTGTGAATCGGCAGGTGGCCTCGTTAGTGCCTGCCTCTTCCTGCTATTAATATTCATCACTGGCATTAATGTGGAATCGCTGCTCGGCCGCCGCTCCTGCTGGCCCTCCTAACCCGGCGCTGGGGCCGGATGAGCCTCCGACGTGACGGGAATCGCTGCAGCCGTGTGCTCCGGCAGTGGCTGCCATAGCCAAGCTGGCGACAGGGGCTTGGGCTACCGTCAGCCCTGGAGTGGCATGTCCCCTTCCCACTGGGGACAGAGGGGACACGAGGGCTGAGCATGCCAGGGATACCTGCGCTGATGGGGAGCTCAGTGAGCAGCCCCTCTCCCCAGCCCATCCCCGCAGCCTCCTGCCCCCTCCTTGCTGGTGGAATTTGGGGCTTGGGGATGCCAGCAAGCTCCCCCTCCCCTCCGTGCTCTGGTAATGGCTGCAGAGCCGTGCCTGGCACTGGTGCCCCTGGGGCGACGGTGCCCATCCCTGTGTGTTCTGGCTCGACCGGAGCTGTGTCTGCCGCCGCTCAGACGGAATATTTATTCCTTCTGCTGGAGCTGCCTTTTAATAAAATATTTGCGCCGTAGCCTGGCGGTGCTGGGGAGGGCCAAGAGCAGGGACGTGGCCTCGCTCTGCTGCAGCACGGGTGGCTCAGGGGGGACGCGGTGTTGTCTGTGGGTCTGTCTGTCCCCGAGCAGGGGGATGGCAGTGTCACCGCGTCCCCCACTGCAATGTGGGAGTGAGCAGGCCCCCTGGGAGCCCCAGTGGGGGTAAGGAGGGGAGGGGCCTGCCAGGTGGGGACCCCCCTCCGGCGCCCTGTCCGGGCTTCCCAGCATTGCGCTGGCGCTTGCCGAGCCCCAAGGGGCTTCGAGGATGAAGATGTAGCCGAAGTGTCACAGCTGCTGCCTCCGGAAAGGCTGGTGGGGTACTTAGCCTGGAGCCTTTGAAATTGAGAGCGCACTTACAGCATTGACCGGCGTGAGGCCCAGTTAATTAGCGTTAATAGGTTTGTCATTATCGAACCTGCACCAGGGTGAGCCCCCGGCTGCGGGGGGGGGGGGCGGGGCTGGGGTCTGCTGAGCTGGTGGGGCGGCGGGCTGCCGAAACCGCATCACGACGCTCTCGCGGCACCTTCCAAATTGGCTCCGTTTGTCACGGCTGATGTAATTCGGCGGAGGGTAACTCGTGCTGGGGGGCGGCAGCGTGGAGAGGCGCGTGGGGGGAGCTCGGACCGCGGCTCGGGGAGGGGGGCAGCCCCCCAGCCCACCCGCTGTCGTGCTGGGAAGGCAGCAGCCGTGTCCCTTGTACCACTGCCTTGGTGGAGGGGGGGGGCGCAGCCGTGAGCGGACCCCTCCTCTCCCCCCACCGGGGCTGGAGCAGACGGATCAGCTGGGCTCTCAGCTGGGCTTTTGATTCCTTGTTAATAAAGTCAGCTGTCAGGCTTCGCAGCTGCTAATCCCTCCATCTCCCCGCGCCGCGACCGGGCAAGTGGCTCCTGCTAATCAGCCGTGGCTCAGCGGCGGGGACGCGGGGACGGGTGATGGCAAGGAGGGGGTGGCTGCCCTGCCACAGCCTTAGCACCTCCCAACGGCCTGATGGCTTTTGAGCATTGGTGCAAGGCACTGCTGGGGGTGCGCAGAGCATCCCAGTGATGATGCCGTAGTGTGCCCAGCAGCGTACGAGGACATTTCAGAGGGACGGGGGTCTTGAATCGTCTCTGATTGAGCAGCAAAGAGTTAAACATTGTGCACACAGCCTAGCAGCTCTGGCATGGCTTAAAATGCCCTGCTGTGGCTGTGATAGTGAGGACAAAAAAGCCCCTGAGGGCTGGTGTGCCCAGCAGGTCCCTGGTGCCACAGGCGGGTCCCTGGTGCCACGCAGGCTGTCCCCTCCTGGGGCTGGTGGGTGGCAGGACAAGGGCACCAGGTTCCCTAGCCAGGCAGATCTGTGATGTGCCACTGAGCAATGTGGTACTGAGTGCCATGGTGAAGCCGGTGGCATCACCGGGGGTCCCAAAGGGCTGTCCTGGGATGCTAACACAGGTCAGGATCTGGCCTTGATGGCACAGTGCCGTAGCTCTGCCAGCCAGCACTGCCTTCCCTTCTCCCCTTGTCCTTTAAGTGCAACCCAGAGGCACTGGCAGCACGGTGCAGCACGCTGTGCAGGGGAATTTAATCACCGTCATTAACCACACAACAGCATCATTAGGGAGAATGAAGTTCTCACTTCATTGGAGATGTTTAAAACCTCAGCCCGGGCGGTGACTGGTGTAGGGGGGACTGGGCAGGGGCGCGTGTGTGGGGTCTATAGGGCTGTCACCTCCCAGGGTGGATGTGCCAGCGCAGGTGTGGTGCCCACCACCATGTGCCCCGCACTACTTCCTCGTGTCCCCATGGAGTCCGGGGAGCTGGCACCAACGGGCAGGGCTGTGGCCTGGCCATGGGGAAGAGGAGACAGGCACCCTCTGGGTACAGGACAGCCCTGGTGGCTTTGCCACTACTATGCGCTGGGCCCTTGGTTTGTCTTCATTTTTTTTGCAGCTACAGGGCCAGCAAAGCTGGGGTACCCCCAGGACGTGCCCCTCAGGATGGTGGGGTTATCCCTGGCACCTCCAGTGAGGACGCAGGGGGAGGTCCTCTCAGGGGAGGGGATCCAGCCAGAGATGGCTGCTCCTGGGGGGCTGCGGGGACATGCACCTCACCCCATCCTGACCCACTTGCAGATGCTCTGCGGGGCCCCGCGCTGCCGGCGGGTGGTGATTGCCCAGCTGCAGTGGGGCTCTTCCAGCACTGTTTGCAGTAAAATTGCAAACTCATTATTTTAATTACGTGCAGCCTTCCTGTGTTAATGAAGTTGGGAGTCTGGTAATAGGGCTTGGTGATGAGCTTCTCCACTAATTAAGTGCATTGTTCTTGGCCGGGGCTGTGCTCAGCCCCCATGCCCCAGGACAGCGGCACCCACTGGCGCCCATCCCTGGGATGGGCTGGGCTTGGGTGCCACAGGACAGGCAGTGGGTGTAGGGTTTTTGGGGTGGTTGTGGGGCTCTGCCTTTCCCCCGGAGGACAGGGCTTGGGGTATTTGCAGGGCATAACCCTCTTGCTTATCCCCAGGCGTTTCCTGGCAGGGAGGTGGCACCACGCCACAGTGTGACTGTGCTGTGAAGGGTCACATGCAGGCAAGGAAGGTGACTGTGAAGCAAGGAGCAGCCCAGTCTGCATCCCCATCCCCAGCAGGACACACGGGCACCCCAGCATCTCGGTGCCAGCTCCATCCTCCGGCAGCCTCATGGTGCCAGGTCTGGCTGCTTTGAGCTCAGTCCCTGCAGTCCCCTCCGTGCCCAGGGCTGCTGGAGCCAGGTGCAATGGACGAGCCGGGGCTGAGGACTCTTCTCTGCCAGGGAGAGCGGCTCTGCTTCACGTCGTGAGGACCAGCATGGTATCTTTCACACGCTGCTGTGGTGTCAGGGGACCCTGTGCTCCTGCCGGCAGCAAATGCTCTCATTTATTTGTCGAGGGGCCAGGATAAATCAGGCCTGCTCCAGCCCAGCGCCTGTGCTTGGGTGGCAGGGAGCAGCCGCCCCATGCCTGGGGACATGCTGGCACTGGGTGTGCTTGTCTGTCCCAGCATTTTCAGCCTCCAAACTTGTCCTCAGGCCGCTGTCGCCTCTGTCCCACACTGGCCATGGAAGAGCAGGGCTGGGAGGGTCCAGGGGTCCTGGCAGTTGGGATCGGGGCCGGGACCTGGCCTGCCCAGGCATGCATCCTGCCAGTGCTGAGCATGGCGCTTTATAAATGGGATTTTGGGAGCCATCTGTTTAAAGGAGGAGATAATGAATTAGGGGGAGATGAGAAAAATGCTAAGGCTGGGTGGTTTTTCAGAATGAGCCCGGGTTTGCGGGACGTAAAAGATGAATAACCTCCCCACGTGTTCAATATTCATGAGCTCCCAGCCGTAGTGAGCGGCTCAGCGCTGGGTGGGGACAGCCCCGTCACCACGTCCTCCCTGCCGGCATGCTGCTGGGACCTGTCCTCGGCTGCGATGAGTTGCGGAGACAAGAAACACCCACAAGGACGCTCCCGTCGCTGCCCCTCGCCTGCATCCCGGTCCAGTCTGGCGGGCGAGCAGCTCCCTGGCCTGCGTTGGAGGCAGGTGGCTGCTAATTGATGTTTCCTTCCTCTGTAGTTTGATGAAAGGCTCCGGCGACACCGAACTGATTAAAACATCAAGGGGAGGCCCCCGCACTTGCCTTTGATTTGTCTCAGGAGATGATTGCTGCTCCGCTCGACCGTCCAGCCCAGCCGGCGTGGGTGACCCTGGTGCGTGCCGTCTTGGTGCCTCTGTGCCTCTCCTGCCGGCACCGCCAGGCTGCTGGTACCCTTCCAGCCTCGCTGGACGCAATGGCAGCACCATTGGGCTCCCTCCTCACCAGGCATCGTTCTACAGCCTCTTTGCTCCTTGCTCGGTCGTGGCTCCGCTCCGTGCAGCTGGAGCGGGATGGTTCCCCGTGGCCGGGGCAGGGCTCAGCCCCCTCTCTCCCTGCCCGCGGGCCGGTGGCCACGTACTGCAGGCTGCAGCCCTGCACGCTGGGCACGGGCCACAGGCGCCTCCGCCAGCCTCTGCCCTCCTCCCTCCACCGTTGCTATTTCACTTTCTTGCTCTTCACCCCCAGGGACTTTCTCTGGGGTTTGGGCCAATTTGCATACATTTTAATCTATAAAAAATTAAGCGGCGCTGGCTGCCGCTCTGAGTCAGACCTCCCCGTCCTGAATCTTAAGGAGCTGAATAATTTTCCACTTTTGCTGAGATGTGTGGAGTCTGATTCATGTTCATCTCATCACCTCTCATTAGAGGAGGGGGCTGAGGGCTTGGGGGGGGGGTGGAGAAGAGCCTTTTCGAACCTTTGCCAGCAGCCCCCAGTCCTATGGCACGGCCGTGTAGGCAGCGGAGGAGCCATCCTCCTGTCCAGGCCATGCTGGCAGCGAGGGACCACGGGATTTGGGTGCTGGCAAGGATCTGCTCCATCTTCTGACGGTCCCCAATGGCGTCCCCAGCCCTTGCGACACTGCGAGAAGCGGGAGATGCCTGGGCTGGACGCGGGAGGTGGGGATGGCTTTGCCCCCTCTCCCGGGATGCTCCAGCAGAGACGCTCCCCTATCCCCCTCCCCGGGTGCTGACGGATGGGCCGGAGCTGTTAATATTCAGCACGCTCCGCCATTTCTCCACCTTCTGCCATCTGCCCAGCTCTGCCCACCATTTCTATTCTTGCTGCCGACGTAACGCTCCCTGCCTGGCGCTCGGGGGGGGAGCGTGCGGGACCCTGGCCCCCAGCCAGCACCGGGTGCTGGCGGGGGGTGATGCTGTGCCAGGGCGCCCGCCTCCCCCAGCCCCTTCACCCCAGCCCCGCACCAGCGGCAGGGCGGACCCCACTGGCACTGAGCTACAGCCTGGTGCAACCTCGGTGTAAATAAGGAATTAGCATCTGTTTTAAGCAGCCCCTCCAGGCACGGGGCTTTGTCATCGCGATACCTGCTTTCATCCGTAAACTACCACGGCAGCTCCCTGGGAAGGCAGCCAAGCTAATAATCCCCCAAAATGGTGCCATAAAATACCCACAAAGGTGGTGCCTTTAAATCGTGCCAGAGCACCGGCTTTGCCACCCGGTGCCGGTGCGTGCCCCTCCGCTGGCCGGCGGGTGCTAGGTAGGCTCGAGCTGGAGCGCTGGGATGCTGGAGCAGAGACGGGGGATGACACCAGTGTTCACTCAGTGCTTTTCCTTGCCAAGTGCCACCTCAGCACCAGCTGCGCCGGGAGCACACCCAGCTTGTCCAAACCGGCACCTGTGGGTGACACAGCCGGGTGCAGGTTGGGGTGTACCAGCTCGCACGGTACCTGGGCATGGGAGGACGGTGGCTTGGCCGGCCTGGCTGGCATGGCTGGGGATGCCAGGGTGGCTGTTCTGGCCGTCCCGGTGGCTCTGGTCCCGAGGGCCAGCTGGTGGGAGTGGCGGCACCACGCTGCGCCGGGTCTCCCTCTGCTCCTCTCCCTGCTGGAGCATTAGGAAGCTGGCAGTGTATTGTTTGATGAGCGGATAATCCGCTGAATTGCAAACAGCTTTACCCAATTGAAGAGGCGGATTACCGCTCTCCAGCTTAATCATGTTGACATCTCGGAGAGTAGCCAGTGCTTGTCCTCTTTGGCGCGTGGCGAGGGGCTCGATGGCAGCGCGGGGTCCCCCAGTAGTGGTGTGCCATGGGGCTGGGGGGCAGGACGTGGGCTGTGGTGACGGCAGCCAGCCATGACCCTCACTGTTGTGCCTCCCCACAGGTTCACAAACGCGGAGGCGGTGGTGATGGGCGACGTGACCTACGGTGCGTGCTGCGTGGACGACTACACAGCCCGTGCCCTGGGTGCTGACTTCTTGGTGCACTATGGACACAGCTGCCTGAGTAGGTGACACTCGGCCCCGGGGCAGTGCTGAGGCTACGGTCCATGGTACTGCGGAGGCTGTGCTGCTGCCACCGTGCTGTACCGAGCGGCTCCCTGCCCTGCTCGACGCCAGCTCGGAGACTTAGTGCCAAGGGCTAATCCCTTCCCAAAGGGATTCTGTTCTGCAGCCTCAGTTGTTGGCTTTGGACGAGGCCAGGCTGGCTGGGCAGCTGCCCGCGAGCAGGATTTTGGGGGCAGCAGGGCATGCTCATCCTGCTCGGCCATGCGCTGCCGCAGCGCCCAAATAGCAGCCCTGTGCCCAAGAGCAGAGCGGCAAGGCCATGGCTTGGCAGG
Organism: Aquila chrysaetos chrysaetos; assembly: GCF_900496995.4. Lineage (NCBI taxonomy): Eukaryota > Metazoa > Chordata > Aves > Accipitriformes > Accipitridae > Aquila > Aquila chrysaetos. Next base: position 37,626,214 of record NC_044013.1, read on the forward strand.
ACCCCGCTCGCCCAGGAGTCGGCGATGGGGACGGGGCTGCTCTCGCCCCGCACCCCACAGCTGTGGGCTTTGGTGGAAGTCGGGAGCGATGGCAGAGGGGAGCGACAGTCTGGGGGTCCCGCTCATCCCGGGGCCGGCGCGGGGCCGGGGAAAGCGGCTTTGCGGGTGCGACGCAGGCTGGGCGGGGAAGGGAGGAGGAGGCTGTGTGCTCCCCAGGCGGACAGTACTCTGGATCCAGTTGCCATGGAAACTGCGCTGCTGTCCCAGATGCTGCTAACTTTGAAGTCCACCCAGGATGGAATCAGCCCAAAAATAACAATAAGACGCTCTGGGTTTTAAGGTGGATCGGCAGAATTGCCGTAGTGAGCGGCAGGCGCGTGCATCCCTGCTGCCACCACGCTCCTGGCACCTGGCAGCCCTCCTGGACATTTATGGGGCTGTATAAATGGGTTTGAAGAATTGCGTCAGGCTCCGTATGAAATACTGACTCCCCACTTGAGAAATCTGTCCTGAAAGCCACATCACTGTGAGCGTTTGCAGTGATAAATATCTGTGCTAGGTGCTTTGTTACGGAAGGAGGGTTATGGGCACCACTGGAACAGGGAGTATAAAACCCCTGGTTTGTAGCCTGCTATTCATGAATGAACAGCGGGAAGGGGAGGAAGGGGCCATATCCAGCAGTGCTCAGGAGCGTGCCAGTGCAAGAGCCGGGCTGCTCCACGGGACAGGAGTCACATATTCTGGAGCTGCTCCCTGCAGGGACAGGCAGGCACTGCCAAGTTGCCTGTCACCAGCCCAGCCGCCATCCACTGCGCGTGGCCATGTGGTCCTTGCCTGCTCCGGGCTGGATGGGTTGCAGGGCACCCTGGGTTGCCCACAGGGTGATGAGAGGGTGCTGGGCTCCTTTTGGGCTGCCCACAGTACTCCCATCACCAGTGTGGCCGACAGCGGGGCCCATCCCCGCGCAGCACACAGGCGCTTGCCCTCTCCCTCCCAGCCCCACGTGCCCTGCGGGAGGGAGTAATTTGCACTTAATTGTGATCAGGTGAAGAGCACCAAAATGGGAAGTGAATGCGGAGCTGTGGATCGATGTGGACTCTGTGTACTTTAATTATTCACTTAATTGTGGTGACACGGGCTTCTTAGCACTGGGGGTAATTAGATTTGTGTTCATTGATTCCCCAGGCTGCCATTATAAGGAGAGAAACGAGCGGGTGCTCTCCACTGCTCCCATCTGCACCCCCTGCCCGGGGTGCCAGCACGGGCAGAAGGGTGGCACAGCCCACCCTGGCCTGCCGGCACTGAGGCGGTTGGGGCACAGGGAGCCCCGCCAACATGCTTTATCCCCAGGCTGCGGGCAGCAGCGGCCGGGGGCTCGCCGAGGCCCCAGGTGTACCCCCCCAACACACCCTCTCTCTTCCTCTCACCAGTTCCCATCGATGCCACGCAGGGGCTGAAGATGCTCTATGTGTTCGTGGACATAAAGATCGACACGTTCCATTTCCTCGAGACCATTCGCTTCAACTTCGCAGCGGGCACCTCCCTGGCCCTCGTCAGCACCATCCAGTTCGTCTCCACGGTGCAGGTGAGGTGGGGACCCCCAGCAGTGCAGGGCATGGCATGAGGCTTGTGTCTCCCCCTGCCTTGGCCCTGGCTTAGTCCCTCCCTGCCCCGGCTCTAGGGCTGGAGCAGCTGCCCCAGGTTGCCGGTGGTGACGGTTCCTCTCTGACGAGTCGCTGCAATAATATGCTGCTGCCGTAATGTTGATCAAGTACTTTATAATAACTCTGATCAATGTTTCATGGCGGCACCCCTCCCTGGCTCCCCTGGGAGCTGCTCTGTAAATGTCAGGGCAGGCGGTGGAGCACTTGGCATTTTGATGCAGTGCCGGCAGCGGCAGGGGAAGCTCCAGCGGGTCTGTCTGTCTGCCCCTGAACGGCCGGCTGGGCAGGACGGGAGGAGATGAATGAGCCTCTTGAGCCATGTCTATCTAAACACGGGGCTATCGAAGCATTAAGCATTTTCCCTTGTCTTTTAATTGATACGTTGGCTGAGCCTCGCTGAGCATCTCAGCTGTGTGGGGCCGTTACCCTCCATGACGGTGCTGGCCTGAGCAGACGGGCTCCCCTCTGCTGCTGCTGTGCGGGGACACAACAGCGCAGCCATTGCCGCTGGTGCCCCATGGAGCCTGGGCCGGGGTGTCCCCAAGGGTCCCCAGCAGTGCCGGGGACCGCTGGCCTCGGCCACACTCTGTGCCACAGTCTGTCCCCGCTGACCCCACGTCTTCCGCAGGCAGCGTCACAGGAGCTGCGCTCCCAGTACAAAGTGTGCGTGCCCCAGTGCAAGCCACTGTCCCCAGGGGAGATCCTAGGCTGCACATCGCCCCGGCTCGCCCAGGACACAGACGCCATCGTGTAAGTACCCAGGGTCCTCCAAGACCCTCCTGCCTGGCCCAGGCTGCCCGCCCTGCCTGTACCCCCTGCCTGGCCGTGGGGTGGTTCTGGGGGGTGGCAGGGGGACGTCCGTGGGCTGGGACAGGCCCCCTCCAGCTCCCCACACTGCTCAGAGTGGTGCGTGCTTGTAGCACAGAGGAAATAATTGAGTCGTATATCAGAATAGATAATAGATGGAAGGGCGGGTGGATAATTGGAAAAGACAAATGGCCGGGGCCCAACATCACAGCAACATTAATTTTATTTAAGGACAGCAAATTAGAGGGAGCACTTCGCTTCCTATCACCTAATTATTTTAGGTAATGGAAATGCTTAATGTACTGTGAATGCAGTGCGCTGCAGAATAAATAAATACAAGGACCCCACCCCTGGGGGGAGCTGGGGAGCCCAGGTGCAGGTGTGGGCTTGTCGAGCCCCAATCTGTCTCACCCTGCTGGGAGCCAACAGTGCCGGCACCTTTCCGAGCGTGGCTGTGTGGGGAGCCAGGCTCATGATTGCCGGGCACGGGGTCAGTGGGGGCTCCGGCTTCATCCTGAGCAGCACCCGGCACCGGGGGAGAGGCGCTGCTTTCCATCTCTCCCCAAAGGCATTGGAAGCAGGCAGGGGCGGCCAGGCTGGCACCGCATCGGCGAGAGTGGGTCATTCCCGCTGCCGGAGGAGCCACAGTGCGGTACCGACCGGCCGCCCGCGCAGGTGCACGCAGCTGGCGTACCTGCGTCCTCCCTGTGTTATTATTTTCTTCTTTCCCTCGTCTCTGGGGCTAACTTTTGCAGACAAATTAGCTTTGATCTCCCAAAATGTCATTCTCCAATTAAGGGCAAAATCTAGTCAAGTTTTACGTCTGAATTCATTTTCCAAGCCCTCACTCCATTAGGGCAGCTGAATGAAAGGCTTTGAAATGTAATTGCTGACTTGAAATCCGATTAGAAATGGAAGCAGCAACGTCTAGAACCAGCCATTGAGATGGAGCAGCTCCCGGCCACCCCATGCTGGCGTGGGCATCCCTCCTCGCCCCGAGCATGCCCTCCTCTCCCACCCCAGCATGCCGGGGGGCTGCACGGAGACGGGAAGACCTGGCTGTGCCTGCTGCCCTTGGGTTCCCAGCATCTCTGCACAGTGTGACTTGGGAAACCGGCAGGCACATGGATGGGTGCCGCTGTTTCCCGTGTGCCGTAGCTCTCCCTCCTCTCTCGGCAGGTATTTGGGCGACGGGCGCTTCCACCTGGAGTCCATCATGATTGCCAACCCAGGGATACCTGCCTACAGGTACGGGCAGCCCACGGGCACCTGCTCCGGTCCCCATCAGCCCTATGGCAGGGAGCACCCCAGCTCCCCCAGCACGCCGGGAACCAGCTGTCCCCCCCGTGTACCCCAGGAGCATCCCCCAGCCCAGGGCTGGGCAGGCAGCTGCCTGCAGCGGGCACAGGCAGGGAAGGGGCCACAGGGCGGGTGAAGAGGTGCGGCGGGGAGATGAACGCCAGCCATTTACTCCGGCTGAATATAAACATTTTGACAAGTACCTGTGAAAGCTCATGGAGGTGCAGCCATTAAAGCCCGGCTGCTGCAGGCAGAGGCCATAAAGCGCGATGATGAGGCCGCTGAAAGCAGATGAAATATCAAGAGTGAAAGGCTGGGCCCATTTGGTGAAATCTGAATTTCTTAGTAGGTCGTTTGTTACTAACGGGAGGCGCACGTCAGGTTTATGGCGCTGGTGAAGCTGCCGAAACCCGAGTGGGATTTGATTAAAATTCTCCTCGTCAAACAAAGCAACAAATCAAAGATTTCTTCATAATTGATGAGCCGGTACAGGGGGGAGCTGAGCGTGAAGCTGAGTGCGGAGCCCAGGCTGTGCCGGGTGTTGGGGTGCTGCGATGGGACACTCGCCTTGTCCCTGTCCTTGTCCCCTCTCTGCACTCTAACGAGCCGGCTGGGCCCTGCGTCGGCTGTGGGAGGCAATTAGTGTTAGTGAGGGACAGTCATCATTTGGGGCCAGCGTGGAGGGGGGCAGATGATGGGGCACGAGCAGGTGATGAAGCACATGTGAGCTCGGTTCTGCTTTGCAGGTACGATCCCTACAGCAAGGTCTTCTCCCAGGAGCACTACGGCCACGAGCGCATGCACCGTGCTCGGCAGGATGCCATCCGCACTGCCGCCAGCGCCCGCTGCTGGGGGCTTATCTTGGGCACGTTGGGGCGCCAGGGCTCCCCCGGCATCCTGCAGGTACCGTCCCCCTCCTCATGGCCCCCACCTGGGCACCGGGTGCTGCTCCTGGATAGGTGAAGGACCGGTGAGCGATGGCAGCATCGATGCAGTGGCCTCGCTGCTGGGGTGAGGGTGGACCTGGCACCACTGGCAGCCCATCAGTTGCCTCTGGCCGGGGTCTGCGTGCCCCTGAGCTGAGCGGGCAGGGCAATTAGCAGCGGATGAGGGAGGCTGGACAAGGGCTCATTAAACGTGCCCCTTGCTGGGGAGAGCTGGCCAGCCTTGGAGACCCCCCCGCACAGGCAGCTCGGCAATTAATTCCCTGGGTTTGTTTTAATTGGATGAACTTCTGATCAGGTTCACTGTCCCTGCTCAGCCACCATGCTGGCGTTTTCTGCACCCCGGCTGGGCGAGGGGAGCAGGACCACAGTGTCCTGCCCCGTGGGAGTGGGGTGCCCTGAGCACGGCAGCCCCGCTCACACCTGGCAATTTTTGGGGAGTCAAAGGTGAGATTTGGGGCAATGCAGGGACCAGTAGGCAGAGTGGGGCAGCGAGGTCCCAGCAGCCGCTGTTCCGCAGCGGGCAGGACACAGGCATGGCTGGGGCTGGCTGGGCAGGGGCTGATCAGTGCCAGCTCCGGAGGACAAGGACGTCCCTGGCCCCTCCTGGGCCCCTCTCCTTCTCCTGCAGCCTCTGGCCGCAGCCAGCTCACGGGCAGGCAGGCGTCCCAGGGAAGGCAGCCGCTAACGAGAACAGATTGTTGTCATTGAGCGGTAATTACTTCATTAGACTGAGGCACACGCTGGGGAGAGCCGGGCACGAGCCGGAGCCATGGCCGCGGTCCCTGTCACTGAGCCTGGCCATGCGATGTGGCCATGGGGCAGAGCTGGGACCCACAGAAGGTCTGATGGCCAGGAAAGGGCTATGAGCAGGGCTTGGGGGGCTTGCTGCGGGCATCTGTCTGGGCTCCCCTAACCCCCCCCCCGGGTGCCTTTTCCCCCTGCAGCACCTGGAGTCGCGTCTCCGCGCCCTGGGCCGGCCCTTCGTGCGGGTGCTGCTGTCCGAGATCTTCCCCAGCAAGCTGCGCCTCTTCCCTGATGTGGACGCGTGAGTGCTGCTGACCCCCACCCCAGCTCCCCGTGCCGGGGTCCCCAGGGTGCCCCATCCCTGTCTGGGCCCTCCGATTCCCGCTGGAAGCCATCCCTGCCACGTCTGTCCCACTGTCAACTGGGCAGACACTGTGCACCCCTGCGCATGCCGTGGCCACGGCGTGGGGAGGGGACGTGGCTGTTCCTGGCAGGTTGGCTCTGGCACAGTAGGGACCTCGCTCCCTGCCCGCTCTGTTTCCTTCCAGGGGGTTGCTGCAAGGCTTTGTTGTGGCTTATTCTTCCCAAAATGCTTGTCCCCATCTGTTGCCGCCTGTTTCCCTTCCAGGTGGGTGCAGGTAGCCTGTCCCCGGCTCTCCATCGACTGGGGAGAAGCCTTCAGCAAGCCGCTGCTGACACCCTACGAGGTAGGCACCCCTCTCCCATTTTGGGGGGACCAACCCTGGCTTTGGGGTGATGCGCCAGAGCTTCCCACAGAGCTGCAGTGCTGGGAGCTGCCAGGACGGGGCTGTCCCTGCAGCAGGGCAGCGTCCCCTCCTCTCCCCGGCTGTGCTCCGTGCACGGCCCCGGGTGTGCCGCTGGGATTTCCGATCTTTTGTGAAACCAGCGGGATTCCCGGTGCCGTGAGCTTCGCTCTGGCAGTGCCCTGCTCGGCACACCAAGCCGCCACACTGGGACTTCTCCCAGCACCGCCGGCTCCCCCGCCGCAGGCACCGCTTGGGGACTCAGCTCCTTGTCCCCTCCGCAGGCCGCGGTGGCTCTCCGGGACGTCGAGTGGCAGCAGCCTTACCCCATGGATTTCTACGCCAGCCAGTCCCTGGGGCCATGGACAGTGAACCACGCCGGCACACAGCTCCCGCGCCACGGCCGGACGGCCCAGGTGGGCAGCGCGACAGGTGGGCAGCGCGACGTCACCGGGGTGCGGGATGTCACCGGGACGGCGGGTCCCCGCTCCATCCCTTCGCTCTCGGTGACCGCGCGGGGTGGAGGGGACGGGCGGTGGGAGCGTTGGCGCGGGTTGAACGCCCCGTGCCAGTACGGTGCGTGTACGGTGGGTGTACGGTTGCCGTACGGTGCCCGGTGCCGCGTGCCGAAAGCGCCACCCTGTGGCTTCGTTCCCGGTGAACAGTAACGGGGCCGGTGCCAGCCCGGCCGGTGAGCCCCCCCCCCCCCCCGCACCCCGCAGCCCTTACCGGGGCGAGCGCCCGCCTGGCCCCGCGGCTCCCCGGGAGGGGGGGATTCCCCCAGCCGTGCCCCATGGGATGCTGTGGGCTGAGCACGGGCAGGCTCATCACAGGTCAGGCAGGGGCTGGGGTCCCATCCTGACACCCCCCCCCCCTCTCTGCGGCAGGGGAAGCCACCCGTGACCCCCCCCACGCCGGTGGAGGGCGAGGAGAAGCTAAGCACCGGGGACCCGGCAGCCTCATGAGCACAGCCTGCACCCCGTCCTGCTGCCGCCACGCTCCGGCACCCGGCGGGGGACAGACACCCACCCCCCCCCCCCCCCCCCCACACCGAGGGTAAGCACCGCCGGGGCCTCCCGGTACCAGCACCGGAATGGATGGGGACGCACCCCCGTAACTCGACGACACCGCCGCCCGCAAGGACCGACGCGGCTGCCCGCGGGGAGTGGCTCCCTGCAAGGCCAGGCCGTGCTGCAGGCTCTGCCCGCAGCAACCCCCGGTCGCACCGGGCCCCCCCTCCCGTCCCGTCCCGTCCCGTCCCACCGGGGCCGCCTCGTCCCGCCGCCGGTGTCTCTCCCCCTACGCTGCGGCCTCCCGCCGCCAGGGGGCGCGCTGGCGCCCCAACGCAGAGGAGCGCCGGCCCGCTCGCCTCGTCGTCCAATGAGCGCCATGAGTTTCGGCGGGAAGGTGGAGGGGGAGGGACGACAGACGGAAGCGGCGCTCTCGGCTTCCGGTGGTGGCGGCCGCCATGTCGGAGGGGCGGCCGTTGCGGTTGCTGGGTCTGCACGGCTACCGGCAGAGCGAGCGTCGCTTCCGGCAGCGCACCGGCGCGCTGCGCAAGGCTCTGCGTGGCCGGGCAGAGCTGGTGGCGGTCAGCGCACCGCACCCCGTGCCCGGCGGCGGCGGCGAGGACGGCGACGAGGACGATCCCCCCCGCGGCTGGTGGTTCTCTGGGCCCGGCACTTTTGAGGCGGGGGAGGTGGCGGCGGCGCCGGCGGGGCTGGAAGAGTCGTTGTCGGCCGTTGCGGCGGCGCTGGCGGAGCACGGACCCATTGACGGGCTGCTGGGCTTCAGCCAGGGCGCGGCGCTGGCCGCCATGGTGTGCGCCCTGAGGGCCCGCGGTGACCCCCGCTTCCCCGTGGCCTTCGCCATCCTGGTGGCCGGCTTCGCCAGCCGCGCCCCGGCCCACGGCCACTTCTACCGAGAGCCCATTGCCCTGCCCACACTGCACGTCGTGGGCGATGCCGACGCCGTCATCGCTGCCACCCTCAGCAGGGAGCTGGCCCGGCACTTCGTGGAGCCTGTTGTCCTCACCCACCCCGGCGGGCATTTTGTCCCTGCGGCTGCACCACAGAAGAAGGCCTACCTGGACTTCTTGGACCGCTTCCGCCCCGGACAGGGACAGGCTGAGACCCCGGGGGCTGGGGCGGTTTGATAACAGTCTCTGTAATAAATGGGGCTCCAGCGAGCCACATGCAGCCTGCCATCTTGGTGAAACATCCTTGTGTTTCTGTGCCCTCCAGAAGGGCCAAAGAATCCTCCTCAGCTCACTGTGCTGCTCTGCAGTGTTAACACAGGGCCAGGTTAAATGGTTCTTTGTTACCTCCCTTTTTTTTTTTTTCCCCAACTTTGTTGTACACATGAGTATCTGGGTATGACGATGAGGGCTTTGAGGACAGGAGGGTGAGGCTGCCCTGTGTGTGAGGTGCTTTCAGACCCTTGAATAGCTGTTCAAAATTGGGGTCCCTCAGCTCAGCCAAAGGAAACATCTGTAGAGCACACAGCTCCTGCAGTTGTTAAACCCCAAAGGTTTGTGTTTGTTAATATCCCTGGTGAAAGCTATTAAGCCAACCATCTAGCTGGTCTGGGTGTAGAAAAACCTCTCATCCCTGGCAGTGCCAGGGCTGGTCTTCGTTTCAGGAACAAAATGTCTGCTGGTTCAGCGTGCGTGTGTTGGGAGACTTTTGTATCTTCCTCTGTACAAAGTGCCTTCGTGAACAAGAAAAACTTGTCACTACGTTCTTGGCTCTGATATTTTCCAGAAGCACACAGAAATCTTTATTGTTGTTATAATTGCAGGCACCCTGCTTGACTGCTGCTGGGGCAGGCCAGGCTTTCCAGTCTGCAGCCCAGGGCCGTGCTCGCAGGATTTCTCTCTAACCATGGCTTTCCTTGGGGGTACAGTGCAATATATTTGGTAGAAGAGAGAAATTGGATGAAACTTTTTAATTTGCTCCCTGCTTGCGCAGCGCGGGGATTTGGGGAGCAGCGGGGCAGCGCGGTGTCGGCGCTGTGAGGGATGGAAGATGCTGTGGTGCAGGAGCAGTCCCGGGGTCAGGGGACAGAAGCACTTTCCCTGTTTGCTCAGCCGGGAACAGGCCTGGGAGCTGCTGCGCGTTAAAACCAATGCAGCAGAAGCGAGCGTTTCCCACAGCTGTGAGTTTTTTGCCCTCCGGTTTGTTGCCGGTTACGTGACAGCGGCAGTGGTAGGAGGATGAGGCTGGTTCCCTCCGCAGCCCAGTGGGCTGGTGTTGCTCCTGGGGGGCTGGCGGGGCTCGGGCAGTGCCTGCCCGCTTTGCCACCTCGCGGAGCGGCATCAGGCAGGCTGCGTTGCTTCTGTGCTGCCTGCTCAGGTGATGATGCAAAGGTTTGGGGTGTCTGTCACCCCACGGTCACCACCTTGGGGACACCAAAGGCTGTTTTGACGGGGCGGGGGGGGCGACTTGGGGCTGTGCACCTGGCTGCGGTGGCCAGCTGTGACAAAGCACCAGGGCCTTTGTCTCCGCTGCTCCCCCCACCTGAGTCCTCGGCCACCGGGGAAGGATGGCAGCAGACAGCGCTTCGCCAGCTCACCGTTAGCTGTTTAATGATCACGGAGCTACAGCTCGCCGCGGTGGTCTCCCAGCACGGCATCTCACACCCCCCCCCACCCCATCGGCTCCGCAGGACGACGCGGAGGAGACGCTGCAGCCACGTCCGTCCACCGCGGCCGCTGCGGATCGACGTTGCCCGGTCGCCAGCCTGCACTGCGGTCCCGCAGCCGCCGACCGGCATCTCCCCGCTCCCGGGGGGGGAGGCACCGCCGCAGCTCGCTGGCGTTGTGAAGGGGAAGGGAGCCCAGGGCGTGCGGTGAGCGCGCAGAACGGTCCCGGCTCTGCAGGAAGCTCCGTCAGGTGGGTTGTGGAGGGGTGTTGAGGGATGGGTGACCTGAGCTGGGATGCTACGGTACCTGCCTCCTCTTCCCAGGGAGTTTAAAAAGATGGCTCCTGCCAGGTGACTCCTGCACCAGTTTAAACAAATTAATAAAAACAAATAAACGCGACCCTCGTCCCCGGGAGGTGCCTGTGTGAGCAGCAGAGGAAGGATGCGCTCGGCCCCTGCTGCGATGGGAGGAGGGAAGCGGCTCCCATGGGCATCACTGCGTGTCCCTGCCGGCCAGAGGGGTTTGCCCTGGGAATCCTGCCCTCCGCCTGCTTTTCCACTGGCAGCACACCTTCGTGCCAGCCCCTGCCCGCCTCTCGCAGATCCAGGTCTGTTCCCGTGCTGTTGTTCTTGGGGTGCAGCCGCCCTCGTCGGGGGGTTTCCTCTTCCCCTGCCCCACATGGCCCAGAGGAGTTGGGTTTTTCCCCAAATCAGCGTCTGGCGGTTGCTGTCCCTGAGCGAGGGGCACTGCTGAGGGGGTGATGGAGCGAGCCCGGGCTCCGGGGGACAGCCGTGCCACTGGCCTGGGGGACCGAAGCCCTGGGAACGGCCACCGGTGTTACCCAGCGGCACTGGGAACCTGGGTGTTTTGGCAGGGGTGGCTGTCGCCCCTCTACTCCCCAAATGGGGCCCTTCCCATCCCCAGCGCAGCCATCAGAGCCCCACTGCGTGGTCCCAGTGCCAGCCCCAGGGGCAGGTAGGGCACTGCCGGGGGCTGTGCTAGCTAGGAGCCTGTCCTGGGCACGGGGTCTGGGGCTCAGCGGGGCACGGCTTTGCTCTGCCACCTCTGGGTGAGCAGAGCCCCCAGCCCTCTCCCAGCGTCCCAGGGAGGACGGGAGAAGACCAGCACGAGCAGAGACGTTGCCAGCGCTGCTGCCTCCCTGCAAACACCCACCGCCTTCTCCCCAGCTCCCTGCGTCCCTTCCCCCTGCGCCGTCGCTGACTCAGGGCCTCCTCCGCTGCCCACCGTGCCAGCCGCCCACACGGGGCTCGCCCAGCACGGGCAGGGGCTCCCGTGGGCAGCGCTGGAAAAAAGCGACATCCCGCCGAGCCTGGCATCGGGTGCGGATCTTGCCGGGGTTTGAGCCTTACTCATCTCACGCTCTTCCTCCCCTGTCCCCACGAGCGGGGCCTGACGCAGGCAGCTGGGGAGGGGGTGCTCCGGGAAGGTGACGTGTTTCGCAGATGGTTATACAACGCAGTTCCCCCCCAAGCCTGCCCGGCTCCTGCCTGCGAGGAGGCAGCGGCACGGGCAGGGGAGAGCCGGGGGCCATCCCCGGGCCCCGCTGCCAGAGCGGGACCAAGCCATCGGGAACAGCCCCCCCCCCCCCCCCCCCCCCCCCCGCTTCACCCGCAGAAGCTTCCAGTTGTGGCTGAGTCACTCCTGCTGTAGCTCCTTCTCTCCTTGTTTTGGATGGAAGTTTTCCATGGAAACCCACGCTGGGCCGGGCCGCGGGCTGGGATAAACACGGCTGAATCACAAAAGGCCGTTTCGCCAAGAGCTGTCAGATGGCAACAACAGCGCGTGCGGCGTGCGGGCAGCCAGGGAAGGCAGGCAGCTGCCCTGCCTTTTCGGGGGGGTGGCAGCAGCACCTCTCCCTGCGCCCCCCCTGCCAGCCTCACCGGCTCAGCCCCCTCCCTCTCCTGCCCACCCCAAATTCCCATGGTGCCAGCATGTCACGAGTGCCCCTTGGCAAAGCCGGGAGCGGGTCACAGGCTTCAGCCAGAAGCTGGTTTTTGGGGCCACGTGCTCTCCCTGGGATGCCCAGAGAAATCCCGGCCAGGGAGAGCCCCTCGGGGACCCTCGCTGCAGCCCAATCCTCAGCCGTGGGGCTCTGTAGGGACATGGCTGCTGGAGGTCCCCGGGGAAGAGCTTTCCCACCCTCTCGGTCCTGCGCGGGGACGCTCGCCAAAGTGCCACGGGCCGCCGGGAGCAAGGCCGAGGTAAGGCAGCGTTTGCGCCATGCCTGCGTCCCACTGAGCACCATTCCGCTGTAGAAATGGCAAGTTAACAGCTCGACCATGGCAGGCGCCGCGTTCCTCCCCGGCACTGCCACGTTCCTCCCCGGCACTGCCATCATCTCCGTGCTGAGGAGGAGCACGGGAGCTGGACGGCCTCTGTCCCCCGGCGCTGATGGCTGGCCCCAGGCCTGGCAGCTTGGAAGTGCTGTCGGAAGCCAAGTCCCGGTGTCAGAAGTCCAGGGTATTTTTAAGGCCTCTGGAAGAAAAACTAATTCCAGGGTGTCAGCGGGAGAGACTTGGCCTTCAAACCAACAACAGCGCAGCCTTCCTGGGGCCAGAGTGTGGGGTCCGAGGGCCTGCGGTGCTGCCCACGGGACACGTCCGCTCACCTAGGGGTGCCCTGGAAGGGACCCGGGCGCTGCTGTGGCCTGGACCTCGCTGCGATGCTGTTGCCGCTACCCACCCAGTGCAGAAGCAAGGAGGGGTTTTTTTCGGGGGGATGGAGGGTGGTTTTCGTGGCTAGCGGCACCATTGCAGCACGGCTGCGCTGGGCCGTGGTGCGCTGGGCCGAACGCAGCTGCGGCTTTACCTGAGCGCTGGCGTGACTGCCTAAAAAATCCCCTTCCCGGAGGCGTGCGGTGCGAAGGTGGGAAAAGCGGGAGCGGGAGGCAAAGGGGACTGGCAGGAGAGGGGGCAGTGCATGGCAGAGACCCGGTGCCTGCGGTATCCCCCTGCCCGTGGCTGTTTTGCCGCACCATGGCCCCGCCGGCCCCTGGGGACCTGTCGGTGGCCGTGCCCGTCTGAGCGAGAGCAGAGCTGCCGGGTGCAGGACCCCCATGGGTGCGTGCTCCCAAGGGGGCTGCTCTGACTGAGAACACCCATGGGACCCCCATGCCGGGGTCGCGGGTCCTTGTTTGGGGCTGCATCCCCGTCCTGCCGCTGCCACCCTCACCCCACCGGGGCCTGTCCCCCGCCCCCATCCCCGGTGTCCCCAGCACCCACCTCCACGGCATTAGCCACCCCCCCCACACCCTCCTCCGGGGTCTCTGCAGTCACCGCACCCCTTCCAGCCCCCTCCCCATCCCCGGAGCTTTGGGTCCCGGGTCCCCCCCGCCGCTCCCCGCGAGGGGCCCTGCCCAGCCGGCACCGGTCACCGCCGGCTGCCGAGGGCCCGGTGCCCGGTTGGCGGGGCAGGCCGGGCCGCTCTGACTTCGCCTCTCAGGAATCTCCTGGCCGCCTCGGGCGAATTGTGCAACCTGCGACCGCCCCCGGTCGCCGCCCGGTCCGGCCCGTCGGGCCGCGCTCAGTCCCCGCCGTACCAGCTCCGCCGCCGGGCCGTGCTCCGCTCCCGGGAACGGCCCCCGTTGCCCGCTCCCCCCCCCCCCCCCCCCGCCCCGCCGCAGCACCGCGCACACCGGCGGCGGGGCGGGGGGGGGGGGGGGGGGGGGCCGGAGGACGGACAGACGGACGGGACGGGACCGCGGCTGCCAACGCGCTCCGGGAGCCGCTTACAGATGCGGCGGGACCAACCCGGTGGGGGCAGCCCCGGGGCCCCGCCGGGAAGGCAGGTGAGGGGCTGCGGGGCGGGGGGGACACGGAGGGCGGGGGGGGGGGGAAGTGGGGGGGTCCCCGTCGTTCCCGCTGCCTGAGGAGGAGCCGCTCGGCGCCCGCCCCCCCGAACAGTAAGAGTTGATGTGCGGCGAGCTGCACCCTGCATGTGAGCTCCTACTGCCCCGGGAGGCGGGCCGCCCCCGACGGGACCCCCGCCGCCCCCCACCCGCCCCCCTCCTCCGCCGCCTCCGGTACCCCCGTGGGTTGGGGGGGGGGGGGGGGGGGGGGGGTGGGGAGCCGGTGCTGCCCGCGGTGCGAGTGCGCCGGGCCCGGCGACCATGGCTGTAGACTGTTACCCCCCCAGCGGCACAGTAACAATCTAAAGCCACGGTCGCCCGGGCGGCGTCGGAGGGGGGGGACGGGGGACGGGTTTGGGGGTGCGGGGGGGGGGCTGGCAGCCGGTGCCTTGGCGACGGCGAGGAGGCGGCCCCGCCACCGCAGCGAGCGCGCCCGACTCCCACCCGCGGCGCGGGAGGGGCTCCCGGTGCTGGAGGTGTGTGTGGGGGGGAGTGTCGGTAGCATCCTTCGCCCCCACCCCCCTCACCCCCCGTTCCCCGCCCCCTGCCCTCCCACGCGTGTCCGCCCCGCCTGGGGGAGACGCCCCCCCCTACCTGCGCTGCAGCGGGAAGGGGGAGGGGGGGGGCGTCCGCCGTGGGGGACTCGGTGTCTGCGGAGGGGGGAAAGAGAGACCGAGGTCAGGCGGGCACCGGGACACCCCCCACGCTCCCCCCACCCCACGCTCCGCCCCGCCTCCCCCCCCCCACCCCCCCCCCCGGCGGCGAGCGCTCCCCGACGGCTCAGCACCACGGACAGCTCCCGCCTCCCCCCCGCCCCGGCGCTGCGGCGGGGCCGGGGCCGGTGCCGGTGCCGGTGGCGGGGCCGGTGGCGGTGCCGGCGGTGGGTCATGCTTCAGTAGCCATGACTGTAGACTGTTACTGTCCTGTCCCTACGCAGCAGTAAGCAGTCTAGAGCCAAGGTGCCGACGCGCTGACTCGGGCTCTCCTCGACGGGGTCTCCGCGCTCTTCCGACGGGTGTCACCGGGGGGGGGGGGGGGGGAGGAAGGCGATTGACACCCGGGCTGCGGGGCTGGCAGCACCCGGGGAGGGGAGGGGGGGCACCGGGGTGCGGGGGATGCCGAGGGGGAGGAGGGGGGGGGGGGGGGGGGGGTGCTGGGCACGGCGGCACGGCGGGATGGGGCTGGGGGGGGGGGGGGGGGGGTGTCCCGTCGGGGATGGATCCGGAGATGCTCGGAGCGGGGGGACATCGGGCGCCGGTGTCACCCGCAGCGGGGACACACACACACACACACACACATGAGCTTCCACACCTCTCCCCCCCCCCCCCCCCCAACCCGCAGCCCCAAAACCCCGCAAGCTGCGGGCGGCCGGGCCGCACCGTGCGCCCCCCCGGGGCGGCTCCGCGCACAGCGCCCGCCCCCGCGCACCGCCCCCGCCGGCGCCGCGCCCCGGCCCCGCCGCCCCCGCCGCCCCCCGCCGCCCGGCCCGACCCGCACGTGGGGCTGCGCCAGGCGGTACCGCGCCGCCCCCGCCCGCCGCAGAGCTTCCCCCCCCCCCCCCCCGCCACCTTCCGCCCTCCAGCCCCGGTCCCCCGGTTCGTCCGCCTTCCCCCCCCCCCCCCCCGGGGCGGGCAGGTGCAGCCCCCGGTGCCGCGGGGCTCCGCTGCCCCCTCCCGCCCCCGGCGGCGGGCTCCGTCCCTGCTTACCTGGGGGCCAACCCTGCCGGTTCCTTACCTCCTGCGGGCCCCGGCGGGTCCCTGGCCGGGCCCCGGTGCCCCGCGGCTCCCGGCGGGGGACGGAGCCGGTGGCGGTGCTGCGCTGTCCGCAGCGCGCGGGGCTTTTATAGGATCGGGCTCGTAGTAACGGGGATCTCGGCTCATTCATAGAAAAGCATCAACCTACACAATGACGTGAGCGCTACGTCAGCGAGGAAATTTAGGGAACGGGAAGACGCTACTATTTATATCGGCGCGGGGGGAGGACAGCGGCCCGGAGCCGGGTAGGGGGTCCGGGCTGTACCGGGACCCCGGTCCCCGTCCCCCCCCCGCCCCGGTCCCCGGCTCCTCGAGGTGCGCAGAGGAGCAGCACCCAGCACCCCGCACCCCTCCTGCACCTGCCCCCGGCCCCACGGGCCGTGCACCCATCGAGGCACGAGCGGAGGGTCCCGTCACCCCGAGGGCTGCGGCGTGGGGCACCCCCTTGCCCCAGCCCCGAGGCGTCCGCCTGGCACCCACGGTAGCCCCAGGGCACCCATTGCCCCCCGACCACCCCACGAGGCCCCATCCTGGTCTCGTGGTGTCACCATGGGGCTAGCGATGGGGGGCTGCCTGAGGTCCCCCCCCCATCACGGGAAGGGGTTACACAGGGCCCCAGGGGTGCCTACACCAGGGCAACAGCCTGGGGGTGCCCCCTGCCCACCTGCACCTCCCACCCACGGCAACGTCCTGGGCAGCACCTTCCGCCTGCCCCCCCCCCCCCCCCCCCAGTAAGAAGCCCCATCCCTCTGGTGCCACGAGCACCCATGGGTGCCAGCCCAATGCCCTAGAGGAGGACAGGATGGCACAAAGTGTGTGTGGGGGTTTGTGTGGGGTGAGTTTAGAGTATGGGGGGCACCCCATTGCAGCACCGTGCTGCCCTGACCCTTCTGGGCTCACAGCAGTGTCTGGCCCGCGCTCCCACCAGGGCTGGGTCCCCCCCCCAAAACCATCGCTGCCCCAGAGCCGGATGGGTTGTGACTTTGCGGCTGAATTAATTTTGCCACCCCATCCATCCCAAGTGCCAGCCCCCCCCCCCCCCCCCCTCCAAAGACGGGCCTAGAGTCGTGTCCGGGGGCCATGGTGGGGGATCCTTTCCCCCCCTTATGCATCCATTCATTCTCCCCCCACTCCTGCTGGAGCCTTCTGACCTCACTCTGCTCTGGCGAAGCATCATACCGGTCGCCACAGCAACAGCGGCGTTGTCATTGACAGCAGCATCCGCGCCCGCCAGCATCCACCGCTGCGCAAGGCCGTACGCTGCTGCAAGGCCGCACGCTGTTATGGGGGCCCAGGCCACAATCCCCCCCCTCCGACACCCCCCCTATATTCCTCACTTACACCCCCAAATGCCTGCAGGTTCAGGGAATGCGCTCCCCCCCCCCAAAAAAATACCCCCCAGCAGCACACCCCCCCCCCATCAACTGCCCCACTTAGGCTGCTGCCATCCCCCTAGAACCCCCCCCAAATATAAAATAGAAACCCCGGGGATATTGGGGGGGGGGGGGTCCCCCATTTTTCCCACGCACAACCAGCGCCCGCCCCGTCGGGGCTCTCCGGTTTGGGAAAGTGGGGGGGGGGGGGGGGGGGGTCTGCTGCCGCAGCGCTCCCCGCCGCAACCGTGACTCAGCCCCGGGATTAGTCAGCAACCGGGGCCGGCCCACCCGCAACCGGCTGCGCAGCTCCGCCGCCGCCACCCCCCCCGTGGGGGGACAGCAAACCCCCCCCCACTCGCGCCCCGGTCCCCCCGACGCGCACCGGAGGTGCGCGTCGGGGGGACCGGGGCGCGAGTGGGGGGGGGGAAAGAACGGCCCCCGAGGTTGGGGGGGGCTTGTGGGGGGGAATGTCGCATCCCGGAGCGTGGCCCGTTGCTGCCATCTCGTGGGCTTTCCACTGTAGCCGTGTCCCCGTCGCGGGGGGGGGGGGGGGGGGGAAGTGTAGCGGGGGCTCGCTGTTGTGGGTAGAGGTGGGGGGGGGGGGGGGAGTCACCCGTGGGGCTTGCGAAGGGGCGAGGGGGCAGGAGCTGGTTGATGAGGAGGATTGAAGATGTTGCCACAGGAGGAAGGGGTCCCATCGCCCCCCCCCCAAGCATCATCGGAAAGGGAAGGGGTCCCAGCGCCGCGTCGAGCGTCATCCCGCAAGGAAGGGGTGCCGTTGCTCCATAAAACATCACCTTGCAGGGATGGGTGCCCTGGTTTTGACCGAGCGTCACCTGACAAGGAAGGGGTCCCACTGGCCCATGGAGCATCATCCCACGGAGAAGGGGTCTCAGCACCTCTCCCCCCAAATATCCCCCCACTGGAAGCGTTCCTCACCCAATCTGAGCGTTGTTCCGCAAGGAAGGGGTCTTACTGCCCCAGGAAACATCACCTTGCAGGGATGGGTGGCCTTCTCTGCCTGGACATCACCCCACAAGAAAGAGGTCCCATTGTCCCCTCCAGCTGACAGGGACCTCCCAAAGTTCAACAAGTGCAAAACCCTGCCCCTGGGGACGAACAGCCCCGGGCACCGGGATATCCCGGGGGGGGCCGCTCGGCTGGACGGCAGCTCGGCACAAAAGTCCCTGGGGGTCCTGGTGGACACCAAGTTGACCATGAGCCAGCAACGTGCCCTTGGGGCAAAGGAGGCGAACGGTGTCCTGGGCTGGGGTAGGAGGAGCGTTGCCAGCGGGGCGAGGGTGAGGATCCTTCCCTTCTGCTCAGCGCTGGGGAGGCCACTCCTGGAGCGCTGGGTCCCCCAGTACGTAAGAGATGTGGACATACTGGAGAGAGTCCAGTGAAGGACCACAGAGAAGATTAAAGGACTGGAGCATCTCTCCTACGAGAAGAGGCTGGGAGTGCTCAGCCTGGAGAAGAGGAAGCTCAGGGGACCTTATCGATGGATATAGGTACCCGGAGGGAGGGTGCAGAGAGGACGGAGCCAGGCTCGGCGGTGCCCAGTGCCAGGACCAGGGGCAATGGGCACAGACTGAACCGCAGGGCTTCTCTCTGACCATCAGGAAACACTTTTTCTCTGTGAGGGGAGCACTGGCACAGGCTGTCCAGGGAGGCGGTGGAGTCACCAGCCTTGAAGATATCCAAAAGCCCTCTGGGCACAGTCCTGGGCAGCCGGCTCTGGGTGGCCCTGCTTGAGCAGAAGGTTGGATGGTGACCTCCTGAGGTCCCTCCCAACCTCAGCCGCTGTGTGATTCTGTCCCTCATGCACCTGAACATCATCCCACAAGCAAGGGGTCCCACTGCCCCACCAAACATTGCCCTGTGGGTAAGGGTCCCCTCATCCAGCTGAGCATCACCCCACGAGGAAGGGTCCCTCACCCACCTGAGCATCACCTCGCTAGGAAGGGGTCCCATCGCCTACCACAGCATCAACCCACAAGGAAAGGGTCCCCCACCACCACCCCAGCATCACCCCACAAGGAAGGGGTCCCCTCGCCCACCCCAGCATTGCCCCGCAGCTGGTGCACCAGCCACGGGCTGGTGGGGGACTGCGTCATACCAGGGGGCTTTACCCTTCCCACCACCCCGCAGGGGTCCTGTCATGTTGGGGGGCACCGGGCACCCCGGGAACACCCGGCAGGGTCCTGTGGCTGCCCCCAGCCTCGTTTCACAGCAGGCAGGGCTCAGCGCAGGCATCGCCACGGCCCTGCTTAACTCCAGGAGGTGGGCAGCACCGATTCGCACCCAACCCGGAGCAGCTCAGCGCTGTCATGAGTTTCACGGCCTCAGCCCACCACAGGCAGAGGGAACACGCGTCCTCCTGCAAGCGCAGGGGCCACGGCGGCGGGGCACGGGGGGGCTGCCGTACCCCAGCACCGCCGGGAAAATGAAGTGCGAGCTGCCAGCGGGGGCTGCAGGCTCCTGGCGGTGCCGGATGCGGCCCGGCTGGCCAACGCGCCGTAATCGAAGACATGTGTGTGGGCTTTGGGGAGAGGCTGCGCTGGGAAACAGGGCCCTGCGGAGACCGGGGGGCTGTATCCTGTCCAAAAGCCCAGGTCCCACATGAAGCCAGGCATGCGAACGCGATCCAAACCACAGCTGGATTTGAACTGAATCTCCCAGCATCTGGGCTAATTTGCTGCAACTTTGATTGATCGTGGGGAGGGGGCACAGGCGGGAGACGCTCCAGCTCAGACCTCCCAACAGAGCCAATGACTTAACCAGAGCTGGTTCCAATCTGCTCAGCACATTGAGGCGAAAATGCCCCTTTCCCTGAGTGCTCCCGTTCGCCGACGCTGGCTCTGCCCGCGGCCCCGCAGCCCGGCTGTCCCCGTCCCTCGGGGCTGAGCGTGTCCCGCAGGTCCCCAGGGAGTCCTGGTGGGTTTCGGGCTTTCTGGGTGAAAGATGCCGGGTCAGGCCGTTTGGGGTTGGGGCTCACCTGGGATCCCTCCAGAAGGCAGACTGGGGCGGGAGGGAGGATATTAGTGGATCTCACCCCCCTCCACCTGCCCCAAACCTCTGCGGGCACCAATCCGCGCCTCTGCTCCTGGGAGAAACTGGGAACAGGAGAGGAGCTGCAAAAAAGGGTGGAAAAGGTAAAGGATTTTCCATTCCCCCCCCCCTTCTCGGTCACTGCCCCAAGGGCTCGGCGTCACTCAGCAGGTAGCTGGGGCAGCCCGGGGTCCCGGCCGGCCCCGGGGGAGGCAGCTGTCTGGGAGCCACTCGCTGCTGTGATTTATACAGCTCAGCCCCATAAATTACCCGGACGGAGCCCGCGGGAGCCATCGCTCACAGCGACGTCCAGAGCTCGCTGCCAGAACCTGAAACACTTCCAGCCGTTAATTGAAGAGGAAAAAAAAAAAAATTAAAAAAAAAAAAATAAGGGGGTGGGGGGGAATTAGTGCCCGGGGAGTTGGGATTAAACCACGGCTCTGTAATGAGGGTCGCCCACATCCCGCTCCCAGGATCCCGATGCTTCCCGTGGGCAAGAACCCAGGACGGGGAGCAGGGAGGGGGATTTCTGAGCCGGTGCCTGGGATGTGCCTGGTACAGGGTCCCCACGGACAGCGTCCCCGTAGTGAGCTGGGATGCCCCTGGATCCGATGGGAATCTGAGGATGAGGTCGAGCCGAGTGATGCTGAGCTGGGAGGGCCGCGGCTACCACCACCATGCACCCTCCCTGCCAGCACCCGTCCTCTTTTCCCCAAATTCAGGGTAGGGCAGACCCTGTCCCGGGGGCTGGGGACAGCGGCCGGGACCCCCGCAGCGCTGTCCCGGCCACCATCCCCAGTTGCCCAGGCCCCCACGCTGGCTCCCACTCACCGGGTTATGGGGTGAAACCCTAAGAGCATCCAAGGTGACCCCAGCCGGGAGGGATGGCCAACATTTGGGGTGACCTGGTCAGGTCGGGTGGGGGGGGGGCCAGCAGGCCCCCCCAGGATTAGCGGCTAGCCCGGAGGTGCCCGTCATGATGCTTTTCTGTACAAGGAGGTTGTGCAAGAGGCTGCGGCCGTGAGAAAGGAGAAGCGAAAGTGCGAAGCGAGAGGCGGCTCCCCCTGCGCCAAGGGGGGGACCCCAAGCTACACCCCCGACCCAGCAGCCTTTACGAGGGGGGGGGGGGCAGCTGGAGGGATGAAGCGAGGGGGAAACGTGGCGCTGCCTCCCCCTCCTCCTCCTCATCCCAAACCACCACAAGCCCCCAGCCCACCCTGAGCCGCCGCCACACATCTGGGCGCCAGGGCTGCACACCCCCCCCCCCCCCCCCCCGCTTTCAGCCCTCCCCCACCAGCAACAAATTAAGGCCGGCTGCCTCCCCCCCCCAAAAAAACCCCAAAAACCCTTCCCCACATCACCTGCACCCATTAGGGCCCCCCCCCCCCCCCATATAGCGCACCCTCTCCAGCTCTCCCACCCACTGGGTGCTCCCCCCCCCCCCCCCCTCCGCGTATATCAGCACCCATCCTTTCACAAGACCCCCTTCATTTTAACCTTCCCCACCGGCCGCCCCGTCGGGTCCCCACCGCGCACCTGCGCCCGGGGAGGAGCCGCCGCCTCCGGTAACGGGCGGGGGGGGGGGGGGGGGTCACCGGGAGCCGCTAGATGGCGCCCTGCGAGCGGTACCGAGCGCCGGGGGGGGGGGCACAAAAGCTTCTGCCCGGAGTCACCGAGGGGGGCCGGGAGCCCCTCCGGGGCTCCCGGCCCCCCTCGGTGACTCCGGGCAAAGGCTGATGTCCTGAGGATGGAGCCCCCCCCCCCCTTCAAGGGGCCGGCGGGGGGGGGGGGAAAAAAAAACCCCCACGAACTCGGAGAAGGAGGAGGAGACCGGGATGAAGGGGTGGGGGGGGCCCGGCTTTGTCGGTGCCCCGCCCGGGGATGGGAGGAGGAAAACCTCCCGCCGTCCCTTTAACAGCCAGCGGCGCTGCTCGGAGTTCAGGCCGGGGTCAGGGGGAGTTCGCAGCCCGGGTTTCACCTCCGAGCTGGCGGCGTTGGGAACCCCGAGGAACCGCTGCTGCTTCTTCCAGCTCTTCTTCCTCCTTTTCCTCCTCCTCCTCCTCCTCCTCCCGTTCCGTAGGACCGGCCGGGAGAGCGGGGTATGGAGGAACAGCAGCAGCAGAGGAGGAGGAGGGTGGAGGGGAATAGCAACCGGCGGCGGCCCCCCCCCGGGGCTGAGCCATGAGAGTTCACCGAGACCTCGGCTGGTTGGCGGAGGCCACCGGGCGCCCAGGTAAAGAGGGAGCCGGGGGGGGGGGGGGGGGGGGCAACCCCCAAAAGATTTAAAAAGAGGGAAAAAAAACCACCCAAAAAAAGCAGCTCCGCGGGAGCTTGGCTTTACCCACCTGGGCGGGGGGGGGGGGACGGGGACACCGGCACCGGGGCGGAGGCGGGGAGGGGAGGTCCCGCTCCCCCCCCCCCCCCCCCGGGCTGTCCCCCCGCTTACCTCGCAGGGAGGGGGTGTGGGGAGAGGAAACGGGGGCGGGGGGGCGCCCGGGGGTTGGGGGGGGGGGGGCACGGCCGGCCGCCTCCCGGGATCGGGACGCATAAGAGCCGGGAAGGCGCCGCGGGGAGCCGGGGCAGCGGCTCTGGGCAGGTAACGGCGGGCGGCGGCCCCGGGGGGGGGGTGTGAGCGGATGGGTAGGGGGGGACACCGGCCTCGGTTCTTCCCCCCCCCCTCCCCTTTATCCTCCGGCAGGTGGGCGCGGGGGTGCCGGGGCGCTGGCGGGGCCGGGGCGCGGCGCTGGCGGCGGCGGCGGCGGGTGATGTCACTTTCTCCAAAAGCCTCCGGGGGTTTTCACCCCCCCAACCTCCCGCCCCCCCCCCCCCCCCCCCCCCCCGGCCCGCCGAGAAGCGAGCCCCCATATAAACGGTGGCACCGGCCAGGCGGCCGAGCAGAGCGGCCGGGACGCGGCGGCGTGCGGGGCTGGGGGCTGAGCCCCGAACCGGCCCCCCCCCCCCCCCAGACCCCTCCCCGCGTGGGCTGAGCCCCCCCCCCCCCCCCTCCCCGACGTGTGGGGTCGAGCCCCCCACGCGTGGGCCGAGTGCCCGGGCCCGGGGGGGGGTACGCGGGGCCGGTTGCGTCGCTGACGGGGCGGTGTGTTGCAGGGCGGCGGGCGAGGAGCGGGATGCTGGACGCCATGGAGGTGCCGAGCCACTCGCGGCAGCTGCTGCTGCAGCTGAACACGCAGCGCACCAAGGGCTTCCTGTGCGACGTGATCATCGTGGTGCAGAACGCGCTCTTCCGCGCGCACAAGAACATCCTGGCGGCCAGCAGCGCCTACCTCAAGTCGCTGGTGGTGCACGACAACCTGCTCAACCTGGACCACGAGATGGTGAGCCCCGGCATCTTTCGCCTCATCCTCGACTTCATCTACACCGGCCGCCTGGCCGAGTGCGAGCCGGGCGGCGAGCAGAGCCTGGGCGCCGTGCTGGCCGCCGCCAGCTACCTCCAGATCCCCGGCTTGGTGGCCCTTTGCAAGAAGAAGCTGAAACGCAGCGGCAAGTACTGCCACCTGCGCGGGGGCTACGCGCCCTACAAGCTGGGCCGGGGACTGCGCGCCGCCACGCCGGTCATCCAGGCCTGCTACTCGGGGACGCCGCGGCCCGTGGACTTGCCGCCCGTGGAGCCGGCGGCGCCGCTCAACACGCAGTGCGGGGAGCTCTACGCCTCGGCCGCCCAGGGCGCCCCGCTGCACCCCCACGGGCTGTGCCCGCCCGAGCGCCATTGCTCGCCGCCCTGCGGCCTCGACCTCTCCAAGAAGAGCCCCACCGGCCCCTCCGCCCAGCTCCTGCCCACCGACCGCCTGCTGCCCGGCGAGCCCCGCGAGCCCTCGCTGCCCCCGCGGCACGACAGCCCCCCCGTCAGCGCCGGCCTCTTGGCCGGCCACGCCGCCGCCTACAAGGACTCCCCGCCGGGCGGCGAGCCGGGGGGGCACCCCCACGCCCCCGACCCCTTCCGCAGCACGCCGCCCTGCGCCGAGCCCCCGCTGCCCCGCGCCGACGGGCGCGAGCTGATGTACCGCTGGATGAAGCACGAGCCCCTGGGCCCCTACCTGGACGAGGGCGAGGCGGAGAAGGAGCTGGAGCGGGAGGAAAAGGCCGAGTCGCCGCCCGCGGCGCCGCAGCCCCGCTACCCCAGCGTGGAGAGCAACGACCTGGAGCCCGATAACAGCACGAGCGAGGAGACGGGCAGCAGCGAGGGCCCCTCGCCCGGCGACGCGCTGGACCGCTACTGCAACCACCTGGGCTACGAGCCGGAGAGCCTGGGCGACAACCTGTACGTCTGCATCCCCTGCGGCAAGGGCTTCCCCAGCTCCGAGCAGCTCAACGCCCACGTGGAGGCCCACAACGAAGAGGAGCTCTATCACAAGGCGGCGGCCGAGCAGGCCGTGCCCTTCCTGGACAAGGGCGGCCCGGGGCTGGGTGACATCCTGCGGCCCTACC
Organism: Aquila chrysaetos chrysaetos; assembly: GCF_900496995.4. Lineage (NCBI taxonomy): Eukaryota > Metazoa > Chordata > Aves > Accipitriformes > Accipitridae > Aquila > Aquila chrysaetos. Next base: position 37,650,577 of record NC_044013.1, read on the forward strand.
GCTGCTCCTCCTGCGACAAGTCCTACAAGGACCCGGCCACGCTGCGGCAGCACGAGAAGACGCACTGGCTGACGCGCCCCTACCCCTGCACCATCTGCGGCAAGAAGTTCACGCAGCGCGGCACCATGACCCGCCACATGCGCAGCCACCTCGGCCTCAAGCCCTTCGCCTGCGACGCCTGCGGGATGCGCTTCACCCGCCAGTACCGCCTGACCGAGCACATGCGCATCCACTCGGGCGAGAAGCCCTACGAGTGCCAGGTGTGCGGCGGGAAGTTCGCCCAGCAGCGCAACCTCATCAGCCACATGAAGATGCACGCGGCCGGCCCCGACGGCAAAGCCAAGCTGGACTTCCCCGACAGCGTCTACGCCATGGCCCGCCTCACCGCCGACCAGCTGGGGCTCAAGCAGGAGAAGGCGGCCGAGCTGCTCTCCCACACCTCGCACTTCCTCAGCGACCCCAAGGCCATGGAGAGCCTCTACCCGCTGGCCAAGTTCACGGCCGAGCACCTGGGGCTGAGCCAGGACAAGGCGGCCGAGGTGCTAGCGCAGGCTCCGCACCTCCACGCCGAGGCCGCCCGGACCATAGAGCGATACTCGCCCCCCTAGCGCCGGCCCGGCCGGGGGGCTGGGGGGGCCGCGGGGCTCCCCTCGCTGCCCCGCGTGGAGCTCGGGGGGGAGGCGGGGGGGCGCGACAGGCGGCGGGCGCTCGTCCCCCGGCGCTGCCGACGGTCCCGGAGAACTCGCTCGTGGCGGAAGGTCCCATGAGAGCTGCCCCGGGACGGCTGGACGGCGCGTCCCGCGACGAGCGCCCCGGCTTGCCCGGGAGAAGCCGATAATTCAGGGACTGACCTCGTGGCGTGGGCCCTCCTTGCCTTGGGGGGAGCTGCCGGGGCCCCCCCCCCCGGCACCGTGGCGGGAGCGAAGCACGAGCCGTGAGGCCGGGCTGCGCCCCGAGGCTTTGGAGGACATGAGCCAGCTCCTTACCTCAGGGCCGTTCCCCGGTGCTGCCCCCCCCCGCCCCCGGGGCGAGGGGACACCCTCGGCAGATGCCCGCATCGCCCCGGCCCCGCGGCGGGACCCCGCCACGCTCGGCTCTGCCACGATGGGACCCGGACTGTGCCGCCTCGACCGCCGCCGGCCCGTGAGTAGTTCGTCCGTCGTGGCCGGAGCGACGCCTCCGAGCAGCCGTCCTGACCGGGAGCGGCGAGCGTGGCCGTGCTGGGGCTGGGTTGGGGGGGGGGGGGGGGGGAATGCGTGTGTGTGCCGGCCAATTCCCCCCCCCCCCCCCCCGCCCCAACTGGGGCCACGCTGGGAGCTTGGGGACAGACTGACGGAGGGGGACGGTGGGGTCTGGGCAGCGGGTGCCGGGCAGGGGGACGGCGGTCGGGTCCGTGCCGAGGCCGGGGGGGGGGGGGGGGGGGCCAGGGAATGGCGATGCTCCTTGCCCAGGAGCAAGCACTGACCTCCTGGCCCGAAGCCGGTGGCTCGGCCGCTGGCCCCCGCCGTGTTTTCGGGAGGTGGGGCAGGGCCTGTCACAGACTGAGCCCCTGGGCCCTGCCCCAGCAGGAGCCTCGCCATCAGGGATGCCCGGGGGGGGGGTCCCGGGGGGCCCAGGGACCCCCGGGGATTTTGCCCTTGGGTGGCCACTGGCCTCGAATATTTTTTTTTTTTTTTTTGCCAAAGATGCCCGTCCCCAGCGCGGCCGGGCCGGGCCGGGGAGTTCATGACAAAGACAAAGCGGTCTGGTTTGTCAGCTACGGGGAGGTGGGCAGGGGCTGCGGGGAGGGGGGGGAAAGAGCCGAGGGAGGTGAGGAGCCGCCCCAGGCTGGGCTGCGGTGACCTGGGGCCAAGCTCCCCCCTTTCCCCGTTGGGGCACCCCCTGCCACCACCGTACCCCGTTTTCTGCCTTCTGCTCGGTGTGGGCAAAGCCCCCCCTCCCGCCTCGGGCCTGGACCCCCCCCCCCCGGCCCGTGCCCTGACCCCTCTGCCTGGGGTTAATGTGAAGCTTCTCCCCCCCCCCACCCCCAGCCCCCTCCTCTCCTTTGCACATGAGGCCCCGGGGTGGCCGCCAGCAGCGACTGTCCCCGACCTCACAGCCACTGTGCCTTAGCCTGAGCTGGCTGCTCCTGCCCAGGTGCCCCCCCCACCTCCTTCCCTGGGCTGCCCGGGTCGTCGTCCCCCCCCCCCGGGGCTCCCCAGGACCGGCAGCATCCCCCCAAAGCTGCCGTGGGGCAAGCGGCGGCAGCAGCAGCACCCAAAGCACAGCTGGCAGCACCCAGCGGGGCCGCCGGCCCCCTCTGTATCACGTCCGATTTGTACACGGGCTCCTCGCCCCCCCCACCCCCTTTTTTTTTTTTTTTCTATAGTCGAAACCGAATGAGCAATAAAATGACATTAATATGCGTGGCCTTGCGTCCTTCTCTGGGGGCGGGCCTGGCCGGTGCGGGGTTGGTGCTGAGAGGTGACCCCGAGGGGTGAAGGCTGCGCCGAGGGGGGGGGGAACGCGACCGGGGGTGCGGAGCTGCAGGGAGAGGAGGCGAGGGGCTTTGCTGTGCGTCTGGTTTGCCCGGAGTCCCCCCGGTTAGCAGGGGCCAGCTGCGGGGTGGGGACAGAGCCGCCGTCATCCTTGCAAGCACAGATGTGTCCCACTGCCGTCCCTCCCCGGTGCCCCCCCGCGCCCACCTCTCCCCCAACCCCGACAGCAACTTGCCCGCCAACGGCAAATGAAACAACATGCTGCACAGACAAGTGTTTAATACTAAAAATTATTAAAACCATCTTAACAAAATAGCCCGAATGCGCCTGCCTCCCCGAGAGATGGGCTCCTTGCGGGGGCTCGGGGCAGCAACTTGGTAGAGATGGCCCCACGCACGGGGCACTCAAGCCAGCGAGACCCCGCTCCGCTCGTCGTCGTGCCGGCTGGTCTGGTGGCAGCAAGACCTCTGTCCCACGGCCGAGCCTGTGGCACAGTGCGAGGGGTCGGCGTCCGGCAGAGCCGCAGGTCCCTCCGAGCTGGTACCCCGGGAAGGGCCTTGCAAAGCAGCCCTGGGGGCAGCTCTGTTAGAAAAACAAATATTTAAACACACCCGGTGTGGAGGAGAAGGCAAAGTCTACGCGCTGCTTACAGCCAGCGCGGCGCTTCACACGACTGTGGGCACCGAACCGGGCCGTGGGTGCCGTGGCCCCGGGTGGGCTCAGCCACGGTGACGGCTCCATGCACCCTCCAGCAGGCGTGGGTGCCCCAAAGTCTCTGTCGAACAGGCTCTGTCCCGCAGCACAGACCCTCCTCCGCCGGCAGCCGCTCTCGCACAGCGTCCCGAGGCTGGGGCATTTGTATGGCACAGGTTAGCGAGCGCAACCCCTGCCCGAGTCCGTCGCTGTGCCGTGCAGCCCCGCCGCAGCCGGGCGCTGCCGAAGCTCGGACCCCAGCGTTGGTCCTCGCCGTGAGGCCGGGCAGCTGGCGCGGGGGTAACATTGGGCTTCCTGATGCAGACACCGCGTCCGAGCCACCCACGCAGGAAAGGAAAATGCCGGGCTCCATCCTACCGCTTCCTCTGCCACCTTTGACGCTTCCCTCCCACGGCCGCGGTGCCCCAGCAGGGATCGGGGATAGCCTCGGGGTCACTCCCACCCTCTGCTCATGGGACTGGGACTTGACAGAGCTCCAGGGGCTCTGGTTCACGGGTTAATGCTCCCTCTTAGCTTCTGTATCTAGCGTCTAACTGGGCCGGGGATGGGACGCTCACTGATGGGGCAATGTCATGGGGCGGGGGGGGGGGGCTCAGCAACACCCCAACCCTGCACCGGCTCCCGGTGCAGTATGACCCAGTGACAAGGGGTCCCTTCATGGCTCCCTCTACGGTGAAGGGGCAACTCGAGAGGGGACCCTCCCAGCTGGGCAAGCAGTGGGGGGGGGGGGGCCGGGCGCTGCCCTGGCTCCCTCCAGCCCTGCCTGGCCCTGCAGCCACGGGCAGAAGCCGGATCCCACATGCAACAGGAGCCCGTGGCAATATGAGGACACACGGGACCTGTGGGACAGCCAGTCCTGGGGTCCTTGGGAGAATTTTGTTAGCCTCACGCTGAGTCTTAGATCAAAAACATGTCTAAAGGTAGCGGGGTGGGACTAAGGGGTTTGGGGAAGGAGGGAAGGGGCAGGTAATGGCTGGGGTGGGCAGGGGAGCAGGACAGAAAGCAGCTGTGGGGGGACTGGGGGGTGTTCAAAGCTTCCCCCCGCCCCACCCCAGCAAAGCAGGCAGGGCACACACCTGAAAACTAACTTATACTGAAGTCTGAAATGAAACTCAACAAGCAAATCCTGCACCAGGGAGAAGACGAGCGCCTCCGCAAGCAGCACCCCCGGCGTGAGATGGGCATGGGGTGGGGAAGGGGCCGGCGGCCTGGGGCTGCCTGTGCCACGCAGGACGAACAGGCTGGGGCAGGAGGGAAGCTGCCCTTGAAGTCCACAGCCTCTTCGAGGGGCACGAGCTAGACTACGCAATCCCAAAGTCTGCGCCGGCGTGTCCCCGGACTCTGCCCTACGCAGCCTACAAACCCGAAGAGCCACCGACTCGTGACTCGAGCTCTCTGCAACCAAGCAAACCAAGCAAAAGGCTGGCGATCTGGCACGGGCTCACCCAAAGCTTCCCTAGCCAAGGGGGCTCACCAGCTCCGCTCTGGCACTGCCCAAAGGCTGGTGGGACCCTCAACGGCCCAGCCTCCACGTGAACCATCCACAGCAATGACCTTCCCAGCTGGTCTGCCCTCAGGGGGGGGCCCTTCGCAGCACGGCCATTCTGGGGTGGGTTGAAGACGTGGCGTTTATTGTTCGTGGTGGGCTGGAAGGCGGTGGCGGCGCGTGGTGAGGGCTGCCGCTGAAGCCGGTCTCCCACCGTAACGGGCTGCGTGACTAGCTCAGGGGCTGTCGGCCCCGCTCGGCCCCCTCAGCCCTCCTGGGCCCACTTGAGGAAGGTGGGGATGTCCCGCACTGGCACGTTGCGGGTCAGCGCTTTGACTCGCAGGTTCCTGTCGTCCGTCAGCAAAACCACTTCCCTGAGCAAACGGATGGGATCATCTGCAGTGACAGAGAGCGAGAGAGCGGCGTGAACCTCAGACCTCCCCGCTCTGCCCCAGCCCTCGCACCCGTCCCACACTGTGCCTTCCCCATGCTGTGCCCCCCCTCCCAGCTCCCCGCTCCCCGCCAAGGCTTCCCGGCGTGGCTCGGAGACAGCACTTCATCTCGAAGGCCTCCTTCTCCCCACCCTGCGCTGGCTGGGGGATGATTTGTGATCTCTGCCCGCAGCCCTGGGGTCGGGAAGGCCGGCGAGCAGCACCAGGGCCGCAGGCTGCCCGCATGCGGTGGTGCAGCGTGCCGCAGGCAGGGAAGAGGAGGTCCCTCTGCCTGACCCCGGCCAGGAAGACGGCCCGCGACCCTGGCTCCAGCAGGAAGCTGGTGCTATTATTCTGGTGATCTCATTATAAGATCTAAAACCACCCCTTATTTTTTTTGCGAAGTTTTTTGGAGTCGCCACTGACACCGAGGCGTTTCTGGCTGGGGCTCAGACAGCCAGAGAGAGTTGAAGCCTGAGAAATAACCGAAGGGATCTTGCCCCCAGATGGATGAGCTGCCCCGCACGCAAGGCGCCGGGCTGGGATGTGGGAGCCACGCTTACGTGTGTGCGAAGCAGGGGAAGCATATGGGGTATGTGTAAGCAGCTGGGTCCTGTGACCAGAGTACTGTTCCTATGAGCACAGGAAACACAGTGCCTCCGAGCCAGGACGGGAATGGAAAAAACAGAGTTTATGGGAGCCCAACATGGGCCCAGATTGGCTGCGCGGGGAGCAGCAGGACGAGGGGAAGGGGAGGGTGGCCAGGAATGCGGGCTACGGTCACGGTGTCGGGGCTGAGGATGGCGAGGCGAGCGCCCCGGCCGGCCCGTGCCGGGTGGAAGGGGAGCAGGGGCTCGGCGGGAGGGCAGGCCCAGGGCCGAGGGCTGCCGAAAGCGGGATGGGGAGGTTTTGCGCGGACACTTTAAGAAATGTGTAACAATAAACATCCTCTGCTCCGCGCTGGTGACGCGCCTCCTTGTTACAAACCAGAGGCTGTCAGCTTGTCAGGCCCCATTCCCCATAATCCACATGATTTCAAAATTCAGCATCATTTGCACATAAACATTTGGTGACGGTTTCTCTGTGAATCTGACAAGTTAAGCTGCTAAGAATTCGCACTGACAAATGCGGGTTGATTTCTTGGGCAGCTGCTGATGTGATTTCCATCCCCACTGCCCTGGCAACAGCCTGGGGGCTGTCTGGTCCCAGCATGCGTGGCCGATACCAACTGGGCATTGGGAGGGAAAAGGGCCCTGGACAGGAGGCACCAGGGCTCGCAGGGAGAAGGCTCTTTCTGGCCCTTCCTCATCGCTGCCAGCACCACAAAATGGCTCTGTGGACATTTATGATGGGCTTCTCACAGGCTGGGGCATCCTCAAAGCACAGTGAGGTGCACATTTGGCAACGCGGTGGGAGGGCCACAGCCTGGGGCTGACCGGAGGCAGGCGGTGGCACCTTGGTGTTGAAAGAGCCAAAATGCGGGAGAGATCGGCTCCAAGGGCCGTGAAAGAGAAACAAGAAGAGTCTGTGGAATGCAACAGAGAAGGGACAAAGAGGATGTGAGGATGTTCTACCTTTGTTGGAGGGCATGAAATCCTTGGCCTTGTCATTGCAATAGTGGAGGCAGCAGGACAAAATCAGGTCGTCATTGTTTCCCTGGAAGAAAAGGGCAACGTTACCCTTGGCAGGAAAAAAACCTACAATCCCACCACCCCGACCTCTGCATTGCCTCGAGACGCAGCAGAGAGCAGGGCTGCTCCGAGCCGAAACACACAGAGCCTGCAGGAGCCTGCTCAGCCGCCTGCAAAGGTGGAGACAGAGCTACCCCCTGCCCAGAGCTCACGGACCCAGGGTCCCTGGTTTCCCCCAAGGAGTTGGGGGCAAAGAGCCTCCAGCCCTCGGCAGCACTGCCTCTGTGTCCGAGATGCCCCTTACCTGCTGGCCAGTGGTGTCTTCGCTGCGGAAGGAGATGGACTCCAGCTCGTTGCCTCGGCTGGTCAGAGCCCTCAAGCAGTTGTCCCGGCTCTCAAATCGCTCCTCCAGGAATTCGATGGACTTCCTGGCTCTCTCCTGCACTTGGCGGGCATAGCCTGCAGCCCGGTGCTCCATCTCTGGGCCCTTGGCCAGGCCATCCAGCTCGTTTATCACTTCAAACAGGAAGAGGAGGTACAGTTACTATGGGACAAGGTGCTCCCGTGACCTGCTGCTGGAGCACGCAAGTTGCCAAGGCCTCAGGGCCGGGGCACTGGGAGCTGGCTCAGGAAATCTGGGTTCAGCTGCCGCAGCGTCCCTGGGCTCCTGGACTTGGCTGCGGGTCTGGAAAAGCTTTGCTGCCTTCCACCTCCATGGGTCACCTGGCTCGGCCCCGAGAGCGCAGGCACCTCGCCCCTGCAGCGTGGGTTAACGCTCCCTAAGGGCACCTTGCTCTGCTCTGCGAAACGCTGGGAGCATCACTGTGCCCCCCCCACCCCACGCTCCTGCGTCACGACCAACAGCACTTCCGTGTGTGCCCGAGGCTGTCGGAAAACCACGGCCTCCTGCGGCCCGCTCCTCCGCCTCCGAGCACAGCGATGGCCAGCAGCACCATGCCTCCTGCTCCGCAATCGCGCCGCCTGGCTCTGCACCTCTCGGCTCCCTGTACTTACTTTCAGACACAGAAAGCCGCTGCCCTCCCGCTGCAGGGCTGGACGTGGGAAGAGGGTCACGTGCGGGAGCAGGCAGTTCCCACTCTGGCACTGTTTCCCGCACAAATCCTGGCCCCGTTTTCCCACCTGAAGCCGCTGTCCCAGGCTCCCGGCAGGGGACATGCTCTCTCCAACACCTCACCCATCTGGGTTTGCGCATCTGTCCTGACATATGCTGCTTGAGACGAGCCTCAGCCTGGGATCAGGCGGATTCCCAGCCCATTCGCTTTCACCGGAGCCCATCAAGCCTTAGAGCCTCCCGTACCGCTGCCAAGCGGCCGGGAACCCCAGCCGTTGCGGCCCCCCGAGCCCAGCAGAAGCCCGAGGGACCCCAGCAGAGCTCCAGGAGGGACCCACCCTCCGGCGCCGGGGCTGCTGGAAGAGCCGCTCCGCGGCGGCGGAGCGCGCGTGCGTGTGAGCAAGATGCCGCCGAGGCGGCTAGCGGCGAGGCCGGGCACACAAGCGTGCGGCCAGATGTGCGCACGAGCGTCCTGCCTTGCCTGCGATCGTACACAGGGGCTGCGTGTGCGCGAGGCCGGGCGCGCGAGAGAGCTGGTGTGCACGTGTGCGCGAGGGAGCCTCTGTGCGCACAGTGTGTGTTTTAGCCATGGCTTCATTTCTGAAGATTGTTTCCGAGCCTAGAGCCAAGTCCTGAGTTCAAGTGGGAACTATGCATTCCTTGGGGGTTCGGGGAGAGAGCTCGGGGTCTGAGGCCTCTCCCCAGTGCTGTGAATCACTGCCCGGGGAGCCTGCGTGATCGCTCTGTTCCATGGTGAGACTGGCACTCACTGTCTGGGTATTCAAATTAAAGCTGCATGGAGCTGCTTTGCTCTTCGCTGGCCGGCGACTCTTCTTGCTACCGACCTGATGCTGCCATTTCCACACAATGCACGGCTGGGCCCGGGGTGGGGGGAGCCGTGCAAGAACGGAACATCAAACAGGAAAAGCTGGTATTCCCTCCCGAAATCCGCCTTCCTGCTTCCAAGCTAAACAGGCTTCAAAGGGGAGGCTTGTTTGTGCTTCTGCACCAGGCCTGGCTTCTCCATGGCGGGGTCAGCCTCAAGGAGCACGGAGCAGGTTAAAGAGCAAGAGAAACAAACCCAACGCGAAGCCGCGTGCTTAACCCCTTGCTGCATCCCCAGGAAAAGCGGGGAGGAGTGCCCCGTGCTGGGGGAAGGGCACCGCGCATTATCTCTGGGCTGGTGATGGGGCACGGCATCAAGGACTCTGCTCCCAGCAGCCACAGGCCCCCGGCTTACCCCGTGGGATGGGTTCCTCCTGCCTGCACCTGGGTCTCAGCACTGACGGCTTTCCTGGGGACGATGGGGAATTTGTCCACTGTCCCGGAGTGGACAGGGAGTTGCCAGCTTTGGGGTGCTTCAGCAGCGGCAGGGAAGGCTCATGGCAGGCAGTGGGAGATGAGTTACTCTGTTCCCCGCTACGATGGGCTGTGCAGGGAGGCAGCAGGACAGGAGAGCACTGAAGGTGCTCGGTCGCTGCTGCTCCTCCTGCCTGTGGTAGGGCAGGCCAGGCCAGGCTCCTTTTGCAGGTTGAGGGCAGCAGCATCTTGGACAGGGACAGGACCAGGTTTTTCAGCTCTCCTGTAACGGCTGCCCCTGGCTGGGGTTTGGATGGAGAAACCTCACGCCAACCACAGGAGTGCACCAGGAGGCAGGGCAATGGCTCCAGGGCAGGTCCCAGCTCTCTCAGGTATTAATGCTCCACAGCCCCAAGGGCTGCCTAGGCTCTGCCGGTGCTGCAGGCTTCCTTCCCTTCGCTTCCACACAAAGCCCTGGCACTGCAGTGCCAAGCCACGGAGCTCCTTGGCAGCTTCCGTGCTGAGCTGGGCAGTTGGCCAGCCCCTGCTCCCCCCCACCCAGGGGTCCCATCCCCAACCCCAGGAATCCCTCCTGAGCCAGGCTTGTTGACCCCGCTGGGAAGGGCGGCAGCTGGATGTTGGCTCTGGGGCAGGCAGAGCTGTCTGCCGGACACCAGGGGTTGAGAAGGAAGCCCCATAACGGCTTGGAGGGCAGGCAGCCCTGTGTGCCGCAGCCCAGGAGATCGCCACGAGCGTACACCTCACTGCCTGGACGCTGGAGATGCCCACGGGGCAGAGCTGGCCCCCGGCCTCCCAGGGCTGCGGCTGGGATGGGGCAGCCTGTGGGCTCTGCGAGGCTTGGCCCCGCTCCTGCCCTGGCCTCTCCTGCTGCCCTTGGGGATCCTCTGAATGCCAGGTTGGCACTGGGACGTGCTGGGCGCCGGCGTGACACTGGCCGGAGGAACGCTACCTCTAGCCCAGAGCGCGATCAAACAATCAGAGCAAAGGCATCTAACCAAATCCTCCCGCCACCCTGGGAGACCACCCAGCAGCACAGCCGTTATCTGCCAGGGTGAGTGTTTACCAATAACGGGAACCAGCTTGCTGTTTTACTGCGAGCTTTATAAGGATAAAAAGAAGGGCTGGGCTTGAGCAGCTCTGAGACGCTGGGACACAGGCCGGCCATTTGCTCAGGCTGCCTAAGCCCCAGCTCAGCTGGGATAAGCTATCTGCTCTGATTGTTTAACAATTCCTCCTCCTCGCTCCCTCCAAAATTCCCTCCAAATCCCATTTAACACCCGCCTGCCTCTCCCAGCCCCTGGCACCCCCAAATGCACCAAGAGGACAGGAGTTAGCTGAGCAGCGCGGGCAGAAAGCTGGTAGGAAGGGAGAAGGGCGACACGGGCCGAAGGAACGCCAGCCGTGCCTGGGACGAGACAGAGCAGGACAGAGGCCAGCCCCACGGCACGAGCCAACCGGCTCCAGACCACACAGGCACTGCGGGCACGTGGGGCATGGAGAGACGGAGCCGGTATGGAGGGACAGCCCGCGCTGGCGGGGAGGGGAAGCCCCCGCCATAGCACTGGCCCGACTCACCGATCAGGGGCACCACCAGGATGAACTTCCTGCAGTCCAGCAGCGTTATCAAGCTGCCGAGGTGGTCGATGAAACCGTTGGTGTCCGGGACCAGGAAGACAGGTCTGATCTCCAGCTCCATCTGCCTCATTTGACTCTGATCTTTCAGCACGGCCTGGAGGAGAAGGACATATGATGAGTAAGTAGGACGTCAGCCCTACGACCCGTGGACCCTGAGAGCAGGAGATAAGCCTGGCTGGCACGCACGCCTCCCACAGCAAGGGCAGCGTGTGAAGGAGACTGGCAGGAGGCTGCATCCATCCCACCAGCACACCTCAAACACCAGCTCTTGCAGGTCCACGGCGCACACGTGAGTGGGATGGTGAAAGTCTCCAAGAGAGCACTCTCCTAGGAGAACAGTCCTGTCCAGGCTCTGGGGAGAACAACTGAGACCAGCCTTGAAAATGGAGGTGTTTTGGGAATTGTCCCATTTACAGGACTGGCAGTTGCCAGGACTATCTGCACTGGTGCCAAAAGACCGACCCCAATACAAAACAGAGGGGAGAAAAGGGCTGGAGGAAGCAGGTCCTGGGACTCCAGATGGAAAAAACATCAAGGTGACGACAGCCAAAAAGAACCAGTTTGGGACACGCAAGTCCTGCCAACTGCATCCTAACACAGGGACCCCAAGCAGGCAGCAGGAGGGGAGGTCTGTGGGGTGGGGATGCTTGGCTGAGTGTCTCACTCACTGTCTCACCAGTTCCAGCACATGCCTTGCCTTTTCTGACTCCATCCAGCTGGGAAACCAGGTGGGTTCCAGCCCTGGAAACCCACAGCACTGTCGCTGGCTGAGCCCTTTGCACCCACTGGAGACCAGAGGTGCTCACACATACGTGGGAAGGGTCTGCTGGGTCTTACTAGCAACACTGCAGGGTTGCACCTGGATCTCTGGACAATGCCAGTTGCCAAAATGGGGCCCAAGAGCTCACATATTACTTTCAATGCTATCGAAGGACTTGGGCTCTTTAGTAAGTCACAGGCTTAAAAAACTCAGGATGCTATTCTAGTGCTTCCTCTGCTTAAAAATAGCTTCCCTGGACTCGCTGATGTTTGTTGCCTCTAATAGGAACCGGTCACCCATGGAGCACAACAGCACTGCTGTGGAACACATCCACCATGCAAAACCTTACGACAGCGAGCTCGCACCCACAAGACGCACCCCGGGGACAGGAGGCGACCGCCGACCCTGTCCTGCCCAACGTTACGGGGAGCTCCCCCTGCCCCGGGGTGAGGATCCGAACCCTCCCACGGTCATGCCAAAGCCTCGGAGGCACCCTGGAACAACGAGCTGCACGGGCCAGCGGTGGCCATGGAAAGAAGTGGTTTTTAATCCATTTCCAAGTGTTGTCATCTGGCTTTAAATCAAGGCGACTTGACGCTGCTACCTCCCACAAGTGTCTCCAGGCAAGGCAGCAACCATAACCTCACCACGTGCCTCTCACCCTCCTTCTGGCAGCACCGGTCCCGGGGCCGCAGCTCCCATCGACCCTGAGGGGCGACGGGCAGAGGGGGGAGCGCGCCAGGTCCCCTCTGCTGCGTGGCAGCACTGAGGTGGCATGACAGCGGGAGGATTTGCCTCCCTCGTCAGGCAGGGGCAGCTACAATGGCACCAGCGTCCCAGTACAGATGCTGCCACGGCCGGCCGCATGCCAGGTGCCATCCCTGCCTGTGCTCTGCCTTCACCCAGGGAAGTGTTGGCACTCCCTGGCGGCACGGGAACCCCGTGTTGGCAACTCCGGCACGCCGCTGCCTCCTCACCGTGAGGAGGCGGCAGGTGGGGTTTCTCCCTGGGGTTTGGGGGTGCGGGAGGAGACGCTTGTCCCTGGGAGGCACCAGGCCCTGCTGAGCTCCACCTGCTATGGGGAGATGGAGAAGGGCCCCCTCGGCCAACGCAGAGACCCAGACTGAAGCGGCACGTCCCTTGTGCGGCGGCCAAAGAGGTCGATGGCCCCGAACTTGCAGGACGGCGGGGGGGGTCAAAACCACGCGGAGTCCGATGGGCGACGACTGTCCTACGCGAGCAAGGGCTGGTGGCGGGAGGGGACCCCCGCCTGCACCCCGACATGGCTCCTCGACCCCGGGACTCGCCCCGGCCCACGCAGGCAACGTTGCGAGCATGGTGCGAGCGGGGAGCTCACCTACCCGTCCGGCCAGAGGCGCGGGGGTGACAGCAGTGGGGGGCAGTACCCTCGTGTGTGGCATTTGCCCCGGCGGCTTTTGCAGGCCGTACCCGGCCGATTCCTGGCAGCCGTGAGCAACGCCTGTGCCGGCCGTCACGTCCCATTCCGCTCGCCGGGCCGCCCGGTGAGAGAAGGACACAGGATGCGCCGGGAGTGAAAGAGCGAGGTCGGCGGGGAGCGTGCCAAGTCCCCGCGCACAGCTCCGGGCCGCTCGGGGAGCCAGAGGGAAACTCGCCTTTGCAGAGTTCAGAGGCCGGCAGCGAGATTTATTTTTGTTTGTGTGAGTAAAAGGCTGCAGAAGCCTCCGGCCAAGGGGTTTCGGGGGGAGAGGAGTGGCCTGTGATTCATGCGGACGCTGGCTGGCCCTGTGCCAGAGATGAAAGGGAGCCCATGTGCGGGGAACAGGGGAGGCAAGAGCCGCATTAACCCTTCTGCTGGTCCGTGGGGCATGGTCCCGTGCGGAGGAAGGAGAGCGCGGGGATGCGGATCGGGATGCCTGCGTCTGGGGCCCAGCTTCTGTGCCGCCACCAGTGCCAGAAACGAGCCGCCGGTCCCGCTGTGCCTCAGTTTCCCCGATGCAAGGACAGGGAGACAGTGGCCCGCACGTCCTGCTGGGAGGTGGGCTTTGGAGAAGACCCTGGGGAGAGCAGCACGGTTAAAACAGCAGAGGTACAGCCTCCCCCCAGCCCAAGTGTTTTAGGACGGTCGGGTTTTAGCCTCGTCTTACTGGGGTTAAACACACTGCGCGGCTCGATGGCAGAGCGACCCCGCAGTGCTGGACGTGGCAGGGGACCTCTGAGGCTGGGGGCTCCCTGCTCCCCCTCAGGGCCAGGCAGCTCCCCTTCTCCCACCTCCTGCATCCGCACGCTGCGGCCGTCAGAGCTGCTCCCACCCGCAGCCCCCTGCCCGTCCTGCTGCTCCGGCCATGGGGGCTTCTCCCAGGAGCTGGGCCAGAGCCAGAGGTGGCTCCCCCGGCTGCCCCAGCTGGTGGCAGCACTGAGATCAGACACTCCTGCGCACACAGTCCCAAATTCCCAGCTCATCCATCAGCTGGGATCACCTGGAGGATTCCCCGGAAACCGATGTCCGGGCTGAGGGCTTCCAGTGTGGACAAGGGGACCAGTTCCCAGAGAGCCAGGCCACCAGGTGGTACTTTCTGCAGAGTGTCAGGGGGGAGACCTGAGGGTCTCCGCCACCAAGCACAGAATAGGAAGGGGCTCCACGTCGACCCCTGGGGTCCCGCAAACAGACCCCAGAGCTCCTCCGCCCGTGGTGCCGGGCTGGCGGAGAGGCCTGGAGCCGAAGCTCGGCAGAGACGGGTGCCCCGCTGCCTTCGGGACGGGTTGTACGGGGTCACGCCGCTCTGCCAGGACGGATGGGCCGTTACCATCCTGCCACCGCCTCTCCTGCCCCGACCCACTCTCCGACTGCGGGGAAACCCAGCGCCGCTGCCCCTTCCAGCCCCGCGTGCTCTGCGGGGATCGGAGGCGGATTTTCCAGGGCCGAGAACAATGCCTCTCTAGTCTCTGCTCGAGGGCTTCCTCCTCCTAAGGTTCGTCTCCAGCGTCTTCCTCAGGAGTAAACGTGCCCCGTGCCTGGTAGCAAACCGGGGCCGCCGCCGTGGCGGAGCCGCCGTGGGTGGGTGTGCGTCTTCCGCAGCCAGCAGGCACCCGCTCCCAGGCAGGTGCGTGTCGGCGCGTGTGCACCCGCGGCATTGTTCCTGCGCGCCGAGGAGAGCGTGAATGGGATACGGCTATATTTAGCCACTTACTCACACTACCGCCACAAAGGAGCGGCTGCATCTTAAGGGGGCGGCCGTTCCGTGGGCTCAGAAGGGACAGGAGAGCGGCTATTTTGGGAAGACATGTCATAATTGGCCGCCCCGGTTAAGCTGCTTCTGTAATGCTGAGCAAAACAATAGCAGCATCCAGAGGAAGAGCCTGTTATGTTTCAGGTGGGATGTTTTCAACCGGTCAGGAAACTCGACCGCTCCCAGCGCACAGCGGCGGCACAAAGGACAGGGGACGCTGAACAGCATGGACCAAGGGCCTGGCCAAGCAGCGGGGGCGGCTGGGAGCGCGCGGCAGGACCCGGAGCTGGCTGGGGACACAGCCCTGCCGGAGAACGCCGCCTGCCCCGGCAGCGCCACTGCCGCCTCCTCTTGCCCACTCGCCTGCCTGGTCTCTCACCCCTCCAAATATCTGGGCAGCGCCCAGGTATGTGCCTGGTCTTTCACCTCACCCCGACGCATCGCTGCTGTCGCCAGCCTGTGACATGGGGCTGGCTGGCAGCTCCGTCCCAGCCTGGGCAAGCGGTGAGGGCAGAGGCAGGCTGGCGGCAGAGCCAGGGAGCAGCAGCCAGTTCATAACCCAGGGCCAGGCAGCAAAGGACGGCTTCCTCGCAACCAGGGCTGCCCAGGGACGCAAGAGGCTATGACCTAACCCCGCTCTGGCCTATGTGCCCCCTCTCAGAGTGATGGTTTTGGGGTCCAAGCTCGTGTAGGAGAACAGAGCTGAGCTCTCCTGTTCCCTCTGCAGCTGGTGCTGGCCGAGGGCCACCCCTGTTTGCCATTTACCCTGCCTGGACCTGTACTTCGCCGGCAGCTCGAGCCGCCGTCCTACGAAGGAGCGCGGTGAAGCCCAAATCCCCCTCGAGGTGTAAACGTGACCCCAGCATGGATTGTGGTTGAGAGCTACAACAAGGACCTGCAGGGCTGTCCTGCCAGCTGATGCGGGGCAGGTAGAGCAGCAGCAGTGAACCTGGGGACAAGCGTCGGGTGGATGATCTCCATCAGCCGCAGACCTGGGCTGCAAGAGGCAGGGAGCATGGCAAAGATGGGGAGATAGTGGCCATGCTGAGACAGGAGCTGCATCTGCTGGACTTGGATGAATACGTGGAGCTGTGGCTTGTCCCCAGGACAGTGAAAGGGGGACTCGGAGGGCAGCCGATGCGTGAACTCCGTGGGTGAGCAGTGAACAAGAGAAATGGGCTGTAACAGGGAAGGCAGAAGATCCCCAGGTCCCAGGAAAACAAAATCTCTTGAGAAGATCAGAAAGGTCAAGGACCACAGGCCAAGAGAGGGACAGCGGAGGGGCTGGAGGCTGAGCTGGCTCCGACCTGGCCTCCCCAGGCAGCGCTTTCCACCCGAGCTCCTCTGCTCCTCCGTCTCCGGCCGCGTGGTCAGTACCAGGGCAGGGAGAGGACCAGGGCAAGCACACATGTTCTACTCCGGGCTGTTCCCAGCTAGCTATGGGCTGGATGACTTTACCGAAGCCCCAAGGACCTCTCCTCCACCCCGCGCCTTCAGACTCCAACTGCACCTCAGCTCTCAGCTGTGCAGCCCCTGAAGCTGCCCACACCCTCGTTTTGACCTCTCTCCGCCTGCAAGCATCGGCCCCAGCACGGCTGGGGAGGAAGGGAGGAGCATGCCGGGGGGAGAAAGCCCCTGACAACATCAGGCAGCCCCCACTCTCCCTGCAGAATGGGCAGCGGCCATCCCAGGGGGCCCTGCTGCAGCTGGGCTAGTCGCCGGGGCCGGGATCTGCTGTACGCTGCCCTCCCCGAACATGTGCAGTTCCTGTTTGCTGTGTCTGTACAAGGCAGTGGGAAGTGGGGAATTTACTTACACCTCCCGCTTAACAACCCTGGGAGGCTGGAAGGCTTCAGGCCGCTTTAATTTACAGCCCATCTCTCCAATCTCTCACTCGTTCGCTGCTGCTTTCTTCCTCCTTGTATTAATGTGACCCAGGTACCTGCCAACAATAATGGACTCGCTTGCGGGGGCGGCCCCTCCCTCCCGGCGCAACTTCTACCTTCGCCTTGATATGAATTGCTCCAAATTCAAATGAAAAAGAAAAAAGGCGAAATCTTAAAGGTTGGGGTGGGTTTGGAAAAGCGAAGCGCAGTGGTTCTGGGCCCGGCGCCAGTAGCCGGAGGGTACACATGTGCACGCTCTCCCAGTAGGGCCTTCAGCAGCCCTGTTTTACAACCACCTCGGCACACACTGCAGAGTTCACGCATATGGCCAGACAGATGTGTCTGGCTTACGTTCAAGGCTGGAAAATGAAGAATTATGGAAGTGAAGGGCCCTGGGCATTAGAGAGGGCGGAGGTGAGGGGGAGGGGAGCCAGGGAGAATTTTTCCTCTGCTGAGAAATCCTCATCTGGGCTGCGAGGCTGGAGGAAGAGGGGTTGCGAGCGGCGAGGCAGCCAACAGCCATGCATGTGAGACCGCTCTTAAAGCGACAGTGTGCACTGCCAGGCGTCTGCTCCCAGTCCAACCAGTTTACTTCACCAGCTCCCACTGGGAAACACGCTCAGATCAGGCCAGGGCCAGGACGGGATCACCTGTATCCCGTCTGTTTGTCCCCATAACGATGGCAACGCTTTGCAAGCGGCGCTCTGGCTGCAGCAGCCGTTCGCAGA
This sequence comes from Aquila chrysaetos chrysaetos, assembly GCF_900496995.4. NCBI lineage: Eukaryota > Metazoa > Chordata > Aves > Accipitriformes > Accipitridae > Aquila > Aquila chrysaetos. Next base: position 37,667,926 of record NC_044013.1, read on the forward strand.
CTATTTTTCCTGCCGCTGGCTCCCACATGAACTCTGCCGTTCACGTCCCACCCTCTCCCCCCCGTCTGCCTGTGCCCCACTGCACAGAAAAGCTGCTTTCTCACCGAGCCTCGCTGCCACGGAGCCTCTGCCCCAGGCAGGGGGACAGCTCGCTGCCTGGCACACACTGCACTACAGCCATCAGCTAAAGCACTTCCCTGCCAGGGCTCCTGGGTGTGCTGGCAGCTCCATGGAGACGCTGCGTCTGGCTTCACGAGAGTCCCAGGAGTCCCCGCAACATTCATCTCAGGGCCTGGGAGGGCAGATCTTACCCTGGGTGGGGACAGCAACACCGATTTGGCCCTTCCAAAGGGCCAAAGCTAAGCTTGCTGCTGGGTTTCACAGAGGCAGCGCAAGGCACCTACGCGCGGGAAGCCCAGTGTGCTATGGGACATCCCGAGAGGCCACTGGTCCTGAAGCATGCCAGGGAAACGGCTGCGCATCACCGGCACGGTGAGGCAGGATCAGCCCATGTTCCAAAGGAAAGCAACTCCTCAGCCAGCTTGGGCGCTGCAGCCGCACAGCCCATCCTACCTGAATCTTGTCTTGACGACGCTGCTGCTCAGCTACTTTCCTGGCCAGGGCTTGCTTCTTGGCTCTGAGCTCCTTGATGTCCATCTCTCCTCCACTGCCTTCAGCCTCAGAATCATCTTCAAATGCCTCAATCCTCACATCATCTTCCTTCTTCCAGGAAATGCAGAAAGACAGAAAAACAGAGGAGAAGTCATTGTAAGGGATGCTGGTGGCAGGGGCCGTGCTCGTTCTGCTCTCCCCCTTCCAGGAGATAAATCCCTGCCAGGCACGGTCCATCACCGCTTGCTGATGGGCAACTGACTATTTCTAAACATCCAAGAGAAGCAAGCAAAATAAAAAAATAGTAAACATCCAGGAAATGACAAAGGTAATGGGGCAGGGAAGACAGCGACCAGGGAGGACAGGGGCAGCCCTGCTTAAAGCTCTGTTCTAAAATCAAATCCTCTTCCTTGCCTTGGAAAACTCTTCCCACAGCCTTGGGTGAGTCACTGATGTTTTATAGGCGTCAGTTCTGTAAAACCATGCTATTTCCCTGTCTCTCCACTTTGCCCTGCTGTTTAGGCTGCACATCCCTTGGAGCAAACGCTGCTTCTCCCCACCTGCCTGCACTGGGGCTGTACAACACTGCTCTCACACTGCTGCCTCATCTGAGCCTAGGCACGCAAGCTGATCATCTTGACAGGAAACTCAGATCCATGAACCCAGGACACCAAAGAGCCCGTTCCCCTTCTCCGTTTTGATCTCTGAATAGACCAGAGATATTCCTGCACCCACCCCAAAACTTCCAGCTGGGCTGGAACAGATGTTTTAGAAAGAGACGCTCAATCTTGATTTTAAAGCTCCGCATGATGGAGAATCCACTGCGTCTCGAGGTCAGTCATTTCAACTGTTAATTACTTCCTCTGTTAACATTTGCATCCTACTTCTAGTCTGCCTTTGCCACGCTCCTGTTGGCCAGGAACCTTGTGTTTGCTGAACTGAGGGTTCCCTGGTTCTCCAACCTCCTGCCCGCCCAGGCACTTCTGGACCATGTTGCATCTTCACCCTCTCCTAGAGGCACTTCCCTGGGTCTCCCCACCAGGAGGTCTGCAGACCCTTTCCAGTATGCCTGCCCTGCCTGAACTGGAGATCCCAGGATGAGCCATACTGTTCCTACCCCAGGTGAAGGCCACGCTGGCCTTTCCCTATGCACCCAAATCTTCGGGACACAGGAGGGAGGGAGGTGGTGGCTGGTGTCCAGCTGGGGATCAGCCACAACCCAGTTCCACTCCCAGCTTTGCTGCTCTCCCCAGTGGCTCCCTGTCCAAAGGGGAGACTGTTCCTCAACACGTGTCCCACCAGCAGCTGCCTGCACACACGTGCTGCCCAGGAACCCAGCTCTGCCGCTGCTGCTGACAGTCCCCTTGCCTCGCCCAGACCCTCTTGCTCCCCAGTGCAGCAACCACGGGCCTTCCCAAGCCTTGCCATTACCGATGTCCCCTTCTCTGCACAAAAGCCAAGGGTTGTGATGGGGCTGCGAAGAGTTCCCAGGTGGTACCCAGGCAGAAAGACCTGCTCTGAGCCCCCAGAAGGCTGCAGGAGGCGGATCCTGCACAAGAGGTATCCCCCAGAGGGATAAGAGCAGGGACAAGAGCATTGCTACACTCCCTGCCCTGTGCAGGCTGCCATGGCATGTGTCAGCAGGGGGGACTCGGGCAGAAGCTCGCAAGCCTTAATTTAGAACAACTCCAGAACCGCACAGTCGCATACTCAATCGTTTCACCCAGACTGCACACCCGCCCGGCCACAGAACCACGTACTCTTCTCTCCTTGTGACTTTTTAGCCATGGGAAGGAGGAAGATGGAGCCCTCAGGCTCAGTTCCCTCTGCCAGGACAGCCTGGACCACAAGGGATGGGGGGATGCTGCCAGAGGGACGACGTCACGCAAGGGCCTTGGGAAAAAAGCGTGTGTCAGATGCAGATCTGCTGCGGTGGGTTGGGATCTGCTGGCGACAAGGGCTGGGATCTGGTGGTCATGCTGGCGAGCTGGAAGCTCCCTTGTGAACAGAGCCCAAGGAGGAAGCCCCAGGGTTGTGCAATGAGCTCACGCGGAGGTTCCCACAGCCAAGCAGAGCTGTGGGGATGGGGCAGGAGGGAGCTATCCTCCGTACCGTGTTTGTTCATAGCAGAAATGGAGGGACTGACCCAACAAAAGGAGTGCTCCAGAGGACAGAACCGTCCCTGTCATGACACTGGGTAGAACCTGAAGATTCCCCCATATCACATGCTTTTAGTGGTGTCAGCTTGAAAACCTCCTGCACTTTCTCCAGAAGAGGACAAGGGTCCAGGTCTTCCACCTTACAGAGACATCTCTTGCTACCTGGGGTTTTGCTCTGAGACCCAGTGCAAAAAAATCACCTAAAATCTGTCCCCTGCTCAGCTGGAGCCGGCTGCTGGGACAAGGAGGGTGCCGAGCACATTCTCGCTGTGGGCTTCTCTGGCTGTCAGCTCCCTGGGGTGCACGGGGCCACGGGCCACCCAGTGCCAGCAGAGGCAAGGTGCTGTCCCCTGCACGGGGCGATATCCCCTCTGGCTCTGCAGCGCCCAGCCCTGGCGCAGGGAGGGGACCCGGAGAGAGCCTGGGCAGCGCCGGGCCACCCAGCTCCCCGCTCCCAACGCCTCTGCCCCTCTCTCCTGTTTCCCTGGCCTTTCCAACTGCAAGATTAAACAGAAGAAAAGAGTCAACCTGCAGAGCGGCTGGCAGGGCCCTTAAACACACACACGGAGCCTGGAGTGAAGCAAGGCCTACAGGAACAAGCAAGGGCAGAAAAACAAGAGTTGAATTCCTTAATCACATCAGGATGTGAGAGGCAGGGGAGGGACGGGGCGCCAATGTCAGCTCTTCCTGTACGTGTGCTGGAGGCTGGAGCTCAGGCCTCCGCCGCAACGAGCTCCACGGCTATAAACTTGATCCTGAAGCTGAACCCTGACACCCCCTCGCCCACCTCCTCTCCCGGGGCCGCGGCGCTGCACGTTATTAAAGCTCCCCCCGCTTCGGGTATGAAAAAGCAGCATCTGGAACTCATAGCAGCGTGCGAGATAGAGGCACGCGGGTTGGACTGGCAGGAAAGGGCACGAGCGAAGTACACTCGGGAGACAAGGGCTGTGCACCATTTGCCCCCCCCCCCCCCCCCGCCTCCCCCCATAAAATGCACACGCAGCTACGCCAGCTATAAATAGCGGGAGCTGCAGGGCAGGCAGAGGCTGGGCCCCACAGGGGTGATTCTTCCTTCACCGAGGCGCGCTCTTCCCGCACGGTACCTGATCTTCCAGTTGTTTTCCCTCTTGGCTTCCCATTTCCTTTCCCATGGCGTCTGGGACGGGTGCCACTGACACATATTTTCCACCCTTGAATGCCAGCAAAGGCTCTTCTTGTCCACAAAGGGCTTCCAGGAAATACTTCAGAACTGTGACCCTCTTGCAGTCGGCTGCAATAACCTACAGGGTGAGGACGAGGGGGTTGGGGAGAGGGAAAGGAAAACAAAGTCAGTGCAAAGGGGAGGCAGATGGGCAATGGCCAGGGGAAAATGTCCGGGGCTAGAAGGCCCAGTGGGATGCAGGCAGCACTGCACAGCACCGCGAGGATGTGCAGGGTGCCCCTCTTCTTCTAAACAGGGATGGAAGGGGTTTGCCCAAGTCTCATAGCCCACTGTCCCCAGGGAAAAGGAGGCAGGCGAAGTCAGGACACCCAGCACCAATCCGTGTCCTGTCCTGCGCCCCCTGTGCACCCCAGGGCCGCAGGGCTGCCAGGGGGCAGCCAGCCCCCTGCCCAGCCCCACCAAATGGGGGAAAGTCCTGCTGAAGCGTGAGAGATGAATGATGTGGCCTATCCTTACTGTTTTGTTTTGGCTCCATTGCCAGATTCCCCCTCACAAAAGCTGGGGAGGGATGCAGGTGTGAGAGCGGGCGGGTGGGGGCATTTGAGAAAAGCTGAGCCCCTCCTCGTCTCCAGCCCGACCCCGTCCCACGGGCCCATCTCACGGACCAACTGGGGAGCCCCGTCAGGGAGGCTGGGACGGATCTGGCCAGAAGGAAACTCAATAGCTTGGGTAATTATCCAATTTACGAGGCTCTCAAATGGAGTTTCCAGAGCACAGGAGCCCGGTGCCTCCACGGCCCCATCCTGCGCGGCACAGCCTCTGCCGGCGCCTCCACCATGACCAGCCTCGGCTCAGACCTCATCCCCTCACAGCGGGGCTCTGCACCTGCAGAGACCTCTCCCCTGGTGCTTCCTGCTGACCGGCATCTCCCCGGGGAGCAGCAGATTTACGGGGAGAAAGTCAGCAAACAGGGGCTAGAAGTGCTACGCGCTACGGAGACAAAGCCCACGTTGATGCCCGAGTTCCTCCTGCCCCCGCAAACCACTCTGGTTTTGCTCTGTACGGAGACCCCCATCCCAAAAGGGTTCCTGCAGGCTCCCGGGACTGGGATCCCAAAGCTGAGGAGAAGGCCAGACCCCATACAGGCGACTTAACCAGGCGCCTTGCAGCCAGAGACGCTGCCTACTCTCCCCCCCTGCATCCTTATGCCGTGCGATACCATTGCCATGCGTCCCGGCCCCAGCTTGGCGGAGACCGGCTCGTCACCCTGCCGTGCCGGCGGCGGTGCGTGCCCTGGATGGGGCCGTGCCGCGGTGAGCGGAGGGCTGGCAGCGGCACGCAGCCCCGCTGCACCAGGCTGCCGTGAGAGGAAACTTCTGCTCTTCCACAAAGCTGCCAGTTTCCTCTCTGCGGGCTAATTTTAACCACCGTGTCGCTGTAGTGCGTGTCAAAAACCTGACCCTCCTCTGACCTCCAACCTCCCACCCTGGCTACTGCCTGAGCGAGGCACCCTCATGCACCAGCAGCCCGGGCTGTCTCCGTTTGAAGCTGCCACTCTGGGACCCTGCGTCCCTCCGTACCTGCAGGGACAGGCGGAGGGGGAGGAGAAGCCCCTTCCTCCCCATGGGAGGCAGTTGCTGCTGCGGAGCGGTGGTGCCAGCAGGGTGATCGCAAGAATGTAATATTTCAGGGAGCAAGGGACCCATAACCACTGATTCTGCTCCTAAAAAACGTGTCCTACGGGACAGAGGTGAGCAAAGGACAAGGTGATGCAGGCTCAGCAGCCTCAGGAGCAGGGCAGGCTGTGGGGGACCCTCTTTCCCAGGAAAGCCCTTTGCTGCTTGGGATATCCAGCCAGGAGCAATCCCGGCAAGTGTCACTGCAGGAACATTTCCATCCTCCTGGCTCTCCTTTAGGAACCATTCCGCAGGGGAAAGTCAGAAGGAAAAAGAACAAGAGCAAAGTGGGAATGGCTGTCATGGGAAACATCCCTCCTGAGAGCTCCGGGCTGCAGTGGCCTCAGGGGAAGTGGTGGAAACCTCACCGCCTGCTTCATCCCCAGCTCGACGGGTTAACACTGCGGAGACCTGGCCTGACTCACACAGGGTGACTTCAGCCCAGGGATTTTCCAGTCCTGGTATCTGCAGTTCCCTTGTGTCCAGGCTGCTGGGTGAGTAAAGCGCCCACCACCACCGGCACAGCTGCGGGGATGTGTCTGTGGCAGCACCGGGGGTTGAGCCCTGCTGCCAGCAGCCACGTGCTGTGGGATGCCAGGATGCGGCTGACAGCAGCAGTGTTGGGGTTGGGGACGCAGGAACTGTCTGGCTAGGTGGGGAAGAGATGGGCAAGCCATCCTGACACCATTCCCGAGGGATTTGTCAAGACACCTCTAGAAATAAAAGCCATCGCATCTAGTTTAGGATCCATGAGGTTTTCATGTATGCATGGAGGGCTGGGCGCTGACACAGCTGCAGCGCAGCCATCTCTGCATAGCAAAGGCTTAAACCTTGCTGTCAGAGCCTCCTGGATTGGGAATGATCAGGTATATTGCAGAAGAGCTCCCTTGAACTGGGGCTGGGGCTGGGGACAAGGGCAGGTGGGTTCGCTCCTTCCTCCCCCGAAGAAGAAACAAGTAGGAAACACCAGATTTCCTGCCAAGCCAGCACAGCCCGATGCTTAAATTCAGCTCATCTGCTGGGGAGAAAAGAGCGCAAACTGAAGGCCCATGACATAATGCCACAGCAACTCGTCTCATGAACACATTTTTCCAGCCCACATGAATGAAAAACAGGGAAGGAGCAAATGCTCTGCACATCCCCATCACGTGCAGCCCTGCTCGGGGAAGACACGGCAGAGCCCCGGGCTGCCGGCAGCCAGGCTGGCCCCGCCACGGGGCAGCCCAGCCTCTGAGATGCTGGGAAAGAAGTGACCTGCGACTGGCACCCAGGTCTCTCTCGAACGGCGGAGCGAGACCTTGCGTGCCGCAGAGCAACCCGCTTTTGTCAGAAACTTCCTGTTTCAGAGTGGAAACGCGAGTGCCCGCGGCAGCGCCGGGATGCCCAGGGCAGCCGGGGATGGCCACGAAGGTGCTTGCCGGCAATTCCTCACTGCCGGAGTGGAGCGCGGCGAGGACGCCGGGAGCTGTGCCCAGCCTTCCCAAAGGAATGGTCAAGTACGATATAACACCGTGTCGATGTATTTGGTGATGTGGCAGCAGACGCCCCGGCCCCGGCGGGGAATACAGCCGCCCCGCGTGCCCTTCCCCCTCCGACCGTGCAGTGAGACAGCAGGAACTGAAAGCCTGGCTTCAAGTCATCGCTGGGTATTAAAATAGGCCTGACATGCACACAGCCGCTCTCAAAGGAAAACTGAAACTGAGAATTGCTGAAGTGGTCTGGTGCCCCCGTCCGTGACCCGGGCTCAGTTCCCCAGAGGTGCGAGCAACCGAGGCATCGCTGAGCCCCTCGCCACCGTGGTGCCTCTCGGGGACACGTGGCTGGGGACCAGGCGTGGGGCAGAGGTGGCTTTGACTGCAGCAGCCCCGATCGCCAGCCTGATTTCATCAGGACCGGAGACGAGAGGTTTCTAATCTCCTGCTGCATCAGACGGCTAACCACCAGCTCCCAGCATCAGCCACCCACCGGCGGGCTGGCGGCTGCTAGGGCACACTGACGAGGCTCATTAGCGCTCCGACTGCTAATTCATGGGTCATACATTAACATACTAATCATTGAGTAAGACACAGCAGGACACACATTAACACACACTAACTGCCTGTAGAGACCCACTGGGCTGCGCATTAACTGTACCAGCTGTTGTATTTTCAAAGCCACTTTGCAGTGCCAGTGCCACCAGGACCCTGCGTGTGTCATCTCCTGCCAGCGGCGAGCAGGGTCCCCACGTCTAACGAGGCGTCCCCAGATCTAACGAAGCTGATCCCCGCTATGGCCTTGGCTGTATTTTCCCCTGCAGATGACACAGGCTGAAGGGAAAAGCTTCCCCGAGTGCTGCGTGCTGCTCTTTAACAGGAGGAAGGCAGAGGACTCCCACATGGGATGGCCAGCACCTGGCCTGAAGGAGACGCAGCCCCAATGCCAGCACGTGTCCTCCAGGAGATTTAAGGGGAGGGAAGGGACTCCCTCCGAGAGCTGCGAGCGCTGTGCCCGGGCGGACACGTGCACCTGGTGCTGGTGGGGTGACACCACCAGAAACCAGCCACGGTCTCGCTTTGGGTCAGAGGCGCGCCTGGAGCTGGGGGGGCAGCCCCTCTGCCCCCCACCCCGGCCGCGCCGGCCCTTCTACTCCACACACGGCTCTCCCACAGCTAAGCAAATCTCTGTCACACCCACCGCCGCCTTCAATCAACTTTTACAACTTGTTAATTTTACGCAGCGTCCTAAAGAGCAAATAACCGGGAGGCAGGAATGCAGACTCCTTCAGCTAGTCCAAAGAGCCTCTGGCAGCCAAGCCAGCTGGCCTGGGGAGCTCCGCTCAGCCGCGGGGACCCGCCACATTCCGGGGGGGAAACTTGGCCTGGAGAGGGCTGCCCCGCACCCGTGGCAGCCCCTGGCAACGCCACGCTGCTGCCGGCAGTGTGCGGAGGGACACCGGCAGCTTCTCTCTCGGCAAAACCTTAAGACTCTGCAAGCAAACAGGAGGCAGCGGCTTTGGAGAAGGGTTTGCTTGGAGGACGGGCTGCCATTGCCGGCTCTGCATTCCTATGTGCGAGGGGGAGACACGAGCACATCCTGACAGCTGGATTCAGAAGGGGAAAAGGACATGAGAAGTTTGAGTCATAGCACGGAGAGATCCCATCCCAGATTTGGAGATGGGAATGGGATAGGACCGGGACTCAGAGCCAAGCTCCAGCACGATCCAGCGTGGGGATAACACTGTTTTTTGCCACATTGGTTTAAACATGGCTTAGCTGAAGTAGCTGAACGATGCTGAAACCAAGTGAGCCCCAAACAACCATGCAGCGTCTACATGGCCCGGCTGAAACGTTTGCACTGACCCCGCTAAAACATCCATGCAGGCCGTGGTTAAATGCCTCCCAGTGCCCTGTGCTGCCTCCTCCCATCCCCAGGGAGCCAGAGGGCAGCCCAGGCCGCTGGAGGAGGAGGGCAGAGGAAAGCGCCTGGTTTGGTCTCATCCCTTCTGGGTTTTCATCGCGCAGGCTCGCACAAAAGCTGGACTGGGTTTAACCCTGGACTTACAGCCCAGCCTCTCTGGGCTCGTTCCCCAGCCAGGATGTGGCCCGAGGAGCTCCTCGCCCTGCCCAGCCCCAAATACAGTTTGGAGGGGTTTGGCCACCTGGGTAGGGAGAACCAAAGTGTCTGTCACGGCTGGGCAGCAGCGCTTGCAGCTGGATTGCAACCCTGGTTTCTGCAGCTGAGAGCTGACTTCAGCCACAGCTTCTCTCAGAGAAACTTCTGATTTCGACTAATCCCACGAGCAGGCTCGGTGGACGTGGCTCCCACATGCCTGCAACTCTGTACGTGACCCGACAGAGCAACTGTGGATACAACTGGGCCTGGACCAAGGCACCATTGGCTCTCATGTGTCTTGCTACTGCCCTGGCTCTGTAGGACCCAGTGCCAGGATGGACAGTGCCTAGCACCAACAAGAGAACACCCATGGGGTAAGGGTCCACCACATCCATATCTGATGCTCCATCACAGCAGGGAAGTACATCAGAAAACACCCAGGGAAGACAGAGAAGCTCCGAAGAATCACTCCAGTTGCTCTTCCCCATTGCCACTGCTGGAGAACCACTTTCTCTGCAAAGCAGTGGCTCCCCAAAGAGAAAGTGTAGCCACGTCTTAGCCAAACCTCTCTCCCAGCACCCTGAGCCTTGCAGAGGCACAGCTCCAGCCTCTGCACTGGGGCACACGGTCTCAGACGAGTCATCGGAGCAGATGTGCTCTTGGCCTGGCAAACGCCTCCATCTTTCCAACCTCGGCCACGTAGCTCACCCACGACTGGCCTTTAAAACTGGAAAGCAGCACGGAAAGGGAGCCAACTGCCCACCATCACTAGGGTTTGCTGGGGTAAGACCAGCCTCGCTTGTCCCACGCAGTGATGCAGAGGAGACACACAGATGACATAAAGGTGCAAAGTGATAGATCTGAGCTGAGTCATCCAATTTTTAGTGTCAGGAGATCAGAAGAAGCGCCGAGTAGCCTGCACAGATTCCTACCATGAAGGTCCTCAAACTGCACCCAAGGCACCTGTCACCGCTGGCAGCTGTAGGACATGAGGGCGAGATCCAGCGGTGTGTGGGAAGCTGTGAGCAATTCTGGGTCTTGGAGCCTGCTCTCAGCAAGCCCTCCCCAGAGGAGTGGATCCCTGCACAGGCACGCCAAGGGAGCAGGCCTCCCCAGAGCTGTCTGTCTGCCAGGGGCCAGTTCTCTCTCCCTGACTGGCACCTAGTGGCTGTGGGGCAGGAATACAGACTGAATTTTTACTGATCTAGGTCAGAAGACACTTAAAACTCCATATGGAAACCCCACGCTGCCACAGGTCCCAGCCTACGTCCCTGAAACCCTTTGTGCGGCAGCACAGCCTGGCACTGCCCTACAAAACATCTCACAGCTCCTCCAGACTCTCAATGCAGCCAGCTCCTCTCAACTCTTCCCTTCCGTGGTGATGGCTTACCACGGGGTTGGGAAAAGCTGTTTGTCCACCCCAAAATACATCTGAGGGTGCTGCAGTAACCTTTCCTAACTTGTGAGGAAGAGCCAACACCAAAGTCAGCTGAAGCAGATGCTCTGGATGGAAAGTCATCCTCCAGACCACTCTCAAGCTCCAGCCCAGCCCAGGACCAACTGCTCCTCTGGAGCATGAGGAGCTACACAGCCCAGAGAGGAAAGTTTCTGATGGTTTCCAAACCAAGCTTTTGGCTTTTGCTGATGCTTGGAAAGACTTGCCCTGATGTCTTATTCACCTGTTAAATGTGCTAAAGAACCTTTTTGTCAGTTTGTCTCTCCAGTGAGCAGCAGTGTTTACAGCAGGGAGCAGTTGGCTCCAGGCTGCATCCGACACGTTGTAGGCAGGAGTCGGGTGGTCGGTTTAGTTAATTTTACCCCCACCAGCCCATGCCTACTGGGCAGGAGCAAAACAAGAGAAAAGCATGACTTTAGCCTGGGTGAGAAGTCCCAGAGAAGATGATGGGGTACAGGAGGTCTCCACAGAGTGATGGAGATGTTTAATCTGGTTTGTGAGTGTGGCTCCTGCCTGGTTCTCATTGTGTCCTCAGGCATCGCTGCCAACAGCTCAGCGAGAACTACGAGCTTCCCATTGCAAAACGTTGCCTCCAGTAAGACGCTGCAGGAATTTCTGCAGGAATTTCCATTGGAGAAAGCATTTGCTGCCACCCCCTGCGGCCATGTGCCCCAGCGCTGGGCAAACCGATCCCTGCAGCTGTGAAATATCTAGGGCATTTCTGCTCTCCGAGGTGAAGCCTTGAGCACAGGACCACACATTTCAATTGTTTGTCAGGAGAACAAGGGGCTAAAAAATCACAGCTTTGAAAGAGGCCTGTGAAAGAGGCAGACGACTCCAGGAGAAGCAGCGAGTCACAGCCAGCGACTCCCTGTTATAGCCATCTCGATCTCCTCCTCCCTCCCACCCCAGCTCCCAGCACATCCCCAAACTTCCTAGGGGAAAAAAGAGAAAAATTTAGGCCAGAGAGTAAAGCCAAGATAAGTCTGAAGGAGCCCGCTCTGCTCCTCCCTTGCAGATCCTACTCGAACACAGACCAGGGAAGACACTTAAGTCCCTGAAAGCCTGCCCCAAGCCCGTGGTCCCAGGCTGGGGAAGGAAGGCAAGATCCAAAGCCAATATGACACCACCATCAGCTTTCACAGGGCATGGGCTGTTCTCCCTGCTGCAAGAGTCTCCAGTCTTTTCCTTTTCAGGGACTGGGGGAATTTATTTCCTCTGCCATTTCGGAGGATGCCTGCCTTGCCAGAGATTGTTTTGCAGAGTTAAGAAAGATAAGAAAGTGGTTAGCAGGCTCTTTGGTGGAGGAAGAGAGGATTGCTTAGTAAGGGAAAGGGGACTGCTCTGTTCTCGGCAGAGGCACGTTGCCCTTCCTCTGAGGCCACCGCTCCAGGAGACGCTGGCATTGGGGACGAGGTTGGTCCATCCCTGCAGCTCTCCACCCCCGGCGTTTCTCGGGTACATCTGCTCGTGGGGCCACACTGTGCTGGTGATCAGAGAAGCTGTTCTTGTGCCAGGGCTAGGATCTGTCTCTCCTGGAATTTGGGAAATGCGGCTGATGAATGTTCAATCCAACATCTCGACTGCAAATCTCAATGTGCTTTTGCAACAGCAAGAGCCCTTTTTGCAGGGTACGTGGAAAAAAATAAGGCAGGAGCCAAGTCCAGGCTGCCCACGCCATGGGGAAAACGCTGTGGTTATCTGGCAACCTCCCCGTTTCAGAAAGCACCTCCTGAGCGGCGGCAGGAGGGAGCTGGCCTCGTCGGGGCGGTCACACGGAGGAAACCCTGAAGATGCACAGCTCCTGCTGAGCGTGTCCGTCACTGGCACTCCAACGCGTGGGGAGGTTCGGCTCAGCCCCTCTGGACCCTACACCCACCCCTCACCCAGGCACCCTCCAAGCACATAAAGACGTCGTGCACAGCAGCGGGGCAGAGCAAGCGTTTTGCTCTCGCCGATAGCATAAGCTGTTTCGCAAGGACTTCCCCATGGAGACGACTGCCCTGTGATTTGACCCACAGAGTAACTCGGTGATTCTTGTCCTATGGGACAAGACACCAGTGTCTGGGGTAGCAAGGGCTGAGACGGTGGGAATTTGGGTGGTGGAAGGGAAAGAGTTACAACATAGGAACGGGGGAGCGGGCATGAGGTTCTACCATACAAAAATAGCAAAAAACCGGTGCAAACCAAAGCTCACCCTTACAGCATCCACCTGCCCTGCCCACACCGTCCACCTCTCAACCTTCCAGCGTGACCTCTGCTACAGGCAGCGAGGAAACCATGGCATTAGCCGGTAACACCCATGGCACAGTGGACTTCCACCCCCGGAGGTGTTAACAGGCCACCGCGTCCCTTGCAAACCTGACTTCTGACCTCGGCAGCGGGAGGGAGAGGAGAGGTAAGAGCTGCAATATTCTGCGGGGTCCTGGCAGAGCCAGTTGGGAAGCTGTTTCTCTGAGTTTACACAGCTTATACGTTCTCCATGCAGTTCCTGGACGCCTTCCATCGCAGATGAGAGTTTTATGTCGAATTTTAAGTTTGACCACAAATATTTAAACTTCCTTGGACCACAAATGCTGTATCTTCTTTGTGGTTTAGTTGGCACCAAATGAGTATTTACAGATCCCTATATGTCTGTCTGTCATTTAAATATCTCGCGGAGGTGCCAAAGGCTTCAAAAGTGGAGGGGCTCCTCAGGCAGGCCCCCTGATTCCCCCTCTCTGCCCTTCATTACTCAGCACAGGCAAGGGAGAGGTGCAGACACTGGCCAAGCCCTTGCAGAGGGCACAGCTGCTGCTGGTCTGAGCATTTCATACTTGCACTCTATTTAGCTTGCTTTTCAGAGAATGTCATCTGAGATCCCACCGTAACTTCCACAGCTCCTTGCCCTGGTGGATATTTGAACTGGCATGAAAGTCTTCGGAATTTTCTCCTTGTCTTTTAGGAAACTGAGTCTACAGGAGACTGTTTTAATGAGAACCACTAAAACCTCCTAAAGCAGCACAGCTCCCACCTGGCCACCGCTCGCAGCCTCCCCATGGGCGTTTTCACTTCCTCAAACACAAGCAATTCTCAGAGGGTGACAGTCCAGACCTGCTGAACTGGGATTCCGCACTAGGGAAACTGGTTAGAGTGGTTAGTCTCAGTGGCAGAATGATACCAAATTCAGGAAAGGCCGTTCGGCCAGGAAAACGCAATCAAATAAACACCGTAAAAGGTCCCTCTTAAGCACCCCATGCCAAGGGAATTCAGCGTTGCCATTGCATGGAGCTGGATGGGGGGCAGAGAGCTGAGGGTCCCTGAGCTGACACCCAGCCGGGTGGGCGAGTTACAGGGAGCGGCAGCCCAAAATCTGAGTTAACGCACGCACGTCGGCTCAAGTCAGGTTGTGTGTGTTTCATTTCCTTCAGACTTTTTAGTCTAGGACGCAAATTGGACGTTTGCCCCACCGATTTTAGGGGAACTTTTGAACACGTAGCGGTGTAGTAGATGCTGCTCCTGCAACACTGCTTTTACCACCCCAGGGACCCAAGCCACCGGCCGGTTGTGGCAGCACTCGGGGAGCTCTCCCGCACGTCCCACCATCCCTTGGGAGCCACAGAGCAATTGCGTGCCCGGGGAAAAAGCTCCAGCAACGGCTGCCCACATCAGAGGAAACAGATACCTGAGTCAGAGCAATGCGATGAGAAACCTCCGCTCCGCAAACCAGAAGCCAGACTGAGCAATGTCAGTGCCAAGCTGCCCCACCGCTGCTTCGCACGCTTCGCCGGCCCCGGACACTGCTGGGGAGCTCGGGGCACTGCGGCTCCCCTCAACTTTGGAAGTTGAAAGAGAAGCAGCTTTGCTTTGAACTAACAAGCAGACAAAGCCCAGGTGAAAGGGCAGCTAGCGGGGCCGGGCCTGAGGCTGCCGCGTGCAGGGAGGAGTTCCTCCGACCGTCGGCTCCTCCGTCGGGGCCGCCGCTAAATTCCCTTGAAAACAGAGGGTGGGGATACAGAAGGCAATGTAGTAACACCAGAAAAATGCCACCACAGCTCAGTCGGCTGCAACACCACAGCTCCAGAGATATTAGCAATACTGGCATTTCCACCCACCGCAAGAACCACACTGGCAGCGCGCTCCCGGCGGCTCAGGGCAGGGCGGGAAGCAGCTCACACCACTTCCAGCAGCAACTTCAGGGAGGGACAAACGCTGTATTTTGCTTTACAGAGAAATGCTGCCACTTAGGGGACTCCCGATGACGTTCCTGTGCCTGAGAGCCCATGACCTCTTCGAGGAGGGGCTGCTCCGAGCAAGACACGCTCTATTAGCCTACCAGAGAGGTAACTTTATGCACTGGATGTGAGCTCCAGCCCGCGCGGATCCTGCTCTGCCTCTTAAGGCAGCAGCGAGCACAGCTCTGCTACTTATACCCAATACTCAGCTCTTTTGGCAGATGATTAATGGCCTGAGTCTTGCAGTCACTTGCTTCCAGCCGGGCCAAGAGCTGCAAACACACCTAGGGAAGGGAAGGGAAGGGAAGGAGGAATTGGAACGGCGGCTGGTCGGGGAGAGGAAAACTATTCGCTGTGTCTTTGTTTTCTGCAGAGCTCCTCCTCCCGGGAGCGGGATGCTGAGCGCAGAGCAGGGCCCCTGCCCCGAAACGGAGGAGCTGAACCAGAACAATAGGGTGGGGATTCTGGATGGGCCCCGACAAGTGGGGTGGGCTGGAGCGGGGGCACCGATCCATCCTTTTGACTTCATTCACACTTACAGCTGCATTAGTGACATTTCCTGAAAGCACAGTAGGAAGAGAGGGGTATTCACTCACTCCACCCTCCATCTAACACTGTCCTTGCGATCCAGCCATGCACCGAGAGCCAATTTTGGCCTCTGGCAGAGCTGCAGGCCAGACATTACAAGCGCTGGTGTGAGCAGCACAGGTCCCCACCCGATGAGCAGCACGCAGACTTGGAGCGGAGAGGAGGGGTGCTGCAGCCAGCAAAAAAAAAAAAAAAAAAAAAAAAAAAATTAATGTAGGGAAATGCCGAGCATTTGAGCGTGTCCAAGGTGGCCCTGAAGTTGACAAGGAGGTGTTTGACTTTGGGACAAAGAAAGGTGCAGCCACCAGCTGATGCCACGTGAAACGAGGTAGAGCTCCTCCCGCAAAAGAAAGGAGGGGAGTGACAGCCGCGTTGCACAGGGGCCTTGAGGCAGGATTTGTGCCACAATGCTCACACCCCAAGGCGACTGTACCGCCGTGTCTACAGCATGTCATCTCCCAATGATGCCATGACCTGCAACGCAGAGCAGAGGATTGAAAACAGCGCGGCGAGCCCTGTGGCTGACTCACCGGAGCCCGCTCGTCCCCGGCGCATCGTGATCCTGCATGTGGAGCCTGAAAAACAACTTTTTTTTTTTTTTTTTGTAAAAAACAAAAAACCAGCTGCCCTCCTCCAAATCTGGAGTTACTCAGCCTGACTCACACCAAGGCTCTCCTGGCTCTGCCGGCAGAGCCTGCACGTACCTGGAGCGGGCTGTGCAGGCTGCGCCGGTGATACCCGCTGCACTGCACACCTGGAGCTGCGGCACTTCCCCGAGTGCCTGCAACATGAGCTTGCTGCAGCCAAGCTAATTATTTTCAGCTTCAAACTTCAACCATTTTTGGTGAATCCCCGAATTAAAAAAAAATAAATAAATGGAGACTATAATTTTTTTTTTTTAAATGGGAAAAGTATTTCTTTCATTCTCCCATAACACAAATCCAGCAAACATGAAAAACATGAACCCAAACCAAAGCTCAGACATCACATCTGGGGAGAGACCAAGCATGGAAAATTTTAATCCAAAGGTTAATGTTTGGGAAGCTCCGAGTGTGTGAAAAAAGGGGTTAGATGGGTGCTGCTCCACGGCTCGAACAGTTGTTGCCGCCAAGTGGCGGCTTTCAAACGGTGCCTGCCTGCCCCAGCCCAGGCACTCGGGGTCAGATGCTAAAATAGAAAACAACTGAAATCATTGCAAGCAAACAGTCAGATCAGATGCTGGAAAAGCCAAGCAAGGAAGGAGCCAGCAGCATAAAATGCAGCTCGAGCCCTGTGACTGGAAACAGCCTCCTGACTTGCCCTGGGTGAATTGCACCAAACCACATGGCAGCGGCGGCCCTCACCACCCTCTCCTGCCCCCCCCCCCGAGCTCTCCTGTGCCACCTCCGCAGCTTCAAGATCACTTGACAGCCCCATGCCACTCCTGTCCCAAATGTCACCTCCATCTCCTTTGCTCGCTGCTCTGCAGGATCACACTCCAGTGGTTATCACGGCTTGGGGTTTTTTCCATGCAGCAGCCTGAAACTTCACCCTTTTCACCCAGAATAAGCATCTCCTGCCCAAGCACAGAACACCTTGCTCTTCACCTTCACGCCAGCCCCAGGTGATACACCTCCCTGTACCTGCCCAGAGCAGCGTGTCTCTGCTGCTCTCCGGCTCACTCCTGCCTTGCACCCTGAGCTGCTGGGCTCCCGTAGCCCCACTCCCACTGCAGATCTGCCCTCTGAGCTCGTCATGCCCCCGTTTTCCCCACATCCTGCCTTCAAAATGCCTTTGTCTTCATCTTCTGCATTAGATTATGCCCTTTGCAGACTGCTCCTTCCAGACACTAGAAATCTCTCTCCCCCCAGCTATAACAGAATAGCATCCTAATTGCCTTTGTTAGGGACGGGGCCATGCTTGTAAAATTGCCACGTCTGCTTGCAGGGCCATATCAGCAATAACAATAGCTTAAAAGCTACAGGAGTTATAGCGTCGAGTCCTCCCACACTTAACTAAACACAAAGAGAGGGGACCATATGTCTGCAAAGGCAGCCGTGTCAGGTGGGTCGGAGCCCGGCTCCCCAGGCTCCCCGGGGGTGGGAAGGGAAGGCACAGCACCAGCAGGCGTGAGAGCATCCGGCAGAGCAGCACTGCTCGCTGCGGCTTATTTACAGCATCCAGAGGGATGCCGGACGGGATGCTTCCTGGGATCAGCCAGGGCAGAGCTGCTCCCTAAGGTAGCAGAGACGGGCTTCAAAGAGCTGCAGCATCCCTGCCCACGGGCTGGGCTCTTCTCCCAAGCACACGCTTGCCAGGAGAAGAGCTGGGCTGCTTCTCCCCTTGCACAGCCAGCAGCCTTGCCTCGCTGCCCGCTGCGCCCTGCCTGGCCTGGAAGCAGCCCCAGCTCCCGGCCCTTGCTGCATTTGCCCACCCAGGGGTGCTCGGGAGGAGCAGAAAGCTGGAGTCTCTCCCAGACACAAGGATACAAAGCAAGCTCCGTCTTGGGCTGAGATGGACTGCTTTGCCTCAGTGGAGAGGTCCACTCACGCCAGCGTACCTGGGTCACTATGGCTGGCAGCCATCGCCACCTCCTGCAGGTCTCCAGAGTGCCACTCAGCTCCTTCCCAGACAAGTGCTTCCTGGAGCCATGGGAAGGTTTGATTTTCAGTACATTGCTGAGGGATGCAACAGAAAACGACTGTGTCCTGCTGCAGAGGGAGGAGGAGAGTGACATCTCCCTAATAGTTGGGATGTCATACGCTGCTCCCCCCCAGAATGGCGGTGCTTCTCTAACCAGAGAAGCACAATAAGGAGGAGAGTTTGGATGAGTGATGGGGTTCAGCTCCAGAAATGCCCATTTTGAATGGGCACAAAGCTGCTCACGATGTCAGACACAACAAGGCTGGGGGACACACAGACACTGGCCAGAGAAGAGGGGGAATCGTCAGTCGTTAGCAGAGAATCTCTGCAAAAAGATGGGAAAAAGATAAAATAATGCACAAAAATGTAAATGGTCCTTTCACAAATCATTGGATAACCCACTCCAGACCAGTTTTTTGTGTATAGTGCCTTGCTTGGCTGAGACAGGACCCCAAAATCCAGACACCTCTCATGTAGCTCCCCAACCACACTCCTTTCTCTGCAAGAAGAAACCTGAATCTGCTCACGACTAACTGCAGAAGCATGGATATAAAGACGAAAACAAGAAAACAGAAGTGAGATTGAGAGAAACACTAGGAATCTCTGTAGACACCGAAAATTTCTCTAAGCTTAGTCCAGAAAAAGGGCTCTACAAAGAAAACATGCAAAGCACCTCTGTCCGGGCTGGGGAGGGGGCTGCAGGGGAAGGGCCGACAGGAGCGATGATGCCTAGAGAAGACCCCGCGGAGGAGCTGAAGGAAAATCGTGGCAGGGCTCACCTGCAAATGCAGGGGAAGTGTGTGATGAGAAACACGAGCAGAACTGGCTGGCAAAGACAGGGCTCGGGACTGGGCTCCCTCAGGGTTCGTGCTCATGGAAGCGTGTGCTAGCACGCTCAGAGGAGTCCCAACAAAGGACAGGCAGGCGTGCTCCAGCTGCCCATGGACCATAGCTCCTGCTCTGCACTCTTCAGCCCTCCAGCCAAGGGGGAAAATGTAATCAGAGCAATTTCTATTAGCAAGAATATAAAGACTTGGAACCTCTGGGCTGTCTCTTGACAACTAATTAATTACCAGGTAGCATCCCCTTGAAGCTGCCAACACAGCATGCACAAGTTCCAGCACGATTTAGGGAGAGAGATGAACTTTACAATAAACTCTAGAATTTTACTTCATCTTCCGCCACCATCTGAGATCCTGGGGGAACAGGAAGGGGTGGCAAGAGGCAAACTCTGAAGCCATCTGGGATCATCATTAACTCATTCACTCGTGGCCTCTGAAACAAAACGCCGACTGCGCTGTGAGCAGCAGCTTCGAGCCAGATGAGAGCTTCTCTTGTTCTCAGTTTCTTAAATGCTCTTCTGCCAGTTTCTGCAATAGGGTGCCCATCCCCTTGCAGCCCCCTTGCCTGTTCCCCGAGGCTTTGGCCGTCAGGGCAGCCAGTCTTTGAAACTCTTAAGAGCAGAAACTATTTCAAATGGCTTTAGGTGATACATTCTTCACTAATGGCAACAAAAAGGAGTAAGTGAAGAAGTATGTCAAGAAAGCAGAGAAAAGAAAAGGAGAAGGACAAGAGGAGACAGAGTGACTGCTGCTGACATAGCTTTTATGGGAAAACACAGAAAAAAACCACAGTGGCAGAAGGTGCCATATCTTAACCCCAGGGACCAAAAGGCCTGGGCTTGAGGTTATTGACCTGGCTGGTGTGGCTGTGCCATGCCCGGCTGGTCCCTCACCTCCGACGACATCCCACTTCTCGCTGTCCTCAACAGAGCACCCCTCTCCAGTTGATCAGTTGCTAATTACTATGGGACTGGCACATCGGGGTAGTCACAGAGCTACGCAGCGTGTCCCCACACAACAACTACACTGTGCTGAAGGAAAGGAGTCTCCCTGCTTCAGGCAACCAAACACTGCTGCCATAAGCCTCTCCTCTCCCTCTCTCTCCGAGCCTGGGACTAAGGGACCAAAACCTCAGACCAGCCCAGGATCATTCCCAGAAGGAGGACACAAAGGGGCAAAGGCTATCTGGGCTGCAGAGGTCACCGAGGACAGCAGCGGACGGACAGCACCACTAACCACTGCAATGTGCCAAGCTTTGTCCGGACATCTCATACAAAAAAAAGGTAATGACAAACTACAGTTGAAGATCAGGATGTGTGACCTGTTGGAGAGCGCTGGGCTTGGGCAGCCAGACCAGAAGATTATTAAATGCAAGCCCTGTGGCAGCACTGTGAGGTCTGAACTAGGAGACAATGCATGAAATACGAGGACATTTGGGGACGGTCATCCCAACATAAGATTTTGTCAGGCTGTAGAGACGCAGGGAGATGGCAAATGCTGTTCAGCTTGGCGCACATGAACCGAACTACACAGTACACCAGGTAGCATCACTGAGGACTGGTTTTGTCTGCACTCAGGGTGGTATGAGATTAACCATCATCAGCATACTGAAGAGCATGTGGGGATGGTGCTAAGCTTTAGGACTGCCTTGAGGAGACATTTTACATGTGACAACTCTCCCACCTCACCACCCGAGACAACCCTGGGAGCCAGCCTGTCTGGGTGGGCAACTTTTGGGACCAGAAGCCTCCATCTCCCTGCTCCAGGCCACAGCTCTACCGGTGGCTGTGGATTTCTTCCTTAGACACCAGGACAGCCACAGGTCACCTTGCTCAGGTGCAAATGTTCCAGGCTAAGCCAAAACATTTCTTTTCTTTTTTAGACTTACTTGATGTAAGTCCAAAACCTGAGATGACATCAAAGACCCCATTGAGTAGATCCCCTCCAGAAAGACACAGGGACTTTACCTCGTTAGTACAAACACAGTTCCCCTGCAGACTTCCTGGGAACAGCTGAAGCAGCTTCGCACTTCAAAAACCAGCCTGCACATCACAGGGATGGGGAGGAGCTCAGTTCTGGCCCAGGATTGTTGACAACCATTTCAAAGCCCATGCAGGATCACACACAAAAATTGTCACAGCCCTGGGGGGAACAAAATTATCTTTGTCCCCAGGAGATGGGCTGTAAAGGCAATGGCAGGGCAGGAGCTGTCACATGAAGCAGTCAAGGAGGGCATGCATTCTGATTTAAAGGAGAGAAAGAGAGGAAGATTTAGATGATGGAGCGATTTAGCCCTCCTGGAACTGGTCAGTGATTGTTTCCCATGAGCTACAAAGAGGGATGTCCCTTCAGGATTTCAACCCGCGCCAAAAGAGTTCGTCTTCTTCCGAGGGATGGCAACTGCCAGCAGTTCTGTCCCTGCTGCAGTCCCCAGCTTGGGTCTGCCACTGGCTGGGGTCTGAGGTCACTTCCAGAGGGATGGAGGAGACCTGCAGGAGCCCAGGCTCAGCCATGGCATGGAGTGACAATCAGGAGATATGCTGCTTCCTGGAAGAACTGGAACTGATGTGCAAATAATGAGAGAAAAATGTGGGGCGAGGGAGGGTTAAGGAGAGATTAGTCTGGGGCACACTCTGGGAGATACACAATGTTAAGTATGAGGGCAAAGGAAATGAAAACTGGAAACTCAAACATAGTCAAGAATCCAATCCCAGCCTGGGCAGGAAGTTTACACTCTGCTTCTAAATATACATGTTTTTAAATCAACAAGCTTTCTTGTTCCTCAGCATTAGCGTACAACTACACAGGAGAACTAACCGGATAAAGGCACTGCCAAGCTCTGCCTGGCGAGGCTTACTGTCCACAAGTGACAAGGTACGGATGATGGAAAACCCTGCCATGCCCCAGCAGGAAAGCAAAGGCAGGATCCTGAAGAAGCTCTGGGAGAGCAGGATTCCCGGCTCCAAGCACCCTGCTCAGCGCGTCAGCGCCCAGTCCCTCGCAGACAGACTCTCCTGTGGTCTCCAAGTGCCATGCCTGCGGACCACGAGAAGGAGAGGAAGCGATAACCTGTGAGCATGAGTCAGATGTGGTGCCTCTTTCCTTCCTGCTCTCTGGCCACTGCATTCATGCTCAGCAGTCGGATAGTCACATATTTTTTTAATTTGATATAATTATCTCCTAGAAATTACTGTACACAGCCTCTTGGGATCTAAAGCAATTAAGTGAAGATAAATTTCTTTCATGGAGCAAGCTGTCAAAGGATGAAGCAATTTCATTCCCCATTTGAAGTGGAAGCTTTGGGTCATGCATGGTTTATTTGAAACAATGCCATCACCTAAAGCTGCTGATCTTATCTGTCTCTCTCTGTCTCTCCATTTCAAACTGCTGAAGATGTGCAGCGTGGCACTGCCTGAAGTGATGACATCTGGCATCAGGCCAGCTACAGAAACAAGCTGCTCCTCCCCGAGTCTGAGTGCAAGAGGCCAAGCATTCCTATTAAAAAGGGGGAAACCGAGGTGAAATCTGGGAAGAGCTGAAAAGTGGGAATCCTGCCCAAGGGAACAGGAGACCCATGAGCTACAGGAGGAGCGAGGTGCCTGCAGGAAGGGGCGGCACTGCCCAACACAGGATGAGAGAACACAGTGCATCTCTGAGGGGTTAACAGTCTACCAGGCTTCCTCTTCATCACGAGACTGCCCTGAAGCCATCTAAACCAGGCTTTGAGGATTTCATCATGACAAGGAACAGCCCATGCACTTCAGTCTGTATGAGGAGAGACATGGCAGGACAGAAATTATATCCCATTAGCACATACAGGCTAAGTCTCTCAGAAGTTCCAGCAAATTCTCTCCTGTCCTCACATTCCACCATGCCAAGATGTTTCATTTTAGACAAAAAACCCCACAGAAAACATTAAGTAACTCATTTAAATAAACCGTTCTCCACAGTGGTGTTTTTTATCCTGAAAAGGGGAGGATGGCCAGAGATGCTGGGGAGCAAAGAGTGGCCATGGTAAGGGCTCTGCTACCTCCACAGGTTAAGCACTGAAGATGCTGAGATCCTTCTAGGGGAGGAAGGCATGCTCCACGTCCCACAGAATACAGGCATCAGCCAAGCCAAGCTTTGTATGCTTAAGCAACCTGAAGGTGCCACCCTGCCAGCTGAACAACGTTCACCTAACTATTGGAAACAAAAAGGCAGAGGACATCAAGAAGAACAAGCATGAATGGATCCCGAAGTCCTC
Organism: Aquila chrysaetos chrysaetos; assembly: GCF_900496995.4. Taxonomy (NCBI): domain Eukaryota; kingdom Metazoa; phylum Chordata; class Aves; order Accipitriformes; family Accipitridae; genus Aquila; species Aquila chrysaetos. Next base: position 37,691,094 of record NC_044013.1, read on the forward strand.
CTGCGCATTGCTGACAGCAAACCAGTCCCACTCGTGCCACAAAAAGCCAACACCCCTCCCGAGCATGCCATGGGCAGGGAACGCGGAGAGCAGCAGCTGCTCACACTGACTGCATTTCTGTCATCTCATCCCGATCATTCATGCAACCTTCAGAAATGCTGCCCTTGGGCGTTCAGTCTCTAAACCAGCCAAGAGCTACACAAGACTTTCACTGACACAGAATTAGGCAGGTAATGGCCTGGAAATCAGGCTCCAACTTTCCCGCAGCGATGGCCAGCTATTGCACGGGAGACGGTTCCTTGTCGCAGAGGTCAGCAGCACACCGTGACTTGCTGGTACGTTCGAAGCTGCGAGCCCCTTGCTGTCCCCAGCCAGCAATTCCACCTCTTTGCCCAGTTTTCTGTTTAGCAACTGCTCCATCTACACACTTGCAATGATACAATCAACCAATGCATCCATACAGATATTTGATCCCATTCCCACCTAGCCAAATCCATCCACACAACTCCCTTCCAGCTCTCTAGCCTACAAGGATTTATCTTTATAACCCCAGCATTTCCCATGTGATTAAGCCTCTCGTACATTTAGCAGGTACTACGTACTTCCAAAACATGAGGTGTCCCTCCATGCTGATAGCTGGACGATCACTCCTTTCCCATGTCAGGGCAGTCACTAGCGAGCAACTCCCAAGTCACAGGGAAGTAGGTGAGGATGCTCATGTCTAAAGGAGGTTGCAGCTATGGGTGTGAAAACAGCCAACTGCTGAGCAAACTCAGCGCCCATGGCCCGGACGGATTAGAGCATTTCATCCATCAGGTTTCTGCAAAGCTCAGATCAGTGTTGATCAAATCTTTGTTCATTAGGACAGACGCTGTACTAAAAAAAGTTGCTGGTCCTTGAGGGAGCTAACAATATAAGCTGGCAATGGGTACAAGTTCAAGAAGCACCTGGATGACTTAAGAGTGCAAGCATGATCTTCAAAAGTGACTTCTGCACCAGAAATGCGGTATGTCACTGGCAGCTGGTAGGTCACTGTATCAAATCCGAAAATGCACATCAGCAGGCATGTCCCTGATGCACTCTGGAAGCGCTGCTCTGTGGCTACTTCTCTATGGGAAACATGCACAGAGCAGGTATCAGGTGAACTGATATAGCATTAGAAGGACATAGCAAACTCCATCATCTTCTGTGTATAGACATAAATCTCTTTCCTTCAATAATAATGGATGCTATAATAAACATTACATCATTTATGCTTAAGATAAATATGGAACCAAAATGTAAATCTGTTCTGTTGTTCACAAACTGAGCAGACCAGGTAGGCAGTAGCTTCTCAGACCTCAGAGAACACATCTGTCTTCATGCTAAGAATTTGTGTTTATATATGCAACTACCTATCCCAAGTACAGTGAAGTTTTGGGAAAGTTTAAAAAAATAAATCAACAAAATGACTAGAAATAAATACTATTATTGTCGCTATTCATAATATATACACTTATAGACAAATATTTGTTACATATGGTGGAGAAAATGCTTTATGTGAAATGCTGGTATGCAAAATGTTATGGCAAATTTTGTTAATTTAAATAAATTATGGGTTTTACCTTGTGTTTAAGGAAATATATGCAAATATGTTATGGGGAAAATTTTGATTAAAGTATCTGGATTAAATATCCAGCATTTTTAGTGTCCCACCACAGATACAGTCAGACCAGCAGCGGTAACGTTGCTCATGCGAGGCCTATGTTTGGGAAGAATTTTAACGCTTCCCAGTGAACCTTCACTTAGTACCCCCTCATCTTCCTAAGGGACGCGGGTGGCCTGGGGCTGAGGCACTAGCCTGAAATCCTGGGTATCAGGGGTTTGTTCTCATCCTGAAGCTAAGGTTTCCTGTGGGACCTGGGTCAGTCCCTCAGCCTCGCGTACCTCTGTTGCCAATCTCTAACAAGGAAATTGCTTTTCCTTCTGTCATAGCGTGTTGTGGAGATACGTTCATTAATGCCTGGGAAGCGCTTTGACTTCAATGACGGTGAGAAAAGAAAACAATAAATAAGACCGTGGTGGTGTCTTCTCTTTCCGATTTGGGATGTGACAGCATGAGGACACCGAGGGTTACAGCTTCAGCCTGCCGCAGAAGCTGGGCTCTCCATCCTCGCCCAGACTCAGCCCAGCGCTGGCAGACGGATTTGGCATCCACAAAAACAACGCGAGGTCCGGCTGGGAGCAGAAACGTGGGGAGCAGACTCCAAGCTCAATGACAGAGGTCACCTTCCGTCTCCCGTAGAGACAGAGTAGATCCCCATCTGTTATTTGGGCTGACCACTCCCTGCATTCCACCCCGTCCACTTCTCTGGCAAGCTTCCCAGGACGTGGATCTTTCTTATTCAGGATAACAATGAGGAGTTATTAATTGGGTCTTTTTTCAGGTTTCCTGAGGTCCTTCCAATAGCTGCGTTGGTGGATACCACAGCCGTCGTCGTCTTCAGCAGGGATGTTTTAAGCATTTCACTTAGTCAAAGACAAAATAGTGCTGTGAAACAGGGTCACCCCCGAAGCTAAGCCACAGGCAGAGACGAAGAGTCAGGTCAAGGACTGAGTTTAGTACCAGTGTGCAGAGTCTGAGCGGTGGCGGCATATCCAGCTGGCAAAGCATGAGGCAAAGAGGCAAAACCGAGTCCCAGAGACCCCACACACAATCAGAAGCACCACATTAACTCTTGAGCACCACAAAGACTGTCCGAGGCAAGGCCACGCTTCATGCCCAGGGACAGGGTCGGCCAGCCAGAGCAGCCTCTCCATTTCCTCAAAGTTTCTCTGGATAGCAATAAGAGATGGCTCATTGCGAGGGGATCCAGCATTAATGGTGTTTTAATGAGGCCTTTCAATACACTTACAGACTAATCAGCAAATTCCACAAGGTCTGGACTCTAATATGTCATTCTGAGTACACTAAAGTCATGGTGAATACCTCTTTTATAGCCAGCGCCATGCACTATCTGGGCCTGATGTCCAGCCAAGACATGGCAGGTTTTGTGCCATTAGGGTGCCAGTGCAGCAGAAGCGAGGCAATTACCTGCTGAAAAACCCCAAGGGAAGCGAAAGGTGCATGCAGCATATGCCAAGGAGGTGCTGCACAGGAGACTTCATGGTTTGACTCTCCTCTCCTAGGCCACTCCACCGATGCCAACTCCGGGAACACGAGGTCAGCGAGTTTCTTGAATAGGACATTTCCTGTTTCCCAAGAGTCTGTGCTGAACCTCTGGAGGCAGCTTTTAGGACAAAAGGACTGAACGCAAATAAGTTTTCCACCTCATTACATAAACCTGGCCTGACGATGACAGAAGCAAGGATGTTTGACAACGAGCATCATCTGATCCGCACGAAAAGATCCAGCACCGCCTGAAACCAGGCATGGGACAAGGCTGATGTATCCTGTCAGTCTCTGCCTTGAGCTGATGATCACATCACACTTCCAGAAAACATTTTAAAAGAGCCTTTTGCTGACACCAGAGCCAAACTGTGCAGCGCTGGCTGAGGAACCGCACACGTGCTGGTACATGTGCACAGCTCACGCCCAGGCTGCCTGATTCACTTGGAGCCGATGCAATGGCTAAAGCGCCCTGTCCAAGGCGAGCCTGGAGGAGAGGCAGAGGTGGATCCAAGGCTGGGGGAAGGCAGTGGAGGAAGGGATGGAAACGTCACGAGCCACTTGAGCAAATCCCCCACAGCTTCCCCATGCACCGGGGTATTGCTCGCTCGCTCCACATGCCAGGAAAGAGGCATCTCAGGGGTAGGGAAGGTTGTTTCCACCAACTGCTTGCTCTTCCCTCCCCACTTCCCCTCCAAGAGATGGGGCTGCCTGGAAGGCAGCACCTCGTACTTCCCTGCAAGCCGCGTCCAGACCACAAAGCCACTCTCGTGCTCACTAACAGGAGCATTAAGAGAACATGTGTAACTGGATCTTAACACGTTGGCAGGTGGTTCCTCACCTCGTAGTGAGACTGCAGTTCTCACACACCAGCCCTCAGCTTCCGGACAGAGGCAAAGCAGCAGGACCCCAGCTCTCCAGAGGGGTGCTGGACTGGAGGTACTGTTAAATCTGCACCTCCTCACCATCATGCCTGCCTGGCCAGGGCTATGGATCTGTTAACGCTTGGCTGTGGCAAAGTAGCTGCACAGCTTTGAACCCCTGCTGCCTTCAACACTGTTTCTGCAGCTCGATGCCACGGCTGTGCGTCATCAGGCAGGTGGTTGTCCTCAGCCTGAGCACTCTGCATGGCTGGGACGAGAGGACGTGAAAAGCTAGTATGCCCCAGAGACTGCAGTGCACAGGATACGGACTGGATTAAAATCTGGTCAACGAGGTCTTAAAATGTCAGCGTAAACAGGAGGGCAGTCCTGGCGGGGCCGTGGGGAAGCTTGCTTGGGCTTATGCTACTTAACAATAGGTTCAGTGACCTGGACAAAGAAAACTTTTACCGATAAAGCCTGCAGATTAGACACTGTCTCCTACCCTCCCAATCTTAGAAGAGAGCAATTCACCAACGGACGAAAAACTCAAAATTGCTCAGTTGCCTACTCACGAGCAAACACCACGCTGTGTAATACAGCTAAATGCAAAGTTGTGCCTCTAGCAGCAAAGGCTGCAGGACGCTGGTCACGTCTGGTGGGTGTGGAGGAGAGCAGCAGAGCACAGCAGTCACCTCCTCCTTACAAGCTGGTACAGCAGCTCACAGAGCAACACACCGAGCCTGGACAGCCACAGCTCAGAAGCACCATGAGAATGGCTCCGGGGATCCAAACCATGCCCAAGAGACCGTCACGTCTCTCACTCCGTCTATTTGACTTCTCGAAAGAGGATGGGGATGGAGGGACTTGGGACACATTTATATATCGGGGTCAGGGCAGCAACAGATGGCTTCCCGACCTACAGCAAAATTCAACTAGTGGAAATCGAAACAAAACAAATTTAGTCTGGAAATAACATATGTTTTTAACAGCGATTGAAATTGGCTCCTGCGGCAATTTGCTGAAGATCCCGATGGGTTCTCAGCCTTTCAAAATCAAGGCTTGGTGCTTTCTACAAGACCTGCTCTTGTTCCCTTGGAAATTTCCCTGTAGTTTCCCAAGGGAGAAGAGACCAGAGGAGATGGCCACAGCTCCCCCACCTTGCCAGCATCCAGGGCTCTCCCAGGCTGGATTCCCCACTTCCAGAACTGACGCACACCACCGTGGGCTCCTCTTTGAAGAGGAGGTTTCTGACCCGTACATTCTTCCCAGAAGCTCCCCGATGTTCAAAGCACCTTGCTGACAGACAGGCAGGTGTGCCTGTGACAGTGGCCACCTCCCCAAACCCAGCACAGCAGGGGGAGAGCAGCCCCCCCAAACAGAGCCCTAGGCAAGGCACGGGGGAGTACTCCAAGCCCAGCTGTGACATTTCCTTTCACCTATACCTGTACAGCTGTTTCCTACAGGGCTGCAGCCTCAAGTGAGATGTGTGAGGCTTCTGTAGGTGCTTGGGAACAAGATGGAACAGAAATGCTTCACACCTGGCCCCAAAATTACAGCACGCTGGAAGGTCGCCAACATAAACTGGCAGAGTACCAGTTGCAATGGACATCAATTAAGAAGCCTGTCATCCTCAGACTGCAGGGTTTTCTTTTTGCGATCTGCATCGCTCCTTAAGCCTTCAGCAGTACCAGCACTGGAGTTTTCCAGATGGGATCATTTCCCTCAGATTCCACTCGCTAGATTTATTGCAGTATTTTTTTTTTTTTTCAAACCCACCTCCCCCTTTTAAGAGCCTGAACTATTATTCCACATTGCGGATTTCTCCAGGGCTGTATTCAGTGTCCTCGTGCAGCGCTAGTGCTTGTTTGCCATGAGTTCCCTTTACCTTCAGCTGGGGAAACGCAGTTTTAAGAATATGCTCAAAACTCTCTTAGCTTAAAGAGTGATTAAAAATTGAAACCAAATGATAAATGAAGAGAATATCTCTCTGGAAGATGCCTTGCACAGCCCTAGGAGATGCAGCAGCGGTCACTAGGACAGCACTCATGCCCATTTCTACGAAGGTACGTTTAAAGCAGCACAACAGACACCAGTGTACCCTCCCACCCACACCCGGAGACACGGACTCGGCTTGACACTTCCCACTGCTCTAATGACACCTGGCAAACGCAGAGGGAGGTTCCCGTGGTGTTCACGCAGTCCCTGGCACTTGTAGTTCAAGGAAATGCCAAGGACGGATGAGGAGTTCAAAGCAGGTGATGTTCTGCGCGCTACCTTTGTGGTGGCATAAAATCCAGCCTCTCCTCCATCACCCAATGACATCATCTTCCAACATGGCCCATAATTTAGCCTAATTGCCTTTTACAATCCAAAGGCACCACATGAAAGGGAAGGTCGAGGCTGGGATGGAGTTCAGATACTGGTCAGAAAATGTAAACATTTCTAACTCTGCCGCCTCGGGGCTGCCAGCTCCTGCCAAGTCACCGCTCCGAGCAGGGCTGCCTGTGGCAGGGATCTTTCACTGCTTGTTTGGAAACCGAGGGAGGCAGGAATGGAAGGAGTTTTTCAAGGATGACTCCTCCTTGGACTCTCCTACTTGGGGCTCCGATCTCTGCTCACAGTTTCCCTTTTCCTCTCTGGACCAAACTCCAAGCTGGAAGCTCTCGCTCTCATGGGCTGAGTGCATTTGCCTGCCAGCTGGAGGGAGATGCTCCAAGGCTATGGAATGGGAATGTGGAAAGGATGCTGAGAAAACAGTTACATTTACTCACTGGGGTTTTCTCTCTGCTTACAAAGAGTTTGTGCTCTCAGAGTTCTGGTCTTGCTACCCTTCCTCTGATGCCTTGCAAGAAGCCCTCCCAAAATCACTGTAGTGCAGCCACTCTAACGTGGATTTCATCCCTGACATCCCAGGAGTCATTAGGTCTTGGAAAGGACAAAATATCTGGTGTTTAGAGGCATGACAGAGCCTGGTCACTCCGACAGCTATTCCTCCTGCGCTTTTAAACCTGGGGCTTCCTTTCCAAGAAGCATCAGACATGACTACACATTGCCAAGAGATATCTACAAGTCTTAAGAAGACTGAAATACCATAAATAAGTAAAGTGAATAACAAGACAGGACTAATTTTAGCCCAAGCCTAAATCATAATTAGCTCCTACATAGCTAATTCAAAGGTTACTAGCTCTGCACATCTACAGTATGTTGGGGCAACTAGAGAGAGGGTCAAATTTGGACCGTCCACCTGGGCTGGACAGTAGAGAGGAAAAAGATTTCTGTTTTCTAAGGAGAACCAAGCTTGGATTTTAGGCTATCTGCACTGACAGGTGAGTAGTGCAAATAGCAGGAAGCAAGTACTTGTGAAACAAGAACGGCACCAAGTGCAGGAAGCTAACTGGCCACCCTAGAGCTGGAGGAGCCATGCAGTACCCAGTTTGTAGGTCTGGGGCAGTAAAATATTGCTAGTTATTTTTCAGAGCCTGGCATTTTAGGGCTTTCATTTGCCTGGTGAGGTGAGACAGGGTTGAGACTAGCTGAGTGGTGAGTATCTGAGACAGTCCACTCCACACATCAGCATGCACACGAGGGGAAAAAAAGTGCCTTTCTGTTTGAGAGGAGGGAACCACAGTGACTAGCCCTATAAGCATATGTATTAATCATGCACCGTCTGGTTTTAATCCACACACTGCTGATCCTGCGTCTCACTGTATTGTTATCAGGGGAAGGAGTATTTCTCCTCAATCTTATTCACCAGCCAAAAGCCTGAAAATGCAAAAAACACATTTGTGAAGTGCCTTCCCAAGGACCCTGGGCCCCGGACCTGGTGAGCTGGGGCTGCTGCCTTTTTATTGGCGTTTAAAAACCTTTTATTAACGTGTGTCAGGGCTGGGGGAGGAGAGAGAGGCTCAGGTTTCAGGACCCCCCATGCAGAGAGGTTTATTGTGGGAAGGGACATTAACACTTTCTCCTCCACGTCTCCCTGGCTGGGGCGTGTGGCAGAGTGCGTGCTGCAGGCACAGGCTTGGGTGATGCAGAGCTTGCAGGGGTGCGGGCAATCAGTGATGCCATGTGCCTGCATAGATGAGAAGGACCTCCCTGCTCTGCTCTGTGCCAGGCGATCTGCGGCCCTCTTCCAGCCTTGCCGCCAGCTCCACGGGGCCACTGAAGAGCAGGATGCTCTTGAGACAACAGGATTCAGTGAGAGCTGAGGAAACCAAGACATACCCCAGGTTCCCAGGGCTGCACAAGAACAGACCCACGCACAGCTCAGATGCACCATCACTAGGACTTGCTTTAACCTCAACACAACCCAAGTGTTTTCCATTACAAGTCCCCCACGGCAGCACCACGCACCACCTGATGAATCCCCAGTTGTTGCTTTTCTTCTTCCTGAACCTTAACTCAGCCGTGCTGCCGTTCCCTGCTCTTGCCTTGGGTACAACGCTGGGTGAGTGAGGTCCTGGCAGCGTCTCCTTCAGCTGCAAACGCTGCAGACACAGTCTGACAGCTCAGGCACCAGGCTGCATAGTTTGCTGTTGACTGGTACATTCGATGGTGTTCCATCACACAAGCTGCAATGGATATCTGCCCAACATACGCCCAGGAAAACATCACCAAGTTATGCTCACCCTGGAGCCAGCTTTTGTTGGTTACAGCTTCAATGACAGTGCAAGAGACGATGGGAAGCTCTAAGTGTCACACTGGCTCCAGCAGGAATCCGAACGCACAGCTTCATGGCAACAAACAGAGTCAGAACATTTTCACTCAAAATAAGAGCCAGGCCAAATGCTCAAAAACTTGCTGAGAAACTCTGGCTGAATACTGCACTCCATCTGCTAAATGGGACGTGGGGAACAAAAAGTGGGAAGCACAGTGTTTGTCCTATATAGCTTACAAAACAACCATCCTCTTGGTGGAGCCAATAACCTAACACCATTTTAAGCCCAATACTCTCCAGTCTTGCCTTTCAACAGATTCCTTTCCTCCGAAATTTTACAAATTCATTAAAAAACTATGGTGCAAGAGCATCGGGTAAGGATTTGGAGCATCAGCAAGCAAGGAGAGATATTATCCTTGCAGTAGAAAGCCAACTGCCTCTTCCTAGCCATGCAAGTGATAGGAAAGGTACCACAGCGAGCTTCCCAGAGCCACTTTGGCATACCAGAACCCTCCTCCTAGCCCTCAAGACATTCTCAGGGTGCCATATAAAGAACCATACATCTTCTTTGCCTCTCCAGCAAAGGACTGTCAGGAACTTGGGCTGAAAACTGGGCCAAGACTGAGAACACAAGAGAAAGAAATTGAGTGCAGAAAAATAACTCCTGCTAAAAAGCAATGAAAAGCCAGTACAGGAAAGACAGTTCTCACTGCACAGAAAAACCATTTCTCACCTGCTCGCAGCTCAGTCAATTGTCAGCCAACAAGGAGCACGCAAATGGGAAAGTTCCTGCAACGCGGCTAGATGTGGTACATGCCAGAGCTGCTCTGCTGCAGTGCCTGCTGCCATCGCCTGATTGAGGCTCAGGGACACAGATCCCTTCGTGCCACCATACTCAGCACGGACACGGCACCCTTCCACTGCAAACAGCCCAGAGATGCATCTGCTGAGGAGTCAGATTCAGCTGGGCTCTGCGCGCTAAAAGGAGGGCAGGGAGCAGATGGTGGACTGGGGACCGCACACAAGGATCCCCCGGTTAAGTCAGATTGGGGACTTCTTTGCAGGGAAGTGTCTTTTTGTATTTTGCTCACAGTCACTTGTGAAAGGCATATGGGTTCATGCCTCTCAGTTTTACCTTCCTGACTTGGTCTGCACTGCCTTCTCCAACACTCCACTTCTGGAGAGTCAAATAATTCACGTCATTAATACTGCAGGAGGAGAAGATTTGCGGAACAAGGTAGTCATTTGACTGTAATGACGCAGCTGCCACTCCAGTCCCTTTCTACAGTATTACCGAACCACAGAAAATGCAGTAGGACTGTCCAAAGAGGTCACTTTGCCTCCTTTTCCAAGGCATTCACCTCTACCCAAGTTGTACCTCAGAGAGCCACCCAGCCTGCTTTTAAAAATCTCCAAGGCTGAAGAGATTCTGCAGAATCGCTAAGGAGGCTGCTTTGAAGCGCTTAACTACCCAAAGGTATGAAGCCTTTCCTAAAGTCTAGTCTTAATCTATTTTGCTGCAATTTATGCCCATTCCTTCCTGTGCTTTTCATCATGGACCTGGAGGACAGCTTGTTCTGCTCCTCTCTGCAACAGCTTATTGCATTTTCCCCGAATTTCCTCTAGACTAAAAAGCCCCAGCTCTTCCAGTCCCTTCTTGGAAGTCAGGCTTTTGAGATTTCTGCTCTGTCTCACTGGCCTCCCCTTAACCCTCTTGAGTGTCCTCTGCAAAGTGAATATGCACACCTGCTGTTTCACCAGTCTGACCATTAACGAAAACACTGATCAATACTGGACCGAGAAGAGACCTTGCAGAAACCGTTGTTTCTGCTCAGCGCGTCCCAGGTAGTGCTGGTACCAGCAGATTCCTCTGTCTACCTCCGTGCGATGTGTTTGGTGTGTAAGGCAGAGACCAGAAGACGGCACAACACAACCAGCACACAACAGGGGCTCAGACCTGCACAAGCACAAGCGAACACGCCAGCCTGCTGGGTGGGATCACGGTTCCAAAGTCAGCTACTTTCAAACCAAACAAGACCCACAGAGGCGGAAAAAAAAAAAAAAAATCAGAAAGAAAGCGGGGAAAGACACAGCCAGGCCTGGCTCTCTCTGGGATCTGTGTTGCCTTTTCAGCAGAGCTGAGCTGGTACCACTGTGCCTGATAATCCTGGATGCTTGGGTGGCTGCTGCTGAGCTGCAAAGGGCACCAGCTCCTGCCAGTGGTGTTGTACAGTTTCTTTATAAAGCACCAGAACCAAAGGGAGCCAGGACAGTGAGAAAACTCAGCTCGGAAGCTCAGGCGTAGCTATGGGACAAAGATACGTCTCTTCTTTTACACACATGAGTGCAAGTGCCTGGCAGGGCAGGTAGATGGCACTCCGAATAAACCGGTCTGTGGTTAGCAGAGGCAGAGTTTAGGGAATACCGAGCGCGTCCCACACGTTATGGGGTACCAGACCGAGCTGCCCAGCCACCTCACCTGCCTGATGGGGGCTCTGGTTGGTGGCTGCTGGGGAAAGAGTCCCTGCGTAGAGAGTGAGGCACTGGGACTGTCCCCAGCAGAACGCCAGTGAGGCCACAACACACACTGGGCGAACGGGCTACCTTAGGGCAGCAATGCAACAGCATGCTTGTAATTTTAAGCCCTTCAGATAGAGCCTTGAAAATCCATTTTTCCACAGTGACTTCCTAGACTAAGGTGCTTCCCCAAACCGTGAGAGCTCTCAGTTTTACTGGGACCCTGTGCTCCTCTGCCATGGGCAGTACTGCGAACACAGGCTGGCCAGACAGAGAAGTGAAACAGAAATTCACACCTCTTGGGTCCCTCTCTGACAAAGGTCCTAAATTTCTCACCATCACTTCAGGAAAATGTCAAGAAGAATTGGCACATGGGAAGGCATGTTGCCACCGTCACATGCAGGCTCTCCACAGAAACCAGCCTCTGCATCTCCACTTCCCTCGTAGCACCAACCGCTCGGGGAGGCAACGCCGCAGCTTCCCAGATGAGCAGCATTTCTGGTGCTGCGATTCTGCCTCCAAGCAGGAAACTGTTGAGAGCCACTCTTATCCTGCCGTGCCTCCAAGGGCGTGCAAAACAAATGCCATTGTGCCTCTTCCATCCCCCATCAGGTTCAGACACGTTATCCAAGTGCAGCCCCCAGGTCCCTTCTGGCCAGGTGGTGGCAGAGAGCAGACCCAAAACCCCACATCAACAAGGGAACTGATTTCATTATTCTAAAAACAAACAGCCAAAGGAAAGTTCAGGCTAGAATGGGCTCCTAGAGCAAAGAAAGGAAAATAGAGAGCGGGCAGTGGGGAATGCTTCATATTCCTAAAAGCCTTTTGTACGTTAACACATGGTGTCTGCTTCTCTCTAGTCACCTATTTATCACTCTCCTCTTTAGAGAAGGAAAAAAGTCCTGGCTGCCTTCCTAAGGCAGAGTTTTGTGGCCGGGGGGAGGGGGAGGGTGCTTTAAGCATGATGCAAACCATTTGGAGTGCACTGAGAGCACTGCCAACACAAGCTGCACTATTTAAACAAGTGAGGAAATGATCGTATATACAACATGCCAGCGAGCACACACACACCAGAGGAAGTCGAGAGGGGTTTTCATGACACAGAGCTGGATGTCAGCGGCTGAAAGGTCGATATTTTCCCTTAACACCCTTCTCAATGACTTAATCGTGTTCCGTTTGCACAGAAAACTTCCCAAGAATAAAAGTCTGGAGGAATCGAGGGGGGATGTTTGGCCTACTGCTGACCTTGTCCGAGGTCCTCTCCACGTAGCAGGGCTCCTGGGGGGCGACCAGCAGGGGAACGAAGCCCGAGAGCAGCCGATCCTCTTCCAGGCTAAGCAGGGTAAGGTCGTCATCTGGGTCCTTGTACAAGGGCACCTCCGACTGATTCACTGTGGTCAGTATGTTACAGAAGTCAGCCAGCGTCGCCCACACATCTACTGAGACCCTGGGAGAACGAGGAGAGACGTGAGCAATTCGGGGCTGGAATGCGTTGGGAGTTGCCTGCAATGCTGCAGCGAATACCAGAGAGGTGAGGCGAGGCGAGGCACGCCACCACCGCTGCTAACCTACCCCACCGGGAGGGCTCCAGGCACAGCTGCGCTGGCACGGAACCCAGGAGGGCTTGTAACCCTCGCCCGCGAGCGCCGACACCAACCACCCCATCCCCCTGGATGGGGACGGCTCCCGGGATCTCGCCCTTCCCGCTGCTCTGCCCACCTCTGCCCGCTCCCAAGCTGGCACATGCGTGGGAATCAGCTTCCCCGTGCAGTGCCGGCAGCAGCCCAGCTCGTTCCAGATGGGAGAAATGATGCTTGTTACTCAATTTTAAAGCCTGCTGGGAGGACAGACCGAACACCCGCACTGCTGTCGGGGCAAAAGAGGCACCTGGGGGACTCCAGCCCAGCCCTGGGCACCCTCTCCTTCGCACAGCTGTTATCTGCTGTGACCACGTGCTGCGGCCATGCTCTAAAGCACAGAGGTTTTTTTTTAGTTAAACCCCAGCCACAGGGGGTTAAGCCGTGTTTTGCTTCTGGCCACGGTTTCAACACTTGCAAGTGACCTGCAAAGCTGCCTCTGCGGTGTCTCACCTTCCCAGAGCGACAGTGACGTGCGGGGAACCCGGTGCAAACACAAGGCCACCGGCAGCCCTGGACCGCTCTCTGTGCATCCCCATCACGGAGCACACCCTGGGGAGGACCCAGCACCCCCGATAGGGCCAGCGCGGGGGAAGCAGGCAACAAGTACAGGGGCACTGCAGCCGACCAGGCTGCCTCATACTGCATTTCTTCCTCTTGGTTCTAAAAGCACTCAGATAGGGGATTTTTAGTGCATAAACTAGAATGAAAGCAGGGGATAGGGGAAACCGGGGCTGATCTGCTTCTGGTGGCAGTAAGGAGGGCTGCTCCTCCACCCCACACCTCTGGCGCACCGAAAAGCGCAGGGAAGCCGGTATCACCAGGGGTGCAGCGGTGACCGGTGTGGCCCGAGGCAGCCCAGGGCTGGAGGGAGGCCCCCTGCTCTTTGAACTGCTCCAGGTGGACAGAGTCTGCACTCGGTTATTTACGGGAATCAATGTACCAGGAAAGCACACTGAAATGAAACATCTTGTTTTCAAGAGCGTCCTGGGAGCCAGGCAGAATGAGCAGCCATTAATCAAAGCCCGGCACGTAATCAGCACACATGTAACGCAGAGTCGCCCACGTCCCTAAGCCAGCCCCAGCCCGAACGCTGCAGAAGAAAAGAGGTCCTTCAAAGCCCTCTGGGCACAGACACCAGGAGCTGGGTTCATTCACAAAGCTCCATCGCTTGGCTCAGCCAGGTCTGGCTGTCAGAAATGTTTAAATATGGAAAAAAATAAACAGTTGCAACACGTTTTTCGGAGGGATCTGTCCGAGGCCCTTTGTGATGTAATGGGAAACGCTGCGTTTGTGCTACCAGCTGGAAAATAAACAGAGCTGCGAGGGTTAAAAGGAACTGAACTTTCCACGACCCCTATCTGCAAAAGAAGAAAATAATAAGAGGAATGATCCACTGCCCCACAGCCCTGATAGTTTATCCTCCGGCCCAGGCTGCAGAGACAAGCACCGGATGTGATAGGGCTGCTCTGGGCCACCTCCAAGGCGAGCTCTGCCCATGGGAGATGCACAGGGCTTGGGAGGCTCAGCCCTCCCCCAGTGCCCTGCTGGCAACTGGGCTCGGCTGCCTGAGTCCGGTCACATAGCACTGGTGGGGCCCTGCCAGAGCGGGCTGCGACGAGGGCTCAGCTTGGACGAAGGAGGTGCAGAAGCTGCAGGCATCAGCAGGGGAGAGGAACTGGGAGAGCGCCTGCAACCGCCGGGGAACGAGCGCGCTGGGGTGTTGGGGGCAGGTACTGATGCAGAGGACGTTCCCAGGGGGCTGAGACAACCGGGTGGATGGGGCCAGGGTGGAGGAGAAGGCAAAGAAACACACTGCAGAGACCTCGCCTGTATTCCCCAAGAAACAGATCTGCAGGCAGGGGATGGAGATGACCAGCGAGGGTGGGAGGGAGGCAAGGGGCAGCGGTAGGATGCTGGGCAGGACTGGGATCTGCAGCAGGGCAGGGGTGGCAGCGGGGTGAAGGAGCAGCACAGATGAAGTACAGGGAGCCATCTCCCTCCACGGGGCTTGGCACCCAAAGTCAGAAAAATGCCACGTGAACAGTCACCGAGCTGACGCTGCTAACACCCTTGCAGCCACCCAGCCCAGCGGTCCCCTCTCCTCTCCCGCTGTGGCTGCCTGCCCCCAGCCCGCAGCCCCTCTGGCAGCGCTGCCAGGCAGGGCAGCCCCTCACCACCCCCTGAGCGCGAGAACAGTCCCTGTCACTTTATCCCCTTCATCCTCAGCTCCCTACAGCTTCTCAGTGCCTTGCCACATCTGTCATTTGCACTGGATGTGTTAGGTTTCCACCCTGGGCTTCCTTCAGTCAAACCACAGACTGTGCTGGCTCCCCAGGTATCAAGATCTCACTGCAATGCAACCCCGAGCAGCTCTGCGGCAGTGGCCGGCAGCTGGGCAGCACCCTCTCGCACGCAGCACCTTGCAGAGCCTTCAAAAAACCAACAAAGAAGGTGGTGTTGGCGTTTCTGCTTTAGTTTTTTCCTGCAACACAGAGGTGGCACCACAGGGAGCAGGTCTGACAATTTTCTGCCTTCCCCTCGGGTGCAGTTCCTCCTCTGCAACGCATCGCCCAGCACTGGCACCACCAAGGTCATTTACCGGCTGCTACCCACCGGCAAAGCCGGCGAGGGCTAACAGCTCATGCCGACACCATACGGCCCCGTGGATCTCCTGCTGGGACACGCACTCGCCCTAGAAGGTCACACAACACTCGGGAGTCCTGTCAGGCGCCTTCTCCCCACTGCCTCTTCCCAGGACGACACCGTGGCCACCTCCAGGCGTTTCTGGCTTATGTCACCCAACATCGCTGTGGAGCCGGAGCCTCTCCGCAAAGCCGAGGCAGGCCCAGGTGCCTGGAAGTGCTGCGTATGCACAGTGCCACGGCTTCGGCATCCCTCTGCGGAGGGAGGCCCCGAATTACTGACACCGAGCCCAGGCACGCAGCTCCCAGGTACAGGGACGAGGCTCCCAGAGCTTTTAACCGAGGAAGCGAGAAGGGGGTTAGCACGAGGTCTTTCCTCAGAACGGGGGTTCATTCACTTCCCCACAGACACATTTACATTTGCTTATTCCACTAGGACAGGAAAAAAAAATAAGAGTTAATTTCTTTTTTATTGCCTCAGGATTCCAGGTTTAATGTAGCTGTCAGTGTGAGCGCAGCCCAGCTGCACGCCGACAGGACGCAGCCCGGCCAGGCAGCGGTGAAAGCGCCGCACAAGTGCGCAGCCGAGCGCTCGGGCTGGAGCACGGCCCCGGGGCAGAACGTGGCGCTTCGTGGGGACGTCTCCTTGCAAAGACGGATGCCCCTGACGGGCACGCATCACCGCAAGGCAAAAGGCACGCGCCGAAGCCCGGGAAGAGCAGAGGGTGCCGGGGCGAGCCTGACACTCGCCAAATCCCCGCCAGCCGCGGTGCTGCGCGGCGCTCTGGCGTAAGCCACCATCTTCACCGGGGGCGCGGGCTGCCTGGTGATTAATATCAAGCACAATGACCCCATGTTACAAGCCTGCGGGGGCCTGTGGAGGTGGCCATTTCCTGTGTAATACCAGCTTGTTTAAACACTAACATTCAAACTCCACAGCTGCAGAACAAACCCGGAAAGCGCGGCGCAGAAGAAGCCCTGCATTGTGTTCCCCAGCCGCCAAGAGCCGCGCTGCCGTGCAGATGGCAAACGCCTCGGGCTCACGTGCTCCCGGGGCCGGGCGACGCGCGCCCGCCGGCTCCCGGTGCAAGACGGCGCCGGTGCCCACCCCAGCTCCCGCACCGCCGTACAAAGTGCTCCGCATCCCCCTCCTGGATTTCCTCTCTCGCGGCCCGGGGAAAGCCGAACTAAAAGCAGCTCCTCTGCAAGGAACAAACGGGGTTGGCGGTGGGAGCTCTTCCCAAAAGGCGTTCACCAACGTTGCCCTGGACTCAGACACAGCTGCCCAGAGCGGGGACAAGGTGCTCACGGCCCCTCTGCCCCGTGGCACCAATGATTTCTCCCACACTGCCCTGCACATGGTCCCAGCTGGGCATCCATAAACCCATTCCTCTCCTGGGAACCTGCCTTCGGAGTTAGAGGGTCGCTCTCCTCCCTGGGAGAGGTGCAGTCTCCTCCCAGCCAGCCTCTGCTGCACCACAGCCCCCTTCTCCACGGAGACTTTTGGCTTCTGCTTCGCTCAACTTTACCTTCATTCTCAGCCAGGTTTACACTACCGAGACACCTCTGAATCCTCGCTTTGATGTCTCGATAAGGAAACTCTGGTGGCCAGCATTACTAGCTAAGGCTGAGATCTGCAAAAGGGATTTTCCATTTAGTCTCCAGCAAACTCCAGCAATGTCTTGGCACCCCTGTCCAAGACTCTGTCCATCTCTCCCAGTGGGAGCTGCCATCTCAGTGACACTTCTCCGCAAGAGCGATGTGATGAGAGCGATCTGGCAGATCTCTCTGGGAAGGTAAGCTCTAGAATGTGCTCAGAGCTTTTGGATTTAATTTAATACTTGGTTTAAATTAACCATTTTTAAATGCTTGCAGACAGTCTCCACAAACCGAGAGGCCCTTCGCTCCAGTGTGGAAGGAGCGCAGATTCACCAGGGTCAGCCCTGCGGCAGTTTGTCTGTCTAGCCAGCGGCTTCCCCATCGATTCTTGCGCTTCATTTAGCAACGGATTCATTGCAGCAAGAAAGTAGAGCAAAGAGAAGCTTTGCTCTCCCCTGCCCAGCCCTCTTCACCCTCTTCACAGCCATATGTCCCAAAAGGAGATGGATTCACTTGAACGACTGCAGCTTCCTTGGAGATCTGCCTTTTGCCCCATCTGCTGCTAATATCTCTGCCTCAGGAGATCCACCCTGCTCCTCTCTCCCCAGGACTCCCTGCTTTTACACCCTAATCTCTGCAAATTACTCCTGGGTACAGTTGGTCTGAAAGACGCTTTGCCAACCCAGTTGCATGGCAGTGCAACCGCTTTAAACGACCGTCTGCTCAGACGTCAACGCAGTGTTTGCCATGAAACATGCAGATATAAATTAATTTTAAGATACAGAAATGACTGTGGCTTGCTGCTAGAAGACCTAGGAACACCCGGTCCAGACACACAATGCCCAAGCCACAGGACACTGCTGCTCTGAAGCAGAGATGCCCGCGGTGAAGTTTAGTTCCTATTCTGGGAACACCTGAGAAAAAAGCCACAGAAAGCTCGCTGACCCCCTCCCCCAAATATGTAGAGGGGAAGGACACCCTCCATCTCTCAAATACACACAGCACCCCCAGGAGAGGGATTCAGGCAGCCTGTTGCCTCTCTATGGCCTTCTGGCCTGAAAACACATCCCAGTGCATCCCTGAGCCATGGTGACCGTGCAGGTGTGGCTAAGAGCTGGATGAGTGCAGCACACCAAGGAGGGGGTGGTTTTGTGGAAAGCTGTAGCTTCTCATTCAGGTGGAATTCGGGACCACTGAACTCCCAGCTAGGGAAAGGATGCCTGCCAGGAGCCGGGGTCCATTCCCAAGCCCCTGCCAAGAAAAGGACCCCAAAGATACAGCCCCCTCAAGCCTCCCATCCCACTTCACAGAGCCCACTCCTCCGTGGCTCGCGGCAGCGCTCACCCCTCACACCTTTCCCTCCGCCTCTGTCCAAGGGGGAAAGCAGCGAGCTGAGGAATTCGGTGTGGGGTGTTTTTTTTTTTTATTGTAAGGACTCAAATCCAGCAGTGTGATAAATGCATCCGAGCTACAATTAGGAAGATATATAGCATCAGAACGCGAAGGTCTGGGCAGCGTGGTGAAACGCGGGCTCTCCAGAGCCCCAGCTATGTTTCCCATTATGTAACCCTGGTCATGGGCAGACAGCCAGACTCCAAATGAAAAAGAGACTCTGGCTTGGCACCGTTTCTATTTTCCTATCCTCATTCGGGGTCAGCGCAGTGTCATACAGCTGCAGAGAAAGCTCCGGGGATTAAACCTGGGAAAGACTCCAAGACCAGGACCCGGGTTCAAGTACCAGCTGAAAGCAATAAACCAACTGCCACAGCTGGGCTGAGTTTAGACGTTCTCAAAGTCCCCCAGCTCTCTCCCCTACTAAGAACGAGCAATCGTGAACATGGTGAACGTAGCGTGAGCGCAGGCCTCGGGATGTATAGCCCCGGCAGCCCAGGCCCTAGGCTCTGGCAGAGTCTTGACAAGCTGCCTCGCTGGCCCCGAGCCCAGGCCGTCATTCTGGCAGCAGTGCTGGCCCTGGATGAGCTGCACTTTGATGCAAGCTCTGGGCCAGGCCTTTGCTCCTAGTGGGCTGCCAGGTGGGTACGGGGCCTGGTTTTTCCAGAAGCTTTAGCACATTCATGGCATCCTTGCAGGGTGCTTCTGTGCTTCAGGGCTTTTTTACTGTCCCTTTTCTGTGCCCACGCCACCATGAGGGGTGATGAAAGCCATAGCTGCAGAGAGCTGGGAGGCAGTTTCAGCATGTCCAGCCAGCTTCTCCACTGGCACTGTTGAGGACCTCGCAGCACGTCCCACTGCCGTGAGGCACAGAGCACGCATGAAATGGCACAGGCCCCTTACTCAGTTCTGCAACTTGGCATCTGCACTTGCTCCTCGCATGCTCTCCCTGCTCCTGAGCTCACCCTGCCCATAAACCTTGGCTTACTCCAACACGCCTGCTGCTCTGACCCATGTTTTACTTCTAGACTTCTTTGAAGCTGCTCCTGTCTAAACCCCTGGACTCGGTGACTTTACCTGGTTACTGAACAGCCCCAGGGCAGACAGCAGGCTTGTGTCAATAGAGAGCTGAAACAGTAACCCAGTGCTCCCCTTTTCCTTTCCCACCTCCAGGGAAAACGTTGCAGGTCCCAGGTCATGCCCGAGAGCGGAGCTGGCTCCCTGCTACTCGTCACTACCTGCACCTCCAGGGAAGCTCAGCTGCTGCTGTCCCAGAGTCCCGGACCACCAAAACCCAGCCACGCAACGCTGGGTCAACACAACAGGTCTGGGCTGAAAGAGCAGCCTGTCTCCTCGCCATGGGTAAGACAGATGCTCCTGGTGAGCCAAAGAGCACCAGGGTGGAGGAGCTGGGAGCCAACATGAGGAAGGCTGCCCACGCCCCAGAGTAAGGGCACGGATGGGACAAGAGGGGCTGCTCAGCCACCCTCCGTGGAGGCATCAAGGTGGGGAAGCGGTTGGGCCTCTGCTACAAGATGAAGACCCTCGTTCCATGGCTGAGCAGACCAGGAACGTGCGGAGTAGAGCCCCCCAACCCATAGCCAAAGAGCCACCCACCGCCACGCCATGGGGTGGGCTGCCATCGCTGCCTTCTCCCGCCTCGACGGGCAAGCGGGAGCCCGCACCTGCTCCGGCAGCCCGGGGGGACGCAGCCCCGCGCCCCGCAGGAGGGGGAGGCGGCTCGTCCCGGGGAAGGCGCCGAGCGCTGGCTGCGCGAACCCGATCAGAAATTCCATCTCGAGGCTGCCCGTCGCCAAGGGCTCGGCGGCTCCCTGCGCAGGCAGCGCGAGGGGAAGGGGGGATTGGTGCAGGCGGGCTCACGTGACAGATCCCAGTTTGAGTTCCTGCCCAAAGATGGGCAGCAGTTCACATGAGCAGGCAGCGGTCCCACACCGAGCAGCCGACAAACAGAAAACAGACTCCATCTCCACAAAATGAGGCCCAGAACTTCCTGTGTGAGATTTCCATTTCCTCAGCCAAATGAAAAAGAACTGGAGTAAGAGGCAATAAACTAGGAGAGCAGGACTGGACCTGACGCACGGAGCAGGGACCCATTAATGGTTAAGCCACTTTGCTGGATTACTCTTAATGCGCCTTCCCATCACCCTGGGTTCTGGCTCCTTTGGATTAACAATAAGACGTGATTTCAGGCTCTGGATCCGGAGTACCGGAGGCAGATGGAAAATCCTGCGGGAAAGCAGCTACGGAGCATGCTCAGACACTGTTTCGCATACTCCATACTTGGCCCCTTCGCTCGATTTTCTGTCCAAAAATATGCAAATTGCCTAGTCCGCATTATGGACTAATGGGCTGGAATCGGCCAGTTTAGAAAATTAACCCTTTTGGGCGTTGCAGGGGTAGAGACAAACTGTTTCTGAAGCAGAGGGGAGGTGACTTTTGGAGCTCCAGGAACAGGCAAGCTGCTCCAGGCCAGCCCAGCCTGACCAAGGTTGCCCTGATTCAGTCAAAAAAAGGCAACAAAATGTTTATGCTGGAAATGGACTTCCCTCCTGCAGAGAGGAAGGCCCTGCCTGTTCAGCTGGCTGGGCCAGCAGAGCACATGAAGGAGACGTATCCCAACAACAGCAGATGCACATCCTAAGCAGAAGGTAAAAATCCAGCTCATGGGCTGTCTTCTAACACACGGAAGCAAAGGGCACCTGTCAGGCCCCCTCAGAGACACTTCAGCCCACCCACGCATCCATGAAAAAAGTCACTGTGTCACCAAGGGCAACAAGCCCCCCCCCCAGATATCCCCTGCGCAGTGAGCCCCTCCTGGGTGCTCAGGTCAGAGTGCCACAGCCAGGAATAAGCATGAGCGAGGGGGAAAGGTGGCACAAGGAGCCCAGGGAGGGAGCAGACACCAGAAGACAGACCGGAGGATGCACGTACTGTTTGGGGAGCTCAAGAGAGGTCGGAGGAGGATTCCAGGTGTCCGGGTGGCCGAGCATCCAGTCCGACCAGACCTTCACACTGGGAAGCAGCTCCTTCAGGTCCTGGGGCAAGGCAGAGACCTTGATGTCATCCTCCTCATCCTCCTGCTCCAGCTCTTGTGGCTGAACTGCAAATACAAGATGTGAGAGCTGAGGAAGCTCACCGCAGCCAGGAGCCAGACTCAGGCAGGGACAGGGGATGCACAACACGGATCCCAACATCCCAGCCTCGGACGCACAAGGGAACAGCCACAAACCACAGCAAGTGCAAAGACAGATCTGTTCTCCCTACATCAACTGGCCTGGGGGGCATGCCGGGACATCTGTGATCCCTTTTATTGAGAGCAGTGGGGTGCCAGTGCACCAGTCAGAGATACGATCCCGAGGTTCCAGTTTAGGGAAGTTTCACAATAGCTGGCAGAAAGCATGTCCTGCGTTCATCCCTTTGTTCCGAATGTTTCTGTCTGCACACATCAGGGGCTTTCCTGCCAGGTGATCCAGCCATAACCTGGGCAGAGCTTGAGATGCTGGGGGACAATCCAAGGGCCCCAGCAGAGGGGAAGGGGTATACAAAATAGCAGGCAACAAGGGGCTGAACGCCACCAGGCTGCCTCGTGGGCAGCTGCGTGGATCCTGCCGGTAACCCCTTACCTTGCACGCATTCCCTCAGCAGGCTGGTGCACCTCCTCACCAAGAGTGCAAACATGGAGAGCCCCAGGGCCGTGGCCTGTTCCTGGATGACAGAGCGGCAGTCTTCAGAGATGCACTCTAGGAGACAGAAAGAGGGTTCAGCAGGGAGCAGGTCAGATGCTCCATCTTGCTTCGCCTTCGCAGCCTCCCTTTCTGCATCCTCCCTGGGGCAGGGATCTCTGCAGGGGTGGGCAATTCCCCAGCTCACACCTGTCCTGGACCCAATTGCTCCACGTGGTGAGTAAAAAAAAAGAAGGTGGTGAGTAGCCACTCTGGAGTGGGAAGAAGCTGCAGTCACACTGCCCACGTCATGCCCGACCCCACCTCGTGTGCTGAGCCAGCCCAGCCTGAGCCAGCACTCGAGGCTCTCAGCACAGAAGCTGCTGCTTGGAGCTGATGCCTTCCCCTGAAGGAGGGGGGTATGTTTAAGTGTTAAAAGGGTAATTAGCTGCATGTTTGATCTTTGTCCCTGCTGGAGTTTTAACCTCAGCAGCTGAGGAGGGGGCTCCTCCCATTAGTTCACCAGTCACACAACAGCTTGTCAAGAGAGCTTAATTGAAGCTGTTACTCAAGTAGATGCCACACGACCACAGCTCTTCCAAACAGAGCCGGCTCAGAGTGAGAGCAAATCCCCCCGGCACATCTACACCCAGCCAGAAACCACTTCTGAGGCTGCTGAGAGCAGTGGGGAGCTGGCTCGAGGGAACTGCCTGGAGCTGGGTGTGGGTTACATTTAGTGAGGCCGAGGGCACCATGGGGCACGCCAGGCTGCCCGCGCTCGCTCAGGCACCGCACTGCCTGCTCGCAGAAGATTTTTAAGCCTTAGGGGCAGCCTCTGCCCTCCAAATCCCCTCTGCCCCCCGTATCCCCTCTGCCCCCAAGTCATATACTCCCTTGAGATGTGGGGGGAGTGGCTGGTTGGGGGCTTGCCCGGAGGGAGACGGGGAAGCGCTGCGGTGTGTGGGAGCGGAGCTGCTGCCCAGTGGGATGAGATGCACCCGCACCACTCGGGGGTTTCCTACCAGCCTGTGCTGTTTGCTCTGTGCAGGCTGCTCCTCGCCGGCTTCTGCATCACCCGCTGCAGGACCAGGGCTTCCAGCCCTCACCCTGCAGACAGGCAGCCACCGTGAGAAAAGCTGCCGCAAGCCAGGCAAAGGATTTGCACGGTGAATGCAAACATGTAGGTAGTGACTCCAAACCGGTGCCCGTGCAAGCAAAGCCCCAGCATCGGGATGGAGAGGGAGAGCCCCCGCAGAGCCCTGGCTCCCAGGCACCTCCGCCGCAGACATGAGCATCAGCTGCGTGCGGGCAAGGGGAAGGTGTTGGAAGCTGAACTTCCCTGATGTGGCAGACGAGGGATTTTGAGCAAAGGGCAAGAGGATTAAAGCAAGACATTGAGACCCTGTTTCAGTCGAGGCTAGCAAAACGCCTGAGGTGCAGAGAACAAACATTGGGTTTTAAGTGCAAATTATTTCAGCGCAATGGGGTGGGAGGTTAAAAACAACCAGAAAAAGACTAAAACACACCTAGAAAATACAGGAAAAAATGGAAGGAAGATCTGTAGGCTTGATTTGGCCAGCTCTTACAGCTGCCAATGAGTTCAGCAGCCAGTGGGGAGACCCCTGAGGGTAACCCGGGGTGGCAGAAGAGGCGCCTGGCAGCCGAATGAGGGTGCTCTGCTCCCAGAGCCGGGGCTGAGCCAGTGCCGCAGAGCAATGGTAGGAAGTGCTGTACTGCAGGGGCTGTCAACTTTTGGAGGAAACATAAAACTAAAGATGTGACCACTCTGGGACAGTAAATCTCTTTCATGAAGCCTTTCCCACAATTAAGAGTGTTAGTCCCAGTGCTCTGGCCACAGTCCAGTTCAAGAAATCACAGTCGTCTTCCCCGTGCTCCCTCCTCCCGCACTCGGGTGAGATGCTGGACTCTTCTCTTCTTGTCTTAAACGGGCACACAACAAGACCATGGCTGTCATGCTGCTGCACCTGAGTCTGGCGAGTCCCCAGGGTGGGTGAAAAGCTCTGGGCATTTCAGCAAGCACCCCTGCACTTTGCGTGGGCAGCCCCACTGGGACTCTGGGCACTGCGCTCAAGCCAGACTCACCCCCAAACTGGGCTGGTACAAAAGTTAAGTCCTCCCCCTCCAAAAAAGGCAAAGCTTAAAGGCTTTCGTAATGCTGAGGGTCAGAAGCACTGCACAGCCCTGATGTATTTCAGAGATTGGCTCCAAGCGCTGGAGCAATGCTCTGCAGTGGCCACGGCCAGGCTTTGTACCAGGGGCTCAGCCCTTCCCACTGCCACCAGCAGCTCTTGTTGCAGGCTACCAGTTCCTCATACAACATTGAACAACCAAAAGAGAGTAAAAATGTTTCTTGCACGTGAGCTGTCACAGGTACAGCCATCTGTGACCTGCTCACTCAAGCTGAGCACTACAGCCACAGCTCCATCAAACATCTTGTATTGCTACAGACGTGAACCATGTGCCCATCGGCTCACACCCAGTTTACAGAAAGCCACGGTGCTTCGATGTACCGCAACGATGCCCAGCCTGCGAAGCTGTCCACTGTGCAGGTAAGAGCAACAGTCGTTTCCCCACAGCTCCAGCTCAGCTACCGTGGGTGTTGTCATCTCATCATTAAATTACACAAAACTCCCCTGGTCCTGAAAGTTCATTCCCCGGCCAAGTTTGTCAGCCTCATTTCAAAGAGGCTCCCCCAGCCCAACAACCTTGCAGGGAAGAACAAGCGTCCAGGTGGGTGCTTGTTCAAGACCCCTGAACATACACCAGCACTCCAGCTCCCAGCCCTGCCAGCAAGGGCTCTTAAGAGCTTAATTGTAGGACAAAAGAGGAAAGCACCATAAATCAGGAGAAACTTTCTGTCTGTGACTTTTCACCACTTTCCTCGGAAGGCAGGGAGCCTCGGCTTTTGCTGAGCTGGGAGCTTGGAGTCAGCAGTCACAACTGCGTGACACAGAGGCTGTGGGGTGGCAGACCCCAGGCTACCCCCGGCTGCCCATGTCACAGAAGACAGTCAAGGTGAGGGTACAATCAAAGGGCAGAGCGATCACGAAACGGAGGTGTCTAGATAGAAACTTGTGGAGTGTTTTGAGAGATGGGCAGTAAGGAAACTAGCTCTCTGCACCCACAGCAAGGTCTCTCACCCCCAGCACTAAGAGAAAAATACCTCGCAGAAGATACGCTGAAAGGGGGGTTGGGGCAACAAATGGAGCCCGCAGGTCGTCATTACCTCTGAGCTGAGCAATTATCTGTGCTGCTGATAATGCACGATGCATTAAGAAACAAACTCCATAGAAAGAGATGTTCTTGGAGGCTGGAGTGACGCTTAGATGATTCGTGTCCCTGCAGCTGAACAGCAGTAGTATCACCTGGGGACACCAGCTGCCACAGACCAACAAGAGCAGGCAGAGAGATCTTGACTGCCCAGGTCAGGGCAAACCCTGTAATTCCCAGATCTGTTTCCTAAGATCCACAGCAGGTGCAGGAGAAGCAGAACTACAGCATTAGGTCCACAGGCAATCCAGCATCCTATCCCCGCAGGCGGTCATCAAAAGCTTGGTGCCAGAGACATTTTCAGGTGGCATCGATGGCATCCCATCAGCTAAAGCTGCCACAAACCCACACTCCACTTCCTCCCCTGAAACCCCAAATTAGGCTGTAATCAGATAACCCTCCTGTACTCACACCCAGCCATGCCACGCAGCTGGGGCACAGCGGAGGTGGTCAGGCAGACTACAGACAGAAATCACACGAAAAAGAAGCTGCTACGAGGTCGCAGGCCCCAAGGTGGTCAGAGGTGTGGCTCCTCTGTGCCACCAGCAGCCACAACGGTGACGCTCCGCAGGAAATCATCCAGCACAAGACCAGGTTATATGCACCAACAACCACAACACATTCCCCCTCCATCTTCTTCCCCTGCAACCAGACAAACATCCCTGTTAATGCTGGCATCAGTTAAACAGCTCCTGTCACCGTGTCACCTCTCAGCTCTCGCCTGCGCAGCCACCCTGTGAACCAGATCACGCAGCTCACTGGGGTTAGAAATGTGACCTTTCAGCTGTGCCATCGCCATCAAAGGTGCTATGTGGGGGGGAGCGGAGGGTGGGTAAAGCTGGCACTGCTACCTAAATAACTGCTTGTGAAACCACAGCCTAAGGTCAGGGCTTCAGGACTCGTAGCATTTGCAGCTAAGACTGACTCAGGGTAACCCTGTAGCCTCGCTGCATGCTGCACCACCACCCGCTGTACCGACACATGGCCCATGGAGCCACGCTGCAGACACAGCAGGGAGCTGAGCCGGCCTAAAAACCCATCCTCTACGAGCTTTCTCAAGCTGGATCTGTTTCTTGGTCACTTGTAGCCCCACACCAGCTGTACCAGCAAAACTCTAAGGTACATGCAACGCTGCACAGGGCTAGAAATGAGCAGGCCTGAGTATTTTAAACCAGGAATGTCATCAAACACTTTGCAGTCTGAACCAACAGCCTGGGTAATTTGCATTACTCCACACTTCATAGGCTGAATTTGCCTCGAAGATCTGTCTTTCTGCATCCGAAAAATAAGCGAGAGCCTTGCAGCCCTCTGCAAACCCATCGCGGAGTTTAGGGCTCCAGATGCTGGACGGGCCAGCGGGACACGAGCTCTGACAGTCTTTTTTGCAGGCAGGGTTTTGAGCACCGTGTTATTAAGCCTGCCTGACACTAGCCACTCATAAGACCCTTTTTCCAGTTGGCTCAGTGTTTAACTATCGGAGCTGAAGTTTCCATGCTGGGTGCCTGTCTCAGCCCGAATTCTTCCGGAAATCTTTAGCCAAAACAGTTCGGCTACTTGTGAGAATGAGGCTAGGAAACAAGATAGTGGCTTACCCTTGTTAGAAAAAACACTTACAACCTTTTCCTTGAGCTAATCTAGCAACTGCAAATCCTGGAAAGGGGATCTGAGATTTTGCTGCAGAATAACCTTTTTAACAGAGAGTTTTCCTGTCCTACTAGAAATCTGTCCACACTTGGCCAAGCTATAAACATCTGAAATACAGCAGTTTTTCCATATTCAATAGGAATTCATTTCAGCAGCTAAAACCTTCTAAGATTTCACCTCCCTGAGCATGCTCCATCTTCCCACCTCCCTTACATCTAACCGCCCTTACACCTAACCTGCATTACCCTCAGCAGAGCAACTGCCCTGCTCCCATCCAGCACGCAGGGACCTCCAAAAAAATGTCCTTGTACTAGTCACTGGTGCTTGCGGCAAGCTGGAGATTGGACCCAGACTCCTCCAACTGGTGCCCAGGCTATCTGCTCTGAAGCAAAGCCCAAGAGCGAGAGGAGGGAGAGGGGATGGGATGGGAAAAATGGGAGCTGATAAGCATCAGACTGCAAGCACAGAGAAAAAGCAACTGGGAACCAGGGTCAGGCGGTTTTTCTGAAGATCACAAAAACGCTCTGAGCTGCAGAAGAGTCCTCCTATTTCTTCGCATGTAGGAAAGAGGGTTTTTTCCTCCAGCTGGGTACTGGTCTGCACGAAGAGTGCTGTTTTTCTACCAGGAGGCAGCTTGCTTTGCAGAGAGCCTGGGGAACGGGGCGGGTTGGCCAGCACGGCTGCCGTAGCGCCCTCTGCAAGCATCTACCTGGGCTCTCCACTGCATCCACGCAGGGGCTGTGAGCTTTGCTCCAACCCAGCTGGCAGCAGGATCCGACCCAGGCTTTCTGCAGTCATAAATCTACCTGCTTTGCAGGGGAAAGGGTGCGTGGGGAGGGGGAAGAGAGAGAGATGGAGAGAAAGGGGACGTAATTTTAACGGGGAGAAATTTGTGTTTCTCTGAGAACATTATATTCATGGAAAACATAAACCAACTGTCGTCAAAGTCGTCTGAGCTCAGGAAATGGAGCGGCCGGGAGAAGGCTGCCATGTGGCCGGATGTTATGTATTTCTAATTAGTGCTATACATCTTTCAGCAGCGAGTGTCCTTTTGCTGGGAAACACAACGCGCTGCCCTTGTTATTGTAACTGTCAGAGAGTGCTTAAACAGATAATCTCCAGGAAAAGTGATAAACACATCCCCTCTCCCACTAGGGTGTGCAAAACAGCAATGCCAAACCTCTATTAGGGCAACGCAACCAGCCACAGGAAATGGGAATGGGAAAAGAGCAAGCGATGCAAGGGACAGCCGCCTCAGAGGAGAAGGATTTGCTGGAGGAAGCTTCTTGTGGCCGCTCCAGTGCCATGTGCCGAAGGAAATCCTGCGAGGGACAATCAGGGCAGAGCGAGCGCAGGCCACGTGGCCTCGGCCAGGGAGGCACTCGCAGGGATGGAGCAGGGGGGCTGGAAGTGAGGGCTCCCAGCTGCTCCGCTCCGAGCGTGCTCTAGGCAGCGGTGGAAGCGAGTCACAGCAACCCCCGAGCTTGCAAGCAAGCAGCAGACATGCTCCTACATCCATCCCAGCTAACATAACACAAGGAGTGCTGAATCTTTCACAGTTAAAACAACACCAGCCAACAAGCGTTAGAGTCTCGAAGGAGACCTGATTCCTTTGATTCAGGCAACCGGACTGCTCTAGCCAAGGGTCGGGAAGACTCCAGCAAGACAGTTTCCATGCTGGCCTCCCCGTCCTAACCTGAGCTGTGGCTCCGGGCCGGGGAGCCTGGACCGGCGCCGGCAGCAGGTGGCCCCAGCGCAGGCAGAGAGAGCAGCAGGGATGTGCTTTGCTCCCAGGGAGCAACAGCTGAACCCACCTTCCCTGGCGACATGGTAAAGGACCATACGTGAAGGCAATCAAACGAACGAACGGGTCTCCGTACACAATCCCAAGGATGACATAATGGGCTGGCCAGGGGATGCAGGAGGTGGAGGAGCTCGGTGAGCACGGGGCTGCGGGCGAGCCGTGCCTAAGGCACCCGGCTGATGTGTCAGCAGCTCGGCGGCACAGACAACTGATTCACCAGCCGGCTGCTGCCCTGCAGGGAAGAAGACAGAGGCTGGTCACCTCCAAGCTGACACCACCTGAAGGCAATTTGTTTGCTCTCTTACTGCTCAGACACAAAAGTATTTTCCCCGTGAGTCACCCTCTGCCAGACACAGCATTGGCAGGGCTACGGGGCAGCCCAACGGGATGGGGCTGTCTGCAGGAAACGGGTACGGAGAGCCGCGCTGCCGGTCCAGGCAGCTGGTCCCACTGCTGCGGGAATATAAAGCAGCAAAGCAAGAGGGATGCTTACAGCTGCGGCGCATTTCCCCGA
Source organism: Aquila chrysaetos chrysaetos (assembly GCF_900496995.4). Classification (NCBI taxonomy): domain Eukaryota; kingdom Metazoa; phylum Chordata; class Aves; order Accipitriformes; family Accipitridae; genus Aquila; species Aquila chrysaetos. The sequence continues at coordinate 37,720,488 of NC_044013.1, forward strand.
CACCCCCTCGCAGAGGACCTGTGAGTCACGGGCACTCCCCGCTCTCCACTGGGAACCAGCGAGTCACACATGCACTCATGTGCCCCCGAAAGAGCCTGAGAACCTGGAGGCACTCGCTCAGCCCTGGCTTATACCCTGCAAAGAGCCTGGGAACGATAGGCAGCTTTCCTGGAAAGATGCTCCCTGACTCTGAATTTGCAGGCAGCAGACACGACGGCAGCCCCAGCCCTCCTGGCACAGCCCTGCGGCTGAGCCGAACGCCACCACCTGCAGCACACAGGGCTGAAACCCCCCCAAAGCGACCTTCGGATTGTAGTAATAACCTGGATGCCCCCAGTTCACCTCCTCGTACAGACCTCTCCCCACGGAGAGGCAGGAAGGCCCCGGGGGAGACGGGTCTCAGCCGCAGCACCCAGACATGCAGCAGTACCGGGGAACTCGCTGTACGTGTTCCCAAAGCAGCTGGGGCCGCCCAGGAGCCTGCAGCTCCCTCTGCTCCATGCTGAAGCCCCGTCTTGTTCGAGGGAGGGAGGGAGGGAGGCCTAGGAGGTGAGGAATGCCGGGGGCCTGGGGAGGATGGAGCAGCTCTCCCTGTGGAAGCCATTAGATATTCAACACTTCATTTGTTTCCAGCCGTTCTGGACTGCAGCGCTGGGCTCTAGGACGGGAGGCTCTTCTCTGACGTAACCAGGAAGCAGCTGCAAAATTAAGGAATCCCTCATGACATCATAAAAAGGGTCGATGGTTTACAGGGGAAGGTATAAAAATTAATGACATATTCCCACCCGAAGCAGCAAGCCTGCCCGAGAGCCACAGGGGAAGCGGTGCTCTGCCCGACACGAAGGGGCTGCCTGCCCAGGACAGCTCTGTGCTGCCAGCTCCCTCCAGCTGATCCGGGAACTCACCTCTGGCTCTGACCATCCCCAAGCCCAAGATGCATGCACAGGGCTGGATCCTTGCACCTGGGGTGCGATAACCAGCTTGGTATATCCTTCCTGACCCCGGCGAACAGAGTTTTAGGCTGGGCAAGGGAATGACTTTAGAGACAGCTTTCCTGTCTGCTCAGGACGGGCCAGGAGTCACCAACAGAGAACATCATTGTGAAGTGACTCAGGGAGATACGGTTATTCATTTCCACAGGGAAAGCAGACACATGCACAGAGTGCCCCCAACACCCCAATTTCTGCAGCTCTGGAAGACCAACAGGTCTTGCAAGAGGAGGCCAGGGCAGTGCCACACTGTCCCTCCCCACCACACAACCCAGGCTAGGACAGAAAGAATGACATTAGCCTTGAGGACAAGCACAGAGCCATTTCCACTTGAAAAGGGAAAAGGATAGTGGTTTAAAATTAACTGCAGCCTTTTCCAGGAAATATCAGTGGAAAGAAGCAGCCATTTTTAGAAATGTTATTCTCAGAAATTTCCTGAAAAGACCCATCAGTCAAAACACAGATTGAAGCCATTTCCACTTGCACTAAGCAGCACTTCGGAGCTCTCCCTCCGCGCTTGGGGTGCCTGACCCAGCTGGCAGGGTCAGGATCCTGCTCTGCATCCCTGGCCCCAGCAAGGTTGCAGGAGTCAATTTTGGATATGCAACACCCCACGCAGTGTCAGAAACACTCCTGCCCATGGAGGCACGTACGTCCCAGTTTTTACTAGCCACATTCACGCTGAGACACGCCAGTCCCAGACCGTCACAGCTGGGGCAGTCTCACCCACACTGGCAAAGGCTGGAGAACCACCAGCTAAACCATTATTTCTCAGCACTGCCTTCACCAGAGCCACTCCAAGCGGGTGAGCTGATGCTAGGACTTATGACACAGGCATAGCAAAATCTTCACTAGCCTCAAGGCTCTGCGCAATCCCTGGAGCCACTCATTCTGCTGCCAACAACTGACAGCTACACGAATTTGACCTGTCTGGCAGCTAAAAGGCTGGCAAAACCAAATGTACATAACTCCTGGCTAGCTCGTAAGAAAGTATGTCCCTCCAAGCTGGCAAGCCAGCTCATCAGCATGTATATAGCTCCAGACCAGCCTGGCACCAGCTGTCTCTTGCTGCGGAGGGAATATTTGCTGTAAGATGCACAAGCAGGATGGGACTGAAGTGGCTGCAAGGGTGAAAGGGGCCAAAGGCAAGCAGGGCTCGGTACGTGCAGAGGGCATCCGGATAAAACAGGGAATGCTGCACCAAAAGAAGAAAAAATGTGGATGGAAATGTAAAAAGGCGTTAGAGGCATGGCAGTGAGGCAAGACGATGCACCCTGATACAAGAAAACCCCTGATGGCCTATCCTCTGTCTGCACAGATCTGTCAGCCCTTCTTGAAGAAGCCGGCTGCACAGCCAGAGCCCTGAACCTCACCCTGCAAGGGCCGGGGAGGAAAGCACGCTCCTCAGCGCACTGCCATGGGAGCCCGGCTCGGTGCTACGCAGCAGGCATGGCAAGCTGCTACTAGCATCCCACCCAGGAGCTGTATGCGCCCAACCATAATTGTGTCAGATGTTATTTACAATGGGGGAGGAGGTGTGAACAGGGCTTCCCAAGAGATTTACTCCAGCCCCGAGTGAAGTTTTACCAGGACAATCGCAGCAAATAAAAGGCAGCCTTTTCCACCGCTCCCCCCTCCCGTGCTGGAGGTGGGCATGTCTTTGGCAGCAAATGCAAACAGACAGCCTGGAACATGCCTCCTCTGGTGTGAACCTTGGTGAGCGCTTCAAGCCTGGAGTAAAAGTTAATGAGAGAAAGCGCCTGCAGACAGGCGCATTCGGAGAAAGCAGCCTTTGATGGGGCAGGAACAGCAAAGTGCGGAGCTTCCGTTTCAACACATTCACTCGTTTGCTGCTCTTCTTTTTACAGCTTCCTGAGCGACGAGAGCGCCAGTGTGTCAGTTTGCAAAGCAAATGCCAAAATGTAAAGTGAAACCCATGCCCCCCCAGCTCCAGGGAGGCAGTAAATCCCAGGGTCCTCATCAGATGCCTGCAGGCCTGAACTGCCTCCTCACCTCCTGCTCCAGCCCCTGGCCACCTCCAGCGCCTGCTCAGTCCCTCCAGCCTCCCTGGCCGGTGCCAGTGGCACTCCCAGCATCAGGACATCCCTCCGAGAGGGGCACAGCCCAGCCGCTGTGCCAACAGTGAAGCTTACCTAACACTTTCCATTATGAGACCCTGGTTTTAGTTCCTAACAACTTTGCCAAACTTTAACCATTTAGGCTGCGATCCTTCATGCCAAAAGCTTTCTTCAAGCTAAATTTATTGGGAAAATTTCATCTACAAAGGTTGAGCCATTTGCCAGAATGAGGTTAGGGAAAATATATTGTTCTTCTCAAGTTAAAAATTCTTCGACCATTTCAGCGAAATCCCTAGCACCTTCACACTTTGGAGCAGGAACCAGAAGTTTGGCAGGGGACAGCAGCAGGGTCTGGGAGCGCCTTCTGCCACCTCTGTCCACTCCTGCTTTGCCAAGGTGGGGGCCTTTGGAAATCTGGGTACTCATTATCAGACAGCTCTCACGTGTCACTCCAACCGAAGCAGCAGCTTGTTCATCTGCTTGGATAGGCAAGGGAAGAAGAAACCAAGCCAGGTGAGACAGTGGAGAGGCAAAGGCAGGTAAAAAAGGGGCCCAAAGCAGCACAAGCTAGGTGATAGCATAGCAGTCTGTTCTCCAGGGCCCCACGCTGCTTTGCTGGCACCACCAGCGGCTGCTCATCCCCAGTGCCTGGTGCACAGGAAGGATAACAGCCCCGCTTCCAGCGTTCCTGCCGTGGCAGAGGCTTGTGTGGTGAATCTAGATTTACGTGCCAGCCAAGGATCCCAGATGAGGTCAGTCCCGTTCCACGGGGGAGCTCGCTTTTCTAAAAACAATGGGAATTACACATACAAAAACCGTTACGTGACCACAGAGTTGAGTGCTCAAAGGTCAGAACACCAGACTTAGAGCCGTCTATGCAACTTCAAGTCAACTCCATCACACTTACGCATTATAAGGTAGTCCTAATGACATATCGCTTTTTCTCCCCTCAGGTTACCATTTTCAGTCAACACAGAAAATTAACAGTCAGTAGAGACCCTCCTGCAGAGCTTTCTGATGTGCTGAAATGTGCACGTATTCAGTAAGGCTGAGGGCTGCAGGACACGGTAATGTTTTGGGGATTAAGATGGCTCAGCGCTATGCTGGAGAACTAGATTCTGTCTTTGCCTTGGTCATGAACTTCCAGGGGGATCCAGAAGTCACCATAACCACTCTCAACACATGTGGTCAGTATTTGCGTCTCTCTCATTTGTTGGCTGGCCATGGTGACACAGAGAGGATGAAATTTGCAGACACTGGGCAACTCTGCTTTGAATACTAATAAATGCAGCTCCTGAAGGACTCTGTTTTCAGGAGAACTCCATCTCCTGCATTTCAAGGTGAGCAGTCAAAAAACTAGAAAACCTGTTATTTTCCTTAAGCTCAGTTCCCCATCTGTACACGTTAGAGATACCATGCAGAAAAACATCCAAACCCGAGATGCTTTAAGACAGAAGCCAGTGAGTTTATGCTATCCGATTATTTGGAACCTGAACCTTCTAGCTCTTCCTATGCTCCATGCGGCACCGAGCATGATGATAACACTTAATCAGTGACTTCTCTGGAAAACTCCCATGTGAAGGGAAAGGAATTTTACAAGCAAAAGGACAACAAGAAAATTAAGACCAGGATCTCTGCCACGTCATCATCTCGTCCATCACAGGAGGCCTTATCTGCATTACACCACATCTCAAGTGCACAGAAGCGCTGATGAGGACAGGCTTCAAGGCTCGCTGTTTGGAAACAACCCCTCACAACGGTACTCACAAGGATATGGCCAGATTCACCCACCTGACCTCTCGTGGTGAATGGGGGCCGTGGTCTTCTGTGGAAATTCAGAAAAAATCTGCTCTGAGCAGTGCCATGCAAAGGGAGGTTCTCAGGTGTCAAGTGAACAATTCCCTACGGGAAGGGCTGAGACCACAGGCACAAACCCACAGCATGCAGAGAAACCATTCCAGGAAGTTTAACATCCGAGCCCCCATATTAGAAAATATGATCTCGGTGCTCCAACAACTTACATGTAGCCAGAGCCTCAGGTCCCAAACCCCTGTGCAGACTGCAGCACGCACACACTCACACCAGCTATTGAGCCCCCCCCGCCACAGGACTCAGTAACCAAAAAGCCTTAACCTTCTATGTTCATTAACAAGCATAAGACATAACGGTTTTATGCCAAATTCCTCTTTTCCCCAGTGATTTGAGATAGGATTGGCACGACTGCGAAGTTCCCCGCAGCTACCGTTGCTGCACCGCTCCCAGCAGGGCCATCCGCAGGGAAAGGCGGCACTCGAGGGTGGTGGGCTCAGCCCCGGGGTGCCCCAGCACCCCTTTCGTTTGCTGCTACGTCTCCTGCCGGGAGGGCGTGAGGGAGCTGCGGGCTCCCATACAGCCAGCGCCGCTACGTTTCCTGCAGAGATTTGAAAACCTGTTGTAGTTCCAAAGCGAGCTTCGATTTCACTGTGACCAGCAGCTCAGAGACTTATAGTTACTATACAGCCGAATAAAATATTTTTTCATAAATTTAACGCCAGCATGTCTGTGTTTGGAAACTTTGAAAATCCATGTTGTATGGTTTACTGCACTGGAAAAGGTGCCAACAGAGTTTCAAAGGAAGGGAAGTGTATAACTGTTTCCTTTCAAATGCATTTTCCAATGGGATCCATTGAGGGAAAAGGCTGGAACTAACTAAAACATTATTAAAAACTGTTATGAAAAGAGACAGAGAGATGGAAAAAGATAGACAAAAACTCCAATACACAGCCGAAAGGGAGGGAGGGAGACAGGCGGCAAGAAAGGGGATATGGGCAGAAAGACACTTTGGGTGGGGAAAATGGGGCGAGACGGGGAGTTTTAACTGGCAGTCGCCCTTCGTGGTTTCATATTGTTGCAGATCAATTGATCAGAATTTCAAGTGCTGCTGGCCCGGTGGCACAAGGCGAACCACAGAGTTGGCTGCAAGTGCAGCACTTGCGAACTGCTGACCTTCAGTTTTAAAACCAAAAATATTCTTTGGGAAACAGTTACACCAGGTTCCAGCCTGGGCTGCCAAGCAAAAAACAAGCACTACTAACCTGAAGTAACACCCCCATCCCTTACACCAAAGCAACAACCAGGACTAGTAACCTGAAGTAACTCCCTGGTCTGATTCAACCAGCAGTAACTGAGCGTGACATGTGTGCAGGGGCTTGGCTCTTCCTTACTCCCTGAGTGGAGCGGTTAATTCTCCAATCGCTGACACCAGCCGTCGTGATGAGCGTGCAGGATGCAGGCGTCGGCCGTCAGATCGCTCCCGCTCCAACGTGTTGGCCACGTTCAAGCTATTCTAACGAAGTCTATAAATACCAAAGCAATCGGGTCCGTATAGCGCGGTCACAGCCCGGGTCCAAAACCACTGCTCCAGCTCCAGGCAGAGCCCTGGGTTTGCTGCCCTGCGAGCGAAGGGGGAACCGAAAGGGGCTGAAAACATACATTTTGTCAAATACTTCAGTGCCCTGGACATCAGGAGGCTGCCAGGGTCGGGGCCCAACTGGGGACGGAGCCAAATCTCCGCTGCTCTGCCAGGCTTCAAAGAGCCAGGCTGGGGGTGGGCAGAGCTCAGCGCACGCCTGCAGAGCTCCAGGCCTGTGGTTCTGCGGGGTGTAGTAACCCTGGGCTGTAGCACACATGTCGAGGGATGAGGGGAAAAAAATAAACAGACAGACAAAAGAATGAGGATGCTCTGCCAATTCCAATTGTGCAGCTTTTATTTTAAATGCTTATCAAGCTGAGAAAGAGCAGAGTTCTTGGAAAACAAGGTTTCCTTTCTTCCCATGCCAGTGTCAAACACCCTCAAGGACGGGTACAGCACAGGCGCTCGCTGCCGGCCGCCCTCTCCGCAGCAGCCGCCGTCCCGTCCCGTTCCACCCGCCTGGGGAAGGGTTTGCGAGTAACAGCCCTGGCGTTTCTGGTAAAAAGATCTCTGTGATTTTTTTTTTTTTTTTTTTTTTTTTATTAATCTCCAATCTGGCTGGGTTCAAATTATGGCCAATTACCCACCAACACTTCTCGCTAATAAAATAAATTTTTACGGGCCCTAATTACTGCTTTCGCTGAACTGCTCTACAGGAAGCTGAAAGGCTGCAGCTCTCCAGACGGCAGCAGACAGTAAAGCGAGGCACCCGCGAGTAAAACGGCGAGTGACTCAGAGGAGACAAGCCGACGGAGGGGCGGGCGGACGGGGAACGCTCGCGCCTGGCTGGAGCGTGAGACACATCAGTTCATAAAACGCTGCGTGCCGTGCGCACGGCGCTCCGAGGCCGGCCGTCAGGTCCCCCGTCAGTCGCAGCACCCGCTACCTGTGACGCAAGGCTGTTCCCGAGGGCCAGAGCAATGGCTGCAGCGCTCCGCCGGGTATCTGCGGACGCGAACCAGCGAGCAAATTATATTTGGAAACGGCTGCATCGATCGCGCGCGGCAGAGAGACGGAGCCGCTTCCCATCGCAGCTCGGGGGACTGGCCCTCAGAGCGGGGGTCCCCCCGCGCTGGCTGCGGGGGACGGAGAGGAGGCGGCTTCTCAGCCCAGCTCCCGCCTTTGGTTCCCTCCATTACAAACACAACTAATTGAAGGAGACAGAAATAGCAGAAAGGTAGAAAATTCCTCTGAAACCGTGAAGTATCCAGCCTGCTCCCAGCTACACACACGCTCCCGCCAGCACGGCGCGGCCCCGAAGGGCTTCCCGAGCGTGAAAAAAGAGCAGGAACCCACTAGGTGACTGCAACCCACAGCCAGGCCCTCCTGGCTAGCGAGCTCGCCCTTAACCCCGCTGCTCTGCGCGGCGGCAAGGAAAGCGGAGCCGCTGCTCTCAGCCCGGCGCACGCCGGCGGCAGGGAACACCCTCCGTGGCAGGAACGCAGCGGCAAAAGCACCGGCCCACGGCGCGCTGCCGGCCCACGCGAGCCCGGGCTGCTGGAGTCTTTCAGAGCGGGGCTGCCACGCAGGTATCCAGGCTCAGCTGGGGAAACGCGGCTCTGCGAGATTGATCAATTTTTTTTTTCTTTCTTAACCAGGATTACTTTAATTTTCAAGGCCTAATGGAGTCCAGCTGCGATGGGGAGGCAACGCTGCAGTAGTACAAAGACAGACCTTTACACACTGGTGCAAACTTGTACAACATTCAGCACACACACACGCACACACACACAAAGCCCTATAAAAAGGATGCACTGCAGCGGGATATTTTTAGTCTTGACAATACAGCACTAAAAATACGACTTTGCTAATACATCACTACAGAAATATTCCCAGTGTCCATTCAGGAATGGTTTAAAACATTTATTTTTGTTTCCTTTTGCAATGGTCAGAGAGGAGGGAGAAAATAGAAACTCATTGATAAGAGGAAACGAGAGAGACATGAAAAATTGAAAACTACCTAAAAGCTCATGGAGAGGTTTATTTTATTAGTTCTTAATAAATATCTTGCAGATTTCCTCAGGAAATACACCAGATCACATGTAAAATAGTTTGGTACTGATGTCAACTGTGTCAGCATATGAAATCTATTAGGGTGAAGCCACAGCAGGGTGATCAGCGTGCTGAAAAACTGCACGGCACTGAGGCGAGGGGGGGGCGGGGGGAATCTCACGGCCCTTCCAAATTCTTCGAGAGGTAAAAAAGTCAGCCAAGACGCAGAGAGAGAGAAAAAAAGATCCCACATCCTGCTTTGCGCTGCCAGCAATGTGAAGTGCCCAGAGATTAATTCTATGTCTGGCCTGGAAATGTGACTTTAAAGCATTGGAGGGAGCGGGGAGGAGGAGGAGGAGAGAAGAACGAGAAGGCCAGGCGAACCGGGACTGGCACCGTGCCACCAACTCCCCCCCCCCCCCCAACCCCCCCTTTCCCCGCTTCCCAAGCCGTGTTTCAACGTAGACAGCAGTAAACCCCAACAGACGGCAGCTCCCGGGGCTGCCAGGGCCTCGCACCAGCTGGGGCGCGTCTCCCGCTCCCCGTGCAGCCTCGCGCAGATGTGCCCGAGAGCATCACTTCCGCTTCGCCTGCTTTTAAAGACACACGAGCCCATGTGGCAGCGTTTCGCCGCTCCCCGCCACGGCCCCCGCGCACGGTTTGGGGCCCCCCGGGTGGGACGAACCCTGCTCCCCAGCACCAGGCATGAGGTCTTGTCAGACCTTGGCTCCTCGGGCTCTGCTCTGAAGGGTTTATGCTGTTCCCAACCCGCGTTTGGCAGCTGGCGCCTCCTTCTCCGTCTCCGTGCCATTACCCGGAGAGCAGGCGCTGCTTACGCAAGACTCCCCTGCTCCGCTCCTGGGTCCGGCGGAGAAGCACCAGGAGTTCACCGAGGCAGGGTCGGGAGACCGCACGCTCCCAGGAGGGATGGGAGAAGGAGGAATGAAGAAAACCCACAGCCGAAGCTGTCCCTACTCGAAGATCCCGAAGGCATCTCCTTCCCAGCCCATGGCGACGTGCTCCTGTCTGCCTCTCGTCCCACTCCGCAGGCTGGGGGGACCTGAGAGCGCACGTCAGAGACCCGTGCCAACCTAACGGACAGACAAATCACTCGTGCCCTCTCCGTGTCGCCTATGAGCCAGCCCTACGGTCACATTAACCACAGCCATCGCAAGCCACATCAATCAGCGTTAAAAATGACCCTTCAATTAGAGAAGGGCCACGTACCTTCAGTGCTGTCACCCGGCGAGGGTTAAACTGCCCTAGTCCGTACTGGCTGTGAAGCCGGACTGAGCATCACGTTAGCCAGGGTGACCCCTGAAGGTCACCCTCAACAAGTCCTCACCTTCCTCCTGACCATCAATTAGCACAGGCAGAGCCAGTAGCATGTCGCCAAGATCCTGCTGCACAGGCACACGCAGCCTCGGGCAGACCCTAATCAGGGAAAATAAAAGGTCTCCGTATGTAAACCTGCAAGGGGTCACCTCCTAGCTGCAGATGCACTTGAGAGTAGAAACACAGCCTTAGCTATGCTGCCATTCCTGATCTCAGCATTAAGGCAAGAAGAGATCCCAACAAGCCTCTAAGTGTGCTCGCTCCCAGCTGAAGCCCCCCCAGCACCAGGCACCCGATTCACCGAGGGACTGCAGCCTGCGAATAGATGGAGGCAGAATGGAGCTGGCACGGGACGAGCCTGTGGTGCCCGTGGGGCAGCCCCCAAGAAGAAAGCTACCCTCACCGAGCTGGCAGGCTGCACCCGAACCTGCACAGGGCACGGGCACGGGGCAGGCAGCCCGCCCTGCCTACACCTGGCAGACTATAAAACAGCCCCGCAAGCTCAATCAAGAGTTTTACAACTTCACAAAGCACCATAATTAGCCTAATTATACAATGTTCTCTCAGAGAATTAAACAGAAATACAGTAATTGACTTGGTGCTGCTTAGAAGCACGAGGAAATCAAAGGCGCAACGCACATTAAAGAGTCAGAAACATCTCTTTAAAAGCAAGAGGATTTCCTGTCATGCTGCAAACATCTAAAGCTTCACCAAAGCTGCTGCACCTGGTGCAACCCCACTCCGGCTCCCTGGCACCCCTCTTTCTCCACCACCAAAGCAGGGGTGAAGCAGAGCCCTGGGAAAGCTGCCTCAGGCACCTCCTTTCTCATTTTACAGCAGGACAGATGGACACTGCGTGCCAGCGCTCCATTTCCTGCCTTTCATTTTATACAGCGACGCTGCTACTTTGCCGAAATAGTGGTTTTGTTTCAGTGTTCGCAGAGCTGGCCCATGCCTTGGTGGCACCGCAGCATGAAAGCCCCTCCAACCTGACCTCGCCTGTCACCGGCTCTGTCCTGACTTGTTGCTTGGGCTGCCGAAGCTTGGCTGTAAAGCAGACTCGAGCTTTGTGATTACAAATCATTTCCCCTCTATTTGTTGCCCTGAAATGAGATCTCAGTATCACCCTGCGTTTGATGGAACAGCTTCAAGGGCAGACGTAAGGATGTGCTCTGTGACAGGCGGACTGGGCAGAAGCCCCCAGCGAGCTCATCTGACGCTACTCAACGGGGACTTTTGCCGCACTTTGGTTGGAGGGCAGGACTGGAGAGTCTGACACACCAGCAAGCACTTGGTTTCACTGGAAACGTTTCCCTTCCTTGCCACAAAGCCCTACTCGATCTTTTGCCTCCAAAGCCAACGTCTAGATTTCAGAAACCTGAACTGCAAGTGGAAATTCCCTGCAGCGCGTTGATTATTGCATCTCCTGCTGGCACTTGTGGCAAGGGGAAAAAAAGTCACATGGCTTTCTGGACACACGTTTTGCTAAGGAGCCTTGCATCAGAGGGCAGAAGCCAGCAGCCAGGAAAATAACTCCAATTACGGTAAATAAATCCCCAAATATGTGACAATCTCCCTTTTAAACAGGAAACAGAGGGGAATAAGCAAAGGAAGACTTTGGTCTAAACATTGCTGCCACCAGCCTCAAGAGCCCGAGAGCGAGACTCTGAAGACGTGTCTGGGCCAAAAGTATTTTACCTGAACTTTGCTGATGTGTCTCAAGTCCGAGACAGCTTCCTTCCCTGAAAGGAAAGGCGCCGACAGTTCCCGGCAACTGTGCCAACCTCCAGCACTCCCAACTGCTCAGAGGAGAAACTCCGGAGGGTCAGCTGCCACCTCCGGACACGTACGTGTCCCTCAGGACGCTCAACATGAGCAAGCAGCTCAACACAGGAAGCCACACAGCTCCCAAGATGAGCAATGAGGGTATTGCCCCCTGTGCCATTCCAACCCTTCGTCCTGCTTACACGGCCAAGGTCTGGACTGTGCCTGGACACAGCGAGTAGCAGACATCACTCGACAACGGGTTAAGTATAAAAAGCCTTTGCCCAGGCAGTGACATCTCAGCACCCGCTCGCTCTAGAGCCTCTGTGCAAGCCAGGCAGCATGGGGAAGGATGGACATCAGTCCCAGCCAGCCATCCTCTGGGTTTCCTCTCCCGATTACAACTCAAACCTGAAGCGAATAAGAGCAGCAACATGAAGGGAGGGGAAGGATGAATTTAATGCCTATTTCCTCCAAACTTAAGGCCTTGGGAAGTGTTATGTCTTAACACCACCTTGCTAAAGACAGCACTACCCAGTCTCACAGAGAAACAGCACACAGTGACTGCCAGGTGCAAGCTGGTGATCTCAGTATAGACACTTCGGTCGTCATATAGCAAGTGTGGACTGAAGACCCTAGCACCCCAGATAAAGCCAGTTACGCAACTGCTCAACTCAGTCCTCCTTGTATCAAGTGAGCTGTGTTTGCGTTACAAAACCGAGTCCCCTGGGCAGGTGGAGAGACCTCTAGCTCTGCTCTCAACAGGGCACAGGACTGCAGATAATCAGCCTCCCCAAGACACAGCCCTGCAATACAACATATTCATCGACCTCCCAGGTGTTATGCCCAAAGCTGTCATAGCCCACAGAGCTGCCTGCTCGAAGGTGCCAGCTGGACGCTGGTGAAGCACATATTTACCACACAAAGAGGGGAATTAGGAGAAAAGGACTTGGTTCTGCTCCCCAGACAGGGGAAGATCAAGTTGCTGCTTCTGCTATCTACAGCCTGAGGTTTATTAAGTTTTGGTTTGTGCCTAATTTTAAAACTCCACCAAACCAAGGCAGCAGTCCACAGCACTGCTTTATTTTTAAACTCAGTCAAATGCACTGAACCCCCTTGCGTTCGACTCCCAGCACCTTTTGTCTGCTCCAATATGCAACATGTGGTTAGAGCTTCATGAGAAGCCACTGAGATGTGGCTGCAGCAGAAGAGTGGTACCTGCTTCTCTGAAGTCTTTTTTCTGATGCTGCAGTTAGCTCTTTCAGCAAAGCTGGGTCCGAGCATCAGAAACCAAGCAAGAACCGTGGAGATGGTCAGAGCTGAGGTTCTGCTGAGGGCAGACACCACCAACCTCTGCAGCATCTCTGGGGATATTTTAAGGGTTCACACTTTAGCTTTGCAAGCCAGAGCAGCTGTGGTCAGCAAAGCGAAACACGCTCCATCCAGCACAGGGCCGTGCACAGTGGCAGGATGGCAGCAGAGCAGGCTGCTGGTTACAAAAGCACAGGCTGATTTCAGGGGGTCCTTTGGGTACAATGCATGCTCTCCAGCCAAGCTGGGGTGCTGAATACACATGCAAAAGGGGAAGTCCTGTACCTGCTTAGACATTGCAGTTGATTTGCACTAACCTATGGATCCTTTGTCGTGTCTGTCAAGAAGACGTGGGCAAGATTGACATCTCAGGAAGCTGGTGCAGGCCTCCAAGGAGCAAGCAGGACTGTGCACATTAGCAAACCCTTGCAAAGGCTGTAGTTAGTGGACACTCGCTGTGTAAGAGCAGTTCTCTCTGAGCCAGGCAGAGTACCTCTACACCCAGCGGCCTGCGCAGTATTGACCTGCTCTACACTGCTCTGAGGACACTGGTGTGGCAGCACAAAGGGGACAGACGCTGCTCTGAATTTGCTGCAGGGAGTGGGATGCAAATCCTCCCTTTCTGCATGAGCCTTCAAGGTTTCCCAGCCAACTCTGTCTCGCACAGAAAACCCAACCACGTTCCACTCGAGAAGACAGATCCGGGAGGGCTGCGAACCAAAGCCCAGCCTGACCCTGCCACACTGACTGCCTTCTTGAACCCTCCTCCCACCCCACACGCGCTTTTGTTAGTGGGACCGCCGCTGAAATAGCAGGTCTTCCTCCTCATCCGTTGGCCCTGGCAGAGCAGCCACCTTACAGCCTGGTCACCCTGCCCTGCCGTAACTCTCCTCTGGTTGAAACGCAAGCCACTTTCCCAATCCTCAGCTAAAGCCGCACACTTGGCCAGAACCTCCCCGTGCCTCTGTGCCCCGACTCTGCTCAGCCCCGGGGGATGCAACTTCATTCCCTACATGTGCTGAGGATGCACATATGGCAGCCCCCTCCCCTCTCCACTTCCACCTAAGCCCGACCTCCTAACAACCTCCACACGGCACAACGCGACCGGCCCGAGAGTGCCAGAAGGCATCCAGGTGCTGCAGCCTGATGCTTCACACCCGCAGCCAGGCAAATTTGCTGGGATTTCCGGGAAGTGTCTCTAGGGTGCCCCGCGCTGCTGCACCCCCACTTTGGGGCGCGCTTGTTTGGAATGCGGGGCCATCGGGGGGGGGAGAGGGGAAGTTATTCTGGTGGTGGCCTATGAATAACATCCAGTGATTTATAGGAAGTATAATCCAATAATACAGTAAAATAAAACAGTGTGTCTGAGATGGGTTTGATTCCAGGAATTATAAAACAAATTATTAAAGAGAGAGAGAAAGAAAAAAAGCCTCAGAGAGGCCAGATCGGAGTAAATTGGGCACAGATGGGCTGGGAGGGGGTTTCTCTCTCTCTCCCCTCACCGAGATGCCCCTGCCGCAAGCACGGCTTCAATTAGTCTTTTCAGAAACCAGAGTTTTATTTCCCCAAATTACAGAATTAAAAAAAAATTAAAATTCTTGGAGTGTTTGTGGTTGGGATAAAGGGATCCAAGGTTTTCTGTAAGTTGGTTGTGCAGATGGCTACCAAACTGTTAAACAGGCCACCCCACAAAGGTCCCGCCTCAGCCGGAGCCCAGGATGGCCCAAAATGTTGGTAGTCACCTACATCCCGTGGTGGAAAGCTCCAGTAACTGCACGTCTCTGCCATGTAGAGTGCCCGCCCCTCTCTGCCTCCCTCCCCTGGGTGGGCCCTCCTTGTTCCATGCGTTTGAGGTGCGTAAGAAGCTTTTTCACACCTTGAATGCTCCTGAAAGGAGGCAGCCAGTAGGTCAGAGGCACCCTTGCTGGCTGCACGCCTCCCTGGGCAATGGGGAGAGTGGCTCACTCGGAGGAATAAGCCGTTCGATGCCGAACAGCGGGGGAAGCACTTCATGTGGGAATTCTTTGGCTTCCTCTGTCAGAGAAAACAACAGACCCAATCCATCTCCCAGGGTCTTCCCAGTGCTGCCCGGCTGCACAGGCAGCTGAGACCAGCTCCGACGCGCCTGGTGCTGCCCCTGGGGGACAAGCACAGCTCAGCTGCCCGCACCGGGCACAGACCGTGGGGCTCTCTGCCCACACCAGGCACAGACAGCAGACTCTGCCTGCACTCACCCGAGCCCTGCCTTGGGCACACGCTGCAGAGCCTGGGTAGCTGGGGGCCGCAGCAGCGACCTGCGTGGGAGGAGGCTGTGAAACGCCACGTGCCACTCACAGCTGGCTGGCTCTGAAACCAGTTTAAACACTCCACTGCACCCCAAAAAGTCAGCCTGTCAGAAGAGCACATGGTGACCTCGCACAGATTGATTTAAAAAAAGAGTGGCAGCCGCTAGGAGCCAGAGATGTGCAGGAGGACACATCACAACTGCCATATGGGGGACACACGCTGGGGCAGGGACACCCCAGAGGGACCATGGCCAACCCACACCACAGCAAAAGAAAATGAGTAAAAAGCAAAGAGCAGCAGATATAAACCATTACACACGAGTGCTGTACTGCCTGTTGCCTTACTGAAGGAATGGGAGAGACCGGGCATAATCTGCAATGAAAACAGGGGAAGCTGAGGCTTAGATGAGGCAGGATAGGTGTTTGGTGCAAGCCGGAGGAAGAGGGAGGAAAGGTGTTTATTTAAGCATTTGATTGTTAATGTTTCCTTTTGCTCAATACCTGAATCTGTGATTCAAAGTTTGTGTTTATGGGTATTAAACTGTGTAAAAATTCCCCACATCGAGACTGTTTTGCCAGTGACACTGCCCCACAACTGCTCGCACCACGGGAGCCCAGCACAAGGGATTCATTAAACACCAGACATGGGGCAAGCAAGCAATTTTACAAGTTTGTCAGGAGTAGCTGGGGCTCCAGAGACCTGGAAATACACGGCAGGGGAGGGAGGGAACAGCTATCCCCAGAGAGAACTACCCTTGGACAGCAGGGAAAAGAGGCTCTCAGACAGACCTCCCTCCCCGGCCCCAAACCCACAGATCTCCTCCTGCTACTGAGAGCTCGCAGCTGAAGGTCAGACAGGCCCATGTGATGGGAAGGACACAGACACGCTCTGATCCCAGATTTGCAGAAGGATTTCAGTAGGAGGAGATCTCTGGAGGTCGTTCGGTCCAACTGCAAAGTTAGATCCAGCTCTACAGAGCTGACGCAGCCAAGCTCTAACTACGGCAAGCCCGGCTCGCAGCTCCCCAGTAACGCTTCCTGGCAATTGGGATGCAGGCAGGGTGGGACTGTTCCCTGCGCTCCCCCAGCCTCCCACACGCCCACAGGGGCAGACCGGTCCCCGCACACCCACTCCTGCCGCTGCCCATGCTACGGCAACCCAGCGAGGTGACTCATGTGCTGGGAAATGGAAATCCGCACCTTCCCGACAGCCGTTTCTGCCGTACGCTCCAGCCAGTCCTCTGCCCACAGCAACCCACATGCCGGGGAATGAGCCAACACCCTCGCTCCGTGCTGGGCACTTGGTAATAATTCAGCAAAGACTCTTGCTTGCCTTTTAAACTGCAGGCCCTTTGCTTTTTTTGGTTTTTTTTTTTTTTTTTTTTTCCTTCTGCACCCAGCTCTTCTCAATATCACAGTGTCGGCACCGAGCCCAACCGGGGTTGTGCCAGCACTCAGCACACGAGCACTCAGAGACCACCAGGGCATTTGCGCTGACAACAGGATTTACTTTGCCAACAATATTCTCAGTGGTACTTTAGGGTCACCAGAGCAAGGAGCCCTCAGGGAAATCCCTGAAGGGTGCTAGGCATCAGATGGCAGCCACAGTGCCATCCGACCTGCGGGCATTTCATGAACACTGCCACCTGCTCTGCGCACAGCTTGCAGTCCCCAGCAGGAATGGGTTCGCTTTCTCCAGAGATCCGAAAGCTGGGAGCAGCTGGCAGCTACCCACACAGGAGGCAGAAAACTCTGAGAATACTTATTTTTCACATGAGATAAAAAGTGCTCCCTTTCTGTCACTCACACACATCCACAACTCGGCTACGGATGGAAGAGCAGAGTCCAGTGGTCTGAGAGCTGGGATCGCTTCCAGCTCTGCCACAGGGGCTTGCTGTATAGGCCAGACAAATCTCTTCCTCTCTTTACCACCCGCTCCTGTCTGCAGCACAGACACTGCTATTAATATACCTACCGGGGGGGCCGTGCAGAGGCATTTGGTCATAATTGTAAAGTACTTTGCAGCGCAAAGATAAACACACTGTCGCTGGTTGGCATCTAGCAGGCGGGAGGGCAAGGCTGCCTCGCCACAAGGACTGACAGCTCCCCCAGGGCTTCCCCCAGGACAGGAAGGTGCCTGCGAGGCTGGCTTGGCGGCTGGCTCGGCAGCAGGCACAGCGCACAGGAGCCACTTCCCAGCCCTCCGGCCGATGCCGGTTCGCTCCATCAGCTGACCTTGGCCACTAACCACCAGTCTGACAAGTGGCCAACTGGCTCACGAGGGAGAAATCTTCCAGCAGCAGCTCCTTGGGGCTTAGCCTGATCGCCCACATGGTGGCTTTAACTGAAATCCATCAGCTGGAGTCCTCCATCTTTGCGATCTAAATCCCAAGCCATCGGCATGAGAAACGCCACTTCCTCCCACTCAGGAAGCGCAGCCCCATCCCTGTTCCCAAACACGTGGCTCAGGCAGACCTGGATACCTGCCACTGCGTGCGTGTTGGGGGGCCACAGGGAAAAACACGTTCCCTGGAAACACCATTTCAAAATCAGTGGAAGAGACTCTGGTTTGGTGGCATCTCTGCTGACCAAGACATTAAACTCGGCAATGGTAGAGACTACATACAGCCTCCTGGGTGGGTGGAGGAGGATGAGTAATACTAGATCTGCTTTGTTCTCTAGGTGGCTTAATACAGGGCATAGCCTCCAGCCTGGCCTTTCAGAGAACAGCATCACATCACCCAGCCACCTGCACAGACACAAGCAGTCACAGGCACTGCCATTCTCCCAACAGCCAAGGCCGCCGAGATCCTCTGAGCCCTTCTGGTGCCAGCACAGGCACTGAGCAGGGCCCAGGCCAAGCGATGGGAAGGCAGAGCCATAAAGCAGTGCCTTCCCTCCGTGCTTGATGACTCAGGCTCCAGGGAGATGCGATGCCTCCTCACTCCTCAGACACCTCAACCAGCTCCACCGAGGCCCAGCCAAGGTCCCTTTGTTGTCCCTACGCATGCCGACAACCCCCAGGCATCCAACCACTGCTCCGCTTCCCCATCGATCTTCAGCTGGTGAGTCCCCCCCCACCTTCTCCGCATGAGCAACTTGGCCGTACAAAGAGCAGCTGATCCCCAGCCCAGTTCCCCTAAAGCAGCAGGTGGTACCTTTGGGCTGGGAGTTGTACACTGCAAACATGTTGATTGCCACAAGCTGGAGCATGCGGGTGCTTCCGATGGGAGGGGGGCTGTGCTGCAGCAGGACCTGGAACTCCCTCAGGACCTCCTCGGCCACCGCAGGGAAAGTCTCCATCCTGCAGACAGAGAGAGAGTCTGTAGAGCGCAGGCTATGCCCCGGGGTGCAGGGCGGTCAGTCGGCACAGCTCGCTCAGTGTCACGTCTCCTGGGCAAGGGGGACCCCCGGGGTGCTGTCTCCCATCCAGGAGCCGTGGGGAATGAAGGTGCAGGCTGCAACAGAGGCAGCTGAAAGCCTTCCTTAGAGAGGGTAGTGAGGGATTGCTCTGTGACCGACAGGCAGCATTCCTTTGGCAGGAAAACACGGCCTTTATGAGTCATTTCTGACCAACCATTTTTTTCTACTGACTTCTACCAATCTGGGAGGGGTGCCAAGAGGCCAGCAGCTCACTTGGACCAGGAGCAGCCCATGGGACTCCCGAGAAACCCAGGCTGCAGCAAACTGCACACACTGGTGCCACATTGCGGATGTGGCAATTCCAGTGCATTGAACGTTGGCCAGAGCGTGTTTCCTCCAGAAGAACGGTGCCTGTCCCTGGACTCCTCGCTGCAGGATCGGATCCCATGGCACCGAGCCCCGTCCCCCCAGGCTACACACTCCCCAGCACTGTGATTGAGCCCCTAAACTTCATCACTTAGAGCCCCACAGGGCAGGGACTTGCAGACTAACGACTGGCCTCATCTAGCTGCTGGAAACGTCAAAGCTGGAGCTGGTCCCTGCGGCACACAGCGCTGCTGTCACTCATCAGGACACAGCAGCCAGCGGCTGCAGTGCCACGGCCGGGGATGGGGTGTGCTTTCAACACCGCTCACAAGCGCCCACGGAAATCTGACACATTTATCCTACTCTTCATCTGGCATCTCTAAGGGAATTAGCTGAGGTTACTTATCAGAGCTGTTGGATCCTCAGCGAACTCCCAGCTGAAGCGGGGTCAAAAACTGAACTGATTGCAAAGAAGAGCACAGTCGATTCACGACAATGACTGAGACATGGTTGCCCATAACAGCCCTACCAAAGAGGGTCCTCACCTGGTATCCCGTGAAGACAATTTTATAACCAAGAAGCTGCCAAAAACCTTGGAAACTACTAGAGAGGAAGGGAAGGTCCTCCTGTTCTATTGCCTCTTATGCTGAGCTTGCTGTGTTACTTCTTGCTCCTACACTAGAAAAAGCCACAGCTAGACCCAGCAAGAATGACTATCTGTCTCGCAGCAAGTGTCCGCTCCAGTTATCAGTGACATTGTACTAGTGTGCCCACATGGGAGTGAGGGAGCCAAAATCCACAGTGGGTAAGGCATCTGGAGCCAGGGCAGGCAACCTCAGGGGCCTCCATAGCAATTTCCTCTATCTTCCCCTGAGAGATTCAGATCTTGTGATATCAGCACGCTACAGGCTGGATTAGCAAGCCACTTCTGGTAACCCACATGGGCAATTCTGCTGGGCTTCCCCAACAGACTTTCAAGACAGTAATAGGCTCTATTTTTAAAGCCAGAAATGGCTTTCTTCTTAACCATATTTCACAGATGCCTTTCAACAACCAGTTCTGCCTAGCAGCAGGGGTACCCTCTCCCCGGGCACTGTTTGCTGGAACAGTTCAAAGTCTCTATTACCTTCCCACAAACATGGGCTGTAACAAACAGACCCCTTGTACTTTATAGCTGTGTAGAACGGAGCAGCTCCGCCAATACAAAAGCACTGCTCCCCCTGGAAGAGGCAACTTCCCTGGATTTGGGGCGCAGCCAGGGAATTAGAGCAAACTAATTGCTTCTAAAGACTTCCTAATTTTGAGAAATCTCGGACCAGCAACATCCTCCTAGGGCAGATAGGACACTGGGGATGGAGGAGCCCTTTGCAGGATGCATTGTTAGTGAGGCGATGAAGATTATTGCCATGGAGTAACAAGGAGTGAGGGCTTCCTCAGCCCCACCAGCTGTGCTTTGATACCACAGCACATCTGGAACGGCATGCAGTAACCCCACTGAGCTCAGAACCAGCAGGTCAGGAGCAGAGCGGAAGCTTTTAATAAATTGCTTACCTGTGGTTTTAGGAGCAAAAGAGTCCAATTAGGGCAACATCATCTCCTCTGTACCTTTTACAGATAAATCACTGAAGATCCTGCCCAAAGAGGACTCAACTATTCCTCACCTTTTACCTATTTTAAGCGCAGAAGCTGTTTAGCAGGGCTGGATGGTTTTCTCTTCCTGTGTCATAGTATTACTTTCTAGTTCCCTTCTAAGTACTTCAGGGGGTAGTCTACCATTAAACATACTTGGGTTTTCTAAATGACTGCCCTGGGAAGCAACCGCCTCAAATACTGCATCTTAATTTCACAAAAGTCTCAGGAGCCAAATGTGCAAGAATTCTCTGCAACATCCCCATTAATCCCCCTGCTGGCATGCATCCAGCCAGAGCTCGGCCGCGAACACGGCCCCACAGAGCCGAGGACCAGCAGCTCCCCGGATGCTCTGCCCTCCGTCACAGACACGCTGCAGTTACCAAACCTTTCGTGGGCTCTTGCAGCTTTTCTCCTCTTTTTCTGTGGGCAGGAGGACAACCAGTTCTGCCTCCTCACTGCAGGCCAGCCTGCTACCCGCAAGCAGATAATCAGTGCCTTGTGACTCAAGGAGAGATCAACAGCACCGGCAGCTAGCAGATTGCTCTCCCCCTCGTCCTCAGACACTAGGATCTCCAACAAATTGGTCAGCACAGCTCCTACTTCCCATTGCTTTATGAAGGGTCCAAAGTCAAGCACGTGCCACTCCTGACTGGCCACCCCAGAAAGTGCGCTGGATGGAGCAAGCACCGAGGTTTCAGGCTGCGTGGCAGGATCAGTGCTGGGTCCTGCACTGCTATGTCCTGCACTGCTGTGCTTCCTCACTCCAGGAAGGAAAATGGACGGGCCCAGAGGCAGGGAACTGCACATCTGAGTCAAAAAAACAACAGTAGGGACAAAATGCCGCTTTGCATCCACACTACCTTTACCTAAGTGGCCTGGAAGAGGTCTCTCAGCCCTGTAACTTGTAGCCAACAGCTCCACAAGAGATTGAAGGAGCCAACAGAGCTCCTGAGACTACATCTGGTTACGAGGCACTGGCAAGCTCAAGCAGAGACCACCGTTGCCAGAGACTGTCTGGACCCACACGAAGTCCCTCCACAACAGCCGCCCCCATACAGCCGCCCCATCACTTGACAGCAAGGGCCAGGCCGGACCCGGAGCAGGGACAGCTCCATGGGAAACCCATTGGCTGCGAGTGTGAGTTCCGCTCTTTGGGTTGTAAGGGTGTCCCCCAGGCTGGAATCTCAGCCCAGACCTGAATCAGGCTTGCTTTGCTTCAGCGGTAGCTGTTCAATTACTTGAAACCAGTTTCTGACAGACATTGCCAAGGGCACTTTGTATAAACCAGTTCCCACAGCCAGGGCAGCTCTCAGCTATGAGGCTTTCACTGAAATGGCAGCGAGAAGATGAAGGGCAAGGCTTGTCTTGACATGCTCCGGACGGCGGCTTGCAGCCACCGCATGGTTCTGCCTTGATGGCTTTGTGCTCCTCACAGGCAGCAGCCACTGAGAGCCCCCCAGAGCCACCTCTCCACTGGCTGAGAGGGGGAAGGGATGGAAGAGAGGGCGTAAAACCAGAAATTAAAGAGGAGGGAGCATGGTTAGGTGACGGGAGAGAGAGAAAACAGCTTCTAGTCCCTCCTGCGTGCGTATCAGCCATCAGAGCTCAGCCTCTGCCAGAGGGTCCCAGTGCACGGGCAGGACCGGGCCTTGAGGTGGGGAAAGAAAAAGCCCAAACAATAACCAGTGTGGATCAGAGGGCGGGTAAGGAGAATAAGAACCAGGAGGCTAGGCCTGCAAGAATTCACACCCTGTGCCCTCAGCTCCAAACACAGCTTAGTTGCTAACAATATTAAATTCCAAAAAGACTTGTAATGTAGGAAAATAAAATAAACATCCTGCACACTTACCCAATCCTGGTAAACAGCTTCCCATGGGCATGGAGAAAACTGAGGATGAACCTTTTGTTCAGCTGCATGGGAAAAAAAAAAAAAAAAAAAAAAAAAAAAGAGAGAGGAGAAAACAATTAAACTCTCTCCGATTTCCTGTGAATTAAGAATGTCCCCAGTGACAGAAGAACCTGGCCTGGATGCTGGGGGTGGCACTAGAGATGGGAACCAAATGGACATGCCCGAACTCTTACAAACATCATGCACACAGGCACGGGCAAGTGCCAAACAGCTGGAGCTGGAGCGGGGAGAGGCGGTGGAGACACAGCACCCTCTGCCGGGTCCTGCGCTCCCTCGCAGGGCCACCCGCCCGCTGGGCACCGGCCCCGGGGTGCCAGCACCCCGGGGAGCCACGGCTGCCTGCACGGCAGCTCTCGGCTGGAGGACTCCTCCTCTGCGCCCCGTAAGATCGAAGCACAAGGCAGCCTAAGGGGTTATGCAAAAAGAATCCCCGAAGACAGCCTTTCCCACTAACGTTTCCCACCAATGGGAAACAAAAAAGAAAAAAAAATAAACAACCAACAGAAGCAACTTGTTCGGCGCTCCGCAACTGCAGCAGAGGCTGAGCAGCATCTGGTCAGTGCGGAGAGGGAGCGCGACGCCCTCACCAATGCTCTTCTCCGGAGAAGCCAACGCTGCGAGTTCAGCGGCAAAGCTAGCAGCGCTTGTTTGTGCCCTGCCAGGAGCAGCTTTCAGAAGCAAGAAGGCATTGGGGTGATGCTGCACCCCTTCATTTAATTCCAGCCTTAAGCAATTCCAGAGAGGGAGACAGTGTTCAGATGTATCAGAAGAGCCTCTGAAACCCTGCGCAGAGCAGCAGTGCTGCTATTGAACTACCAGGGCACCATGGAGCTAAGGGGAAACAGGGGGAGCTGGCTGTAGCACATGGCATGAAGGCAGCTTCCTGCCCTGCTTAGGTCCAGTAACACCAAAACCTGACTTGAATAATTACTTACTACTGCTCTAAGCCGCCTCTGCTAGCTCAGCAGAGCTCTGGGCTTTCCAGTCCTTATTCAAACGGCTTTGAAGAAGGCTGTGGGTGGGCAAGTAGTCACTCTGCCCGGCTCTGGAGACGGCTGTGTCACACTAGGAGTGGACTGGCCTTGCTTTTACCTTCTCCACAGCAAGAGGCTTTCCTCTCACACCCGCGCGCCTGCATAGCCTCAGTGCAGTGAAAAAAGCCAGGCTCCGAGCACCGCGCGGGGAGATGCTGACCAGGACCAACCCAGAGCACCACCGCTCTGCTCCCATTCGCGCAAGATTCTTCTATCTTGAACTCCTCTGTAGAGGTCAGTGACACCACTTCCATTTACAGTGGGAAATCAGAGGCACAGAGAGAGGATGAGATTACCAGGCAGGGCTGTGGCAATGTCCGGCCAAGAGCCAGGCACACGTGAGAGGGTGCAAGATGGGCACCGACCGGTGGCCCCCGGCAGCACCGAGCTCCCCGCCAGGCCTAGCTGCAGGGGACAATTATCACAGGCAGTCCTAGCTCTGGCGCTACCTCCCACCCTCATTTGCTGAACCCCTCGGCTCACGCCATGACTTATGCCAGCTGCTCCGCGAGGTGCGATTGCTCAGTTAGGTGTAATTAACCTGGGCTGCATTCCCAGAGGACCCATGCAGGAGAATGATGCCCTGCTGCAGAGTCGCTCCTGGGCCATGTGCGAGTTTAAACATAAAACCTGTCTCATAAAACAAGCCAGACCAATTAAACTGGCCCCCGCAGCAAGGGGTTCTTGCTTACTCACTATTTTACTGCTGCCCTAAAGAGCCCTTTCCACTGGAACTCGACTTTATTTGCCACCATTTTATTAACTCTGCAGATGAAACCCAGAAGAGACTGGGGAGTACTGAGACAGCACAGCAAAGCCCTTATTCACTCTGCCAGTGAAGCTTGGACATAGCTGCTTCTCCACCAACCTCCTCAGGACACCAAGGCAGCTCAGAGCTTGAAACCTTTAACACGTACTTTTTTCCAGACAACAGCTTGTGGAGGTAGAAAGCTGGTTTGTGACCAGCTCTGTGGCTCCGGCTGCAATCACATACCCTGACAGAGACACAGCCTAACAAGTCTGAGCCCCTAGCTCAGGTGCAATAGCCTTGGTGGGGCAGTGGACAGTGCTCTGCACACAGCAAGCCCACGTGCTGCCTGCAAGAGCTGGAGGAGGGGGTCCAGGCTCTACATTCTTTGATGGAGGGTATGGAAAAGAGCAGGAGCTCATGGCGTGACCCACCTCTACCGGAAAGCCTGTTGCAATGCTGATCGGCAGGCTGCACGTGGGGGAAAGAAGAAAATGGGGCCGAAGTTTTTCTCCAAGGCCCACATTCACCTACAGCCCTGGGAGCGCTCACCCTGCAATCCCCGCACCACTTTACTGGCAGCAGGGGAGTACCAAAACTCCCCACCTTGAATGGAAAGTGACGCCTGCGCCCAGCAGGGACGTGCCCAGAATGTTCCCACAGAGACGCCCAGCTCTGAGGGCTCACCAGGACCTCAGCTTCACCCCCATCTTCTCAGAGCAAGTTTCACACTCAGCCTTTTCACTTGCAATCCCAAGGACTAACCAGTCACGCTCCACTGGAACCAGTGCTGAACTGGGACGCAGATATGCGCATATATATGTTTTTTAAAAGGAAGCCGGTTACCTGCCTCTAGGAAAGAAGCATGTTTCATACCTCTTGCCAACTTAAGCACGAACCCAGCAAGCCCAGGCAGAGACGTGTGTGCCCCAGCACTGTGGCATCTCAAGCAGGCACCTCTCACACTTTTTTCATCACTTTTTTCTCCCACAGCCTCAAGGTTTTGATGAGCTCATCACTTAACTTTGGACCTTTCATCTCCAAGTTCACACTAAGGCCATGGGCTGCTTTGACTGGGCTTTTCTCTGAATGACTCTCTCTAGTGACTCACCTGTCCCTCAGTCTCTGAGAGCCCTCCCTGCTCCTCCCATCAAGCGCCGCTTCTCACAGAGAGAGGGAAACAGTGACTTCCACCGTCACCTGCTGTTCTGCATTCACATGGCGAAGAACACTTCCCCAAAGCCCTGCTAGCACGCTCGCTACCCTGATGGTGCTAGCATGAGACCTGCAACAACTCCTTGCCTTCATCTCACTCGCTGTGCAGTCCAAGGGTGGCCACCTCCAAAGGTTTCCTGAAAATGGTCCTTGTACCAGTGTCAGGATGCCAGGGGAAGACGGGGCTCCCTGCACGCTAACATCGCTGCCCTTTGCAGACAGCTTTGCTCCTTGGGACAGGGAAGCAAATCTGGCTGGTCCCAGTTGGTCGCTTGGGAAGAGCACACCAAGTAAGGCTTATACAACAACAAAACTATGTCGAAAAATTGATTTTGGCCCTTCTAGTTGAAAAGCGGGCATCACAGATATGGAAGTTATGAGCGTATAGTGAAGGCATTAGTTATAAAAACAAACCAGCTGTCAAGAAGAAGAAGGGGTCCCTGCACACAGTAGTGCCTGAAGCTGAAAACAGCTGTTTCGGCTGTCATGAGTCAGCATGTGCAGACAGACTAAATCCACCTGGGAAGAGGCAACCTCACCAGAGGAAGCAGCCCACTGCTGCTTGGGGAGCATTCACACACCGCACCGCCAACCAAACTGGATTTGTTACCATGGAAGAAATCAACAGTGACTAACAACTTCTCGTGGAGCAACTAAGTGCAGAGATAGCAACGGTCCTGGAACAGCCAGCTCAAATCACCGAGAGGCCATGAAGAGTACGTCCTGACAACACACAGAACAGAGGCAGTCAGACAGCTTCAGGAAAGGTTTGTCATGTCTTGAGCCAGAAAAGAATAAAGCAAGAACCAACCTCAAGAGACCATGCACTGACCAAAAAGGGTTGAAAACGGTGTCTCCCACCCCAGCACAGAAACACTGGAAATGCCACCAGGCTGCACAGGAAAAGGAGTGCCACGATCCAGGCTGGGAAGCAGAGCTGCTGCGCTCGAACCCAGTGCGGACCCATCTGGCTCACGGCAAGGAGTCCACAGAGCTTTGGCACCTGAGCATCAGTCCCAGCTGTGAAGGAGGCACCAAATAAGGGAAGGATTCTGGAGCAGTGACTCCTGGGGAAAAAGCATTTCAAGTTAAAAATTGTTACTTCAGGTTTGGAAGTAAATTTCAGGATCTGGTCTTTATCAAGTGAGGCAAACTTTCTTCAACATCAGCAAAGCATCTGTGGAGCAGAAAGTGGTGTCAGAGTCAAAATAGGCTGCAAAAGACAAGTCCATTAATCAAGAGACCAGATGCAAAACTGCCTGTAACAAATGCGCTGCCTCCACCGGAGTGGAAGGGACTGGAGCACAGCGGGACGTTCTCCTGAGTCTAGGGGTCTCCTCAGTGACAAGGGGTTGGGATACAGACCACAGAGCCACACAGCTCCGCTCCAAAACACGTACCACACTCATCCCAAATATTTTCAGGGTTTCTTGGGCAGCCAGGCTTTTCCAGGCACAGCTTCCTTGCTGAGAACTGTGTGAAATAACATCCAGGCACCCAAACCATGCCATATTCTCACTTCCAGCTCAAGGGCTAGATATACCATGTTAACTATTAAGATTATGCCTCTCCTCCGCAGGCAGCTCCTCCAGAGCTTTATACCACCCAGTCCAACAGCAGCAGTGAGCCTGCTACCTCCTCTGCAGATGGACTTACAACTATGAGCCTGAGCCTTTATCCCACACCATCCCAAAGTTGCAAGGCACAGCTTTGGCTGGTGTTTTCCATGGCGGTATCTCACTGAAATAACACCGAGCACTGATACAGAGCTTCCTGAAAAGCCCAAGATGCTGTAGCGGGCTTGACTGGCAAGATACCAGGACGAAGTTTTTACTGTTACAGGTGCTGTTGCAACAAAGTGCTGGTGGAAAGTGTTTTGTGCAAATGGCTACCTACATAAAGGAGATGAGACAAAAGGGCTATTAAGATTGTCTGGCATTTTTGCAGTATTTACAAGGTACCCACAGAGCTGTGGGCAAATTCCAGCCTGGCTAATTACCATAATCATTCCTTTTCAGATACCACCTGCAACCACAAAGGGATACAGAGCTTGCCTTGGCTTCTTCTTGCCACGTGTTCTAGTGCAGGTTTCTGTTTAGCAGGCGCAATGTCCTGCCCTGAGACGGATTAATTTCTGTAGCATTAGAAGCAACTCCAGTGAGAATCCTGATACTTAACATCAGACACTGCACAAACGTAAAATCCAATTTGCTATGACATGGAAGAAAGAGGGAACCCTGATGTATTGTGGCCTTGAGGCATACAAAATTCATTTCTAGGTAAAGAGACCTTGAGACACTCCTGCAGCTTCCTGATCTTTTGGACTGCAGCAGCTACAGCTCCAGGACACATCTCGTGGCCATAAGAGCTGCATGTCAGCAACCCAGCAAGAGAAGAGAAGGCATTTAGGAAGCCCCCGAGCAAAACCAATCAGCTTTTGATTTTTCCCTTCATCACTGCAGGGAGCAGGTGAGATGAGAAACATAAGCAAGAAAATTGTGCACTTTAGTAATGTAAAAATCAAGCAGTGGTAACTTCACTGGGTCCGAAACAAACACCTGACCTATAAATACATTTAACCTTATTTAATAACGGATTTACTAGTAGAACTTTCAATTTAAGGAAAACAGGTTGAAGAGAATATTTATATGCATGTTATTTCCTTTTCAACCAAACCTGTATCTAAGTTTGGTTTCTATAAATTAGTAATATGCAACATTCTTGAAAAAATATTACCATTAAATAGATTGAAAACTGATTAAGTAACCTCTTAAAAAGCAGTGGTCTTCAGGGACCCTTACTGAACTGGATGGAAAGAGGTTGGCAGAGACTTACTAGCAACGTTTTTAATCAATGAACTGAAAGCAAATTCTCCTGTCAAACTGCCTGTGACACAAAGGCGAATGGAGCAGTAAGTAACGACGGCTACAGCACATTCACACAAGGTTATTATAATCGCTTCAAAATCTGGGGTTTTCCAGCATCAAATGTCATGTTATGCATCTGGGATTGTGTAAAATTAAGTCTCCAGGAGACCGTGCCC
Organism: Aquila chrysaetos chrysaetos; assembly: GCF_900496995.4. NCBI lineage: Eukaryota > Metazoa > Chordata > Aves > Accipitriformes > Accipitridae > Aquila > Aquila chrysaetos. The sequence continues at coordinate 37,749,003 of NC_044013.1, forward strand.
AAGGCAGCTTCTCCAGAAAGGCTCTAGGGACTACAGCGGCAAAGTTCCCAATGCAGTGTCCAGTAAAAAGGGTTAACGTGTCCCTTAGATGCACAAGCAGACAGCAGGCACTGGACAGCACATCTACATCTATATATGGCACTGGCGAGGCTGACACTGAAATACTGCATCCAGGTCTAGTGCCCTTATTTTTAAAAGGATGCTGAAAAATTGGAAAGGGTCCAAAAAATGGCCATAGAAGTGATTCAAAGACTAGAAATTATATCTTGCAGTGAAAAAACTTAAGCAGCTCAATCTGTTTAGTGTATCAAAAAGACTAGGAGGTGATTTGATTGCAGGGTGCGAAGTGCCTCCGTGGTACTTAAGGGCTCTTTACACTCGCAGAATAGCAAAGCACAAGAACAAACTGGAAACATTCACTCTGGAAATCAGGTGTAAGTGTTTCAGAACCAGTGCAATTATCACTGGAACGAACTCCCCAGGAAAAGGGTGGATTCTCAAGACTGGATGTCTTTCTGGAAGTTTTGCTTTAGCCAAACACAAGTTATTTGGCTTCATATAGGAGTAGCAGGGTGAAATTTAAGGACCTGTGATATACAGGAGATCAGGCTAGATGATCTAATGGTCCCTGCTGGCCATAAACTCCATGAATCTATGCAAACATGCCAGAGTCCTCAGCTGAGATATCAAGTTAACCTTCAACACAAAACTTTTCACAAATTGGCTCTGGTGCTGCAGGTCGTTTAGGATACAAGCTCAGCTCTTCAAGGCTGCATCTGGTTAAGCACTGAAAGCAAGATGACCCAGGCAGAGCCGTTCTTTGTCCAGCAGGTAAGGGGGAGGCCACATGCTGTGCACTGAAGCAGCCCCACCCAACAAAAAGCACCTTATACTCAAACACATTCTGTTTGCCAGGAGTAAACAGCATCCCCTTCCTGCGATAGAAAACTGACACTGAGAAATGCGTGACGAGTTCTGGTCATAAGAGATCTCCTGCTAATATAGCTTAGGGTGTTGTCAGCCTTCTTCACTACTCCAGAGTAGATTATTTGTGGGGTTAAAGCATGAAGGAAGGCGATAATACGAGAAATTAAGAAGGGTGAAGACTGAAGAGATCTAACCCTGAAAGGCTTAGGATGGAGTTAGGCCAACAGAGAAGACATTTGGACAACAGGCTGAGCAGAGGCAGAGCCTTCCAGAAGGATGACAGCATTATCGCACGCAATCTTCAAGCTCCCGCTCTCCCAGCCACGCTCACCGGCAGGGATAACGGGATCTACTCACAGCCAGCCTGTACCCCAGGCTCCCACAACCTGGAGGTAGTTGTCCACCCTGCTGCATTCCTGGAGTACTTCTGGAGCCTTTGCGTCTACCTGGGCAGTGTAACACAGGGCATGAAGGCATCTCCCTCTCCACTTTGAATTACGCAGCAATGAAATCTGCTGGGAAGGAAGAGTAGAGCCAAGGACAGAGGAAATGACACAGATTCCAGCAGGTTCCACTCCCTGATCCTCCGGAAGGAAGTTTCTTTCCTAATACCCACCTCCACAGTGGATATGAAGCCTGTCTGGAAATGGCTCATTCAACACTGAAGAGAAATAAACATTCCCCATGGCAGAATTAAGAGGTTTGGCTGTGGAATATGAGGTGCCCATCCCAAAAAGTGTACAACACAGCAGAAAAAGTTGTCCTGAGCCAACTTCAGACAAAGATCAAGGTTAGACTAACAAAAAAAAAAAAAAAGCTCAAGAGAAATCACTGTCTACAGCCTTCACCCTGCTCTGGGAAATTTCCCAACCCTGCTATTAGGCATTTTACTTCCTTTATCAGTACCGCCAATTCTGGCGGTATTCTTGTCTGAAGTGCACTCTCCCTCCCAACACCACTCTGCAGTGCCTGGATCATCAAATCCGCTGCCACGAGAAAGGACTAATGTGCAGCAGCAGGAGGGGGTTTGGTTACACACAAATCCCTGGCTGATCAGCACCAGCAGGAGAGGAAATGAGGAAAGAGTGACTGACAGGGAAAGGCGGTTTCTGGATGATTGTACTTGGTTTTAGAGTATGAGAAGCTTGTTGGAACTTGAAGTCTCGCTCCCCTCACCACAGCCTCTCTGAGCACTGGGATATAGCAGAGCCCCTCACACAGGCATAACTCATTGATGTCCTTGTAGAGCTCCCACCTCTGATCCACCACGATACTTCTACACACATTAGCACCAGATGCCTGTTACCGGAAGAACAACATGTCGGTGTCTCTCCCATTCAAGTAACATTAGTCCCTGCCTTGTTCTTCACAGTTAAATAAAACCACCAACATAGTGTAAAAAGAAAAGGAAAAGGAAAGAAAAAAAAAAAAAAAAAAAAGATCAACACCAACTTCTGGAAACTCTTACCGATAGCTTAGTCTTCACTTTCTGGGTAGTGACTAAAGGTCAAGTTGCACTGGAAAGCAACATGTGGGTTCTACACGACACACACATACAGGCTAAATCGGTAACCAGGCTCTGCGAGCTCTGCCGAGCTGTGGGAGCTTTAGCGGAGCAGGACTGAGCATCCACGGAAGATCACGAGCCTGGGCAAGGTGCAACAGCGTTTCTGCTAATGCAGGAACTTCAGCCAAGAAGGTTTTTTTACCAGCATTTTGAAGTAAAAACCAGGGTTTATAAATAAAGTTAAGTGCAAGCAGGGAGGGTGCACAACTGGCGGGCAAAAAAAGCCAGTGCTAAGCTGCATGGCTGAATGTCACGTCTCAAACCCAGAGAGGCTAGGAGTGTGGTTTTCGTGTTTAACCAGTTTCAACTGCAGCCTGGCACTCTTTTACTTCCTCCGCAGAGAAGTCTTCTCACTGCTAGGGGAAAGAAACCAACCTTACCATGCGAAACAAAACGGCTAGAGTAAAAATAAAGCCCCAAAGTGGTTTGGTGACCGAGGTCATATTAGGAGGTGGAGGGGTTGCAGGCTGGGGAAAGCACTCAGAAATACTCACATTGCCAACCAAGAAAGAGATTACAGAAAATGCGGCAGGGCAGAGAATTAATGCAAGTCCAGCAGGAAAGAGGCTGAGAAGCCTCTTTCACACGCCACCAGCTCCCCCATGCTCAAAACAGTTTGTAAACTGTTTCCTAAACACAAAGGAAAAAACCCCAGACCTAGTCCTGACCTCCACAAATGAGTAACCAAACCCAACAGCTTCCTGCAAGCTTGTGTGGGTGAGGAAAGGAGGCTGCCTGGGCAGGACAGAGGGAACTCCAGGTTTCTCCCTCTCAAGTCCCGCTTTGGGCACAAAAATGAAGGATGCAACATCTCTTGCTGCTTTTTCGCGTGGGTGGTGGATAAAGGACAGAAATAAGGAAGGGCAGCCTATTAGCTGATTGCTAGTGCCTAGCATTCCCGCCCCAGAGAGCTGCTCTGCTCGTTTTTTGTGCCGCAGGGGAGGCTCAGCAGAGGCTCACAGCACTGCAGAGGTGTGGATCAAATACAGCAACAAGCAGCAGGCTGGAGGGGAAGCACTGCCTTCCCTTGACAGCGAGGGCAGACCATAATGCAACAGACCACAGACGGGATCACTCACGTCAAATACTAGAGAGCATCTAACCGTAGAGGAGACAAACTTCCTGACTTAACAGAAGCCACCCTCCTGTGACAAGGCACCAATGGCTCCCTGACCCAAGGCCTTGCTGTAAGATCTTGTGTATAACATGCTACCAGCTCCTGCACCGCGAAAAACCAAGGGGATGCTTCCTCGTGTGTCCCCTCCCTTTGGGGACACACCTACGCCACTACTCTGGTGTGGCTCAGATGTTTAACAGGTGTGAGAAATGGCTTAAGCAGAAAGCCCGCTGGGCATCTCCAGGCACTGCTGGTCTAGTGGTTTCCATTCTCTCCACTCTCTGCACAGGCATATAGCGTTAGGTAAAAAAGCCCTGAAAGCATGCAAGAGTAAGCACAGGCTTCCAGGGCATTGTGTGCAGCCTGCAGTGTTACCCTTTTGGGCAGTCTTGTCCCAGCAGCAGGGGGTGCGCAGGCATGCCTGTGCTTTCACGCTGCCCATCTAAACCAGAGGCACAGCCCCAGCCACCTGGATTTATTTTCCAGATCAGAGGCTCCTAAAAAAGGACCATTCTGAGAGCTTGGCCCACCTGATGTCATGTAGGTAGCAAATGAGGGAGCCCTGTACTTCGGTCAGCAGGGATTATTTGTAAGAGTCTGCATGGAAGAGCAAAGATCAATCTCTCACTGTCCTGAAACCCGCCCCCCCCAGCCATGCTGGCAGTGCAGAGAAACGCTCCCACCAGCCTGACAGCAGACTCAGGGGCAGACACCCCAGAAACAACAAGTTCCCCAAGAAGCCTCTTATTCATGCTTCTATACGGAAGAACAACCGTCATTATAGCAATATATCATTTCCATTTTTGCTTGTCACTTATTTCTAGTCATGTGTAATGGAAAAGAGTTACAAGGTGAGAAAGGAGCTGAGAGTTAAGGGAGCTGCTCTCAGGAAACAGGGGTGCCTCTGTGGTATATTTGCGCGAGCAAAGTTGGGCCATGCTCACAGACACCCAGCTCACACCACAACAGCCTTTTAACAAACCAGACGCTCCTATGGACCACAGGTAGTGACATCAAGGCAACCCCAACTCTGAACACAGGTCCCTACCACTCCCATGTGTGACTGGTCCAAGCAAATGACAGGCTGATGGAGCAAAATGGCCAAGAAACCCCCAACAAAACTGCTACCAGACTTACACGAGGTTTTATCCCACTGCTCCCTAGAAGCACCCCTCTCCAGATGCAGAGCCCAAGAGACAGCTCCCCTAGACAAAAAATTGCACCGACTGAAACCAGCCAGGAGAAGGAGCCAGCCCAGTCACCCGAGCAGCTGCTATCCAAGAGGAACAAGCACACAGAGCAGAAACAACAAACACTGCCAAGGAAAAACGGATGTGAAACATGCAGGAGCTGACTAGGACAGTGACCCTTTTCACTAAGGACACATGGCGTCTGTTGAGACAGTGACATGAGCAGCCCTGAGGACTCCCCAGTGGCTCCTGGATGCACAGGCATTCCCAAAAGTGTCTTCTCCAGCCTTGGACTGCAACTGGGCTGCAGAAGTGTAAGTGGACGCAGCATCATGGTGCACAGGTAAGGCAGGCAAAGTCAGAAGTAAAACTAAGCAGGCAAGAACTGAGAAAGAGAGAAGGTGAGAATCCTCAGAGATGTCTCATCTCAGAAGAACAAATCACAGTAAGTTGCAAAGATAGTTCCAATCAGGCATTGCTGGATTCCAGTTAGCTGAATCCTGACCTAGAGGGAAAAAAGCGGGACAGCTCTCACAACTTCTGCTGCTTTGAGAAGACAGTGCCCTCATCCAGCTTCAGAGGACCACTTCCCTGTGTGCTTGGCACTCATCTGATTTTCTAGGACTTGGGAGATGGAAGGAGATGAAGGGGTCCAAAAGAGACCAGCACTACTCATCTGAAAGAAAATACAAACAATCACCCAAAGATATGCACTGCTTACAGCTCCAACTTCGCCGCTGTGTCTCATGGTACTCGCACCCATTACCAGCACAGAGTGTACGTATAATAAGCTTCCAAAACAAGCACAGTAGGTAACAAAGAAGAAACACAAAAGTTAAAAACTCTCCATATTCAGCCTCTTGAGAGAACTTTGACGTCTTTTTTTTTTTTTTTTTTTTTTTTGGTAGACCTCCTGGTGGTATTTACTGCTCACTTGAGGAAACCCTGATGCACTGTCCATACTCCCTGCTGTTGAGAAGAAAGCTTACGTAAAGAAATGGAGGTTAAAACATGCTCTGAACTTCAGAGTTAATGATTCCACCACAATTTCTCTGCTACTGCAAAGGGGTTGCTCCATGGGCACCCAGCACCAGGCAAATGCAACACCGCTGTCCCTAACCAGCAGGCTGGGGGAAAATGGGAAGGTTCCTGCAGCCGACGCACAGGGCTGAGCCAGCAGATCTTGACTCTGTCCTTAGCTTTCCTAAGAGCTTTTTGGGTGGCCCTACCAAACTTTTGATGGCTCTACAAGATTGACCTCTCACAAAGAGGCTAGGAGACTTAATTCTTTAATGATGCTAAAGTATTCAGACATCTGGAGAGAAGCATTATTCAATTACTGTCTTGCCAAGGGAAAACCTCTCTTCCCTCATCTTAGCTGCAGCTATGGAGTAATCTTTATTAGTGCATGCATGCTGCGTGATAACACAAGGAAGTATCTACTGCAGAGCACAGGCAGCAGGCAATAGCAACTGTGGGAACCTTAACTCAGCATTTCCTGACAGGAGTGATTAAAATCTCAAACTCAGTGTAATATTAACACTTTCTCAAGAGACTGACAGCACGTTTGCCCTGTTTACTTTACCAATTCACAGTCTGCGCAGTAAGCTGCATACAGTACTATCAGATTTAAGATTGATACAGACCCATGGCAAATGAAACCAGTGGCAGAGAAGAAACAGCAGAGACTCTGCTCTTCAGCTCACTTTGCCCTATCCAGCTGTTTTTAAAAAAGCAACACAACTGCTCATTGGTTCTGCCTCCTTTTTTGCATTTCTTATAGGAATCCCACATGAAGCGACCTGATATTGTCAGGCAAGCAAGGCACTGGGTCAGCCTGGACTCTCCTGCCACTGCGCACCTAGAAACATGCAACATAGAGGAGACCACAGAGAACAGCCATTCACAGAATGAAACCCCAAAAGGCTGCAGGCATAACGGACAAAACCCTAAGCACAAAACAGCCAGGCTGCAACCCAAATACTTCTTCAGCTCGCTTTGATACTGTCCCATGCCCTCTGTGCCAGCAGTGCCAAATCCAGTTACTGAGGAAGGGGCCAAATGGAGATGTACGCCCCTTGGTGCGGACAGATGGTACGTTCTTCCAGTTCTGCATCTTCCTAGAAAAGATGATGTAGCAAACTGTGAAAGAAGCAGCTATGCCAAGCCTCTACCTAAACACACAGTGCCAAGGCAAATTGCCAGCTCTGCACGCCACCTTCTCTTGTCACAGCAATGGCTGCAGTGCGAGGTGGCCTTCTGCAGACTTGCCGTCACGCTTTACTAACTCCATTCAGTTGACTTCTAACCCTGAAATAAAGTAATGATGTTTGTGTCTTTGTATACAGCTGCATAAGGAAAAATAGTCAGCACTGAGAACAGACATGCAAGCATGTACTGAGCAGACTCTCTGCTTGCTGATGGGGACAGCACACACATCAGCAGGTCCTGGGAGAGTAATCGTTCAGCATCTCCCTGACAAGCGTGCCACATCACAGGACTGGCAGCTAACCGCCTGCACAATGAAGAAAGCAACCACCGAAGACAGAAAACATCCCAAATCAATTTCTTGTCACCTGTGAAACGGCCAGCATCTCCACAGTAAAAACACCGGTCACGTTTGGCTTGGGCTGGGTTTGAAGCAACGACCTCCATCCAAAGGGTGCAAGAAGCCTTTCTCCCACACTTCTGTCCAGTACTCATCCGGAGCTGTTAGGGTCTGTACTTGCAGTGTTATATCTGCTTCTGGAAGCTGAATACTCTCCCATTCTACCCTGTAAAATTCCCTTCTCTGGCCCAGAAACAGCTGCCATAAAGCCTGATGCCTGAGGAGCTACCTGCAGAGCACAGCTGTCAGTACAAACGAAAGAACACGGCTTGCCTCAGCCTTTTCAAGGGCTAAAGTTGGCAAGGAAGGGACCAAGGAGGCGATGACACATTTAGACCCATTTCCCCAAAATGACACGTAAGCACTGGCACACATCCCCTGGGAGAAGAGCTGTTCCCTTCCGCCCGGCTGGGGGATGTGGGGCAGAGGTGCTGCCAGGATGAGGGCTGCTGCCTGTCCCTGGCGCAGGCAGGGCCCTTCCAAGGCCAAACAGTGCCACACAGTGGCAACACAAGGACTGCTCTGCTCCTTTCCAGAGAAGGTGCTGCAAAAACACCGAGAGACGCAGTGAGGAAGAGGGTAAGAGGCTATCGCTTCAAGGAGCAAGGAGTCCAGAGCGTCCCAAAGAGCTGCTGTCTTTATCCAGCCCACAGCTTCACAGCTCGGAAGCTTTGGCAGCGACACAGATTTAAGGTTTCCTTTTCACCTGGTTATTTTCAATCCAGATCAGTTTGGTGACATGGCCATGGCACAGCCCCATAAGCAGTTGTGCCAACACGAGTGGAGTGCTGCACTGCAGCAGGCACAGGCAGCCTGAGTACTAATATCTTGGCTGCCAAAACCAGCAGTGCCCAGACCTGGGCCCTCAACTGCCCCTGCCCTTTTGCCATTTTATTTCTGATCGTGCAGCCTCTCCATGATCAGAAAGCTCATGCTTTCCACGAGCCAACATTTCAAACAGATGAAGAAATCAAGACTAATGGTAGTAATCAGACACACAATCTGTACAGGCATTGCCAGCAACCTGCACTTCAGAGAGCACATCCCCCCTTGAACAGACCAAGGGCAAGCTCTAGCAAACAAGGCTGCACTATAAACAAGACGACATCACTGCCCCCCGCCTTGCTAGTGGTTACACTACCTCACATGGGAGCGCTGCAAAAGAGAAACCCTTAGTGCCTCAAAACCACTCACAGCATCTTATGTCAAAGCGTCTTCATCAATGATTTATGGAGAGGCTAAAGCTTGGCACGTTCCTTTCAGTGATGCTGAGGAAGCAAAGGTCTCCAGAAGAGAAGCTGAAGAGAGGGAAAACAACCAAGGGCAGTAACGTCTTAAAAATGCTGCAGCAATGTGCCAGAGCTTATCTTTCAAAGCTCCAAGACTTCACCCCAGTTCCACCCAGCTGAAGTCACAAACTAGTTATAAAAGTGCAACTGTATCTGAGAAGCTTTGGGCCCCGCAGTATGCAGAGAAGGTCTTCCCAGTTCTGCTAAACTCACATCCTTAACAGCCATTTTAGGACAGGCAGCCCAGAGCTCCCTGGCAAGTTCTCTTGCAAGCCGCATGTGCCAAAGCAGTGCGAGGATTCCTAGAGGATGAGCTCCCAACCACCACTGCCTTCGCCTGCATTCCTGTGCCTGACAAACAGAGTTCACTCGGGCTCCTCTTGCAAGGTACACAGCTTGAACAGATTGACGAGACACACCGTTAGTCAATTATTTTTTTATCATTGCAAAAGAAAGGCACTAGTCTGGCCTCTCAGCAGCACAAGTAATGCAAATATAACACCTACACTGGAAATTAAAGCCACAGTTTTCACATTCACAGTGCAAACCTCTGATCATCTGGCACTGGGACAAGTGACCCACTTCCAGAACAAGCCTCAGAACTTACAGGATCACTGTTAACCCTGGTCTTCAGCATCTGACCTCATTTCCCACCGGCAACCTCACCCAAGATAGAGCCCTCAGCAGAGGCATTTTACAGCATCTTCTGTTTGTGCCTCTCCCATTCCGTATCAGCCACGCCAGCACATGCTGCCAAGAAATGGATGGTAACAACATGCCTTAAACATGAGAGGCACGAGGTCACCAGCTCCTCAGCCTGACCGAGGCACAGCTCCCATAGGGGAAGCCAAAACACTGGAAAATTTAGCAACAGGAAAGCAAAACAGATCCAGTGTCATTCCACTGCATTCCAAACACATGACACCGAAGCCAACTGCCGCCTCCTGCAGTACTCACGTCGCTGGGGCTGAGATTCCCAAGACCGTTGTCCTGCTCAGAATCCCTGCCGGACTCGTGGCCCTGGGAGGAGCGGGGGTGGGAGGGATGGATCCAGATCTCCAGCCGTGTGGCATCATCTCCAACTTGTCGCAATGTGGACTTCTTGCCCTTCCCCCGGCGGCTGGGGCTCAGATCCAGCACCTGATGTTTCCTCTGCTCCATCTGCTCAGCCTGGGCAGACAGGAGAGATTCAGATCACCCAGAGATCAAAGTTCAGGAAAAGTACATAATTTCATTTACATGGAGAAATTAGTCTTTCCCCCTGCTTCAGAACCACAGTAACTCATTGACAGGTTGACAGTTTGGTTTCTGACACTATAGGACAGTGCAGGTGAGAGGTTTTCAACTCCAACCTTGTCCCGGGGCAAGAGCAGCTGTGTCCAGTCCTAGGAGTGTGTGACAACCGACGTGCTGTATCTTTGACTTGGGGCTACCCTCTGGGGCACAAATGGAGTGCAGCCTCTCTTGTTCAACCCCATAGGTGTGGGGCACCCGTGGAATAAGGCAATGATCGTGCTGCATGCCAAGGCCATGCTGCAAACCACAGCAACCTACAGCCCTTGCTGAGCTTGGCTGTTTTAGTCTGTGACCCAGAAACAAGAGATTCAGCTGCCCAAACAACCCCAAAAGCAGTCTGAGGAGAGGCAGAAAGGACACCATCGTTCTGAAGGTTGCCTCTCTCATCTGACTCCCAACACGGAATTTCTCAGAAGTAGATAAGTGGTGACTCCAAGTCCAAAAGTCACCATCACCCTACACTCCGGATCACAGCACTCCAGCACAGGACAGTTAGCACAGGCAGCTGCAGCATCCTGCAGCCCAGCTCCAAGACTCACCTTGCGTTTTGTCTCTTCAAACAGACTCATGAGGCTCTCCTTGGCTGTGAGGATGGGGTTGCTGGCAGCCAGGCTGCGCATGTAATAGTAGACAGCATCCAGCTTTCTCCTCTGCAAAAACACAACCAGATTCAGAGCTGCCACTCATTCTGGGGCATTCAGAGCCAAGCTCCCACATACTTTGCCTTCCCTGTCCCTCAATACACATGCCCTGTCCCTCAATACTGTCTGGGTGGGACAGACATGCCAACAAACACTATGACAAGTAGGACCTTGAACTCTCCATCCACACTTACAGCTACCTACAACCACCAGCACAAAGCACAAGCCCTTTGCCAGGGTTAGGGAGTGCAGGTGACACTACAGCCTGCAGACTTGCTTACTCTAGCCCTGAGGCTTCTACATCAACCGAGAGGCTCACATAAAACAGTCTGTCACCAGGCATCATGGTAAAGGGCAAAAGCATAAATACTAAATTCCTGACAGTTCAGGAAATAACTCTTTTCAACATTACTACGAATATGGAAATGATTCTGCATGAGTTTTACGAAGAGCAGGAGGCCCAGGAAGACTGGAGGGTTTGCCAGACTCCTGCCAGTGGGGGGGCAGGATGCCCCCCTCATTTCAGCCTGGTGCTGGGCTAATCCCCTCACGCTCGAGCAACTTCTCAGCATCTTTTCTCCCACAGGCTGGCCAAAGGGAATATCACGAGAAGGTACCCCCCCACATCTTCATGCTAGCAAGATACACAGCCATTTAGGGTTTTGCCCATATACTGCTGGCCTTACAAACACAGAGGGCGGGACACTTTGCCACTCCGAGCCCTACACCAGGAGTCAGAAAGGTCATTCCCAGCCATGAAGGCAATGTGCTTCTGAACCCTGCAGTTCTGAACTGCTCTGCTTTAAATCAGCATCTTTCAGTATTGCGAACGGGCAGTTCCCTACCAACCCCTGTGTCCCAGCCTGATGCTTCTATTATCTGCTGTCACATCTTCCTTGAAGTAAGTTTTCCTGCATGGCTGAAGTAGCCAGCAAAACTGAAACCCAAGAAAGTCACATGTGGATGTCGCTTAGACCAGTACCCAAGTCCAATGAAGACATGGCAAAAAGAAACAGCATCCTCACAACAGCATGGCCTTGAGCACAAAAATTTCATGCAGAACTTTAAACACAACCCACTTTTAAAACATTTGCACTCTTAACAGCCCACAGAACAGTCCCCAAAACGCTGATAGCCTGAGGGAGTAGCGTGTATCTAACAAAGCTGCCTGAAGCCACAGCAGCTGGAATCCACACAGTACATCCTGCCATCAGCTTTTTTCTTTTTAAAAAAAGAAAAAACATCTGGGACCACTGCCCTAAACAATGCCTTTCTCCACCAGATGGAATCTCACAGCCATCCCAGAGGCTCTCCCTACACTTGCTACATCCTTGATGAGCATCTTACCGTGTAGATGGCCAGAAGCGCCAGCTGGTTGTATGGGCGGCCATTTTTGGGAGCAATTTGCTGAGCCTTCAGGTACCAGCTGAGGAAGGGAAGAACCAGAGAGAAAGGTTTACTGAAAGGACATAAGGTTGCTTTCCTTGCTGTTAAGGGTGCAGAATTCCCCTCGCAGCGCAGTGTTGGCAGTCCTGGAGGAAACAGACCCTTTGCACAAGTGCCCTCTGCCTGCAAGAGCGTGCACAGGCAGCGAGCCTGCACCTGGCCTGGAGAGGCAGCTGGGGCACAGGACTAGAGAGAGGGAAGATAGAGCTGCAGAAGGAAATGTTCTTGGCTCAGCCTGAAGAAGAGTATTTAGCCAGACCCAGCAAGCGCTGTCCCCCGTGCAGCCTCAGGCACAGAGAAGAGGCTATTTGGGGAACATTTCTCTCTCAGTCCCCTTTTTAGCTCCACAGCAGCTGGGACCAGACCATCCATGTTCCTTAGCTTGTTCCCCATATTTTCAAGATACTTAATCATTCCAAGAGAAGAGGCATCCGTTCAGTGGCAGTCCATCCATCCCTCCATTCTCCTCTCTATTTTCCCTCAATTGTATTATCCACTATCCAGCTTATATCATGCCACACGGATCCATCAACACTCTTCAGACATATCATGAGCCTGCTAATGTTCTCCCAAGCCTTCCTGAGATATCAGCATACTCCATGATGTCCACAGACCCCCAAATCGGCAGATCCCCCTGTCCTGTTCTCCAAACCTCCACAGTTTTCAGGACTCCATCCCCCATGCTGGGCTCACTTGCCCCCCCCCCCCCCCCCCCAAGTCTTTGCTCCAGAAGAAACATCAGAAAAACAAGAGTGACAGGAAGCAACAAGTGCCAGTAACTCCTGATGCAGTCAGAACATATGGACACATATGGGAACCTCTTCTAGCTGAAAAGCTACCAGAAAATACAACAGCCATTCTGCCAGCCTCAACAGCATAAAGCCTCCCTGCTGCAGGATCAGCACAGGTCAACTTCCACACTAGATGGCTGCAGGATGACTGGATCTGCTGGCTTGCTCTCTGGGACAGCAAAACAGCCTAGACTACATCTTTCAGCTTCACAGGACTGCAATACAATAAAGAGGTGTGGAAAGACTTCTTTGGCTAGAGGCAAGTTTAAGTGTGAAATGAGACACATCCCTTCTAGATAGAGGAAGAGCTGCGCTCAGCGCTACAGTGAAGAACACAATACCTGCGTGCCTTTCCGTAGTTTGCGGTGTCATTTGCTTGTTCTCTGTATCGGCAAATGTCCCCTTGACAAATCATACACCTCTGAGCACTGATCAGCGCGTACTTCACCTGGAAAGAAGCATTCAGTACATCATGTGGGACCTGCACAGCCCTGGCTCACCTGCAGACCCAGTGAGCACAGAGGGACTGTAGAGAGCCAAGAGGAGCTCTCTGACACACTGAAGGTCTCACAAAAGGGCAGCAGAATGAAATGACAAGGCTTCCTGGCAATGGTTCAGCATTTGTAGGGGCAAGCCAATCCCCTAAACACCTCCTCTCTTACAACAACGTCCCATCTCTCTCCAGAAGAGAGTTGTTCAGCCCATGAGCAATTTGAGGACAGCTGTTAGACAAACGCATCTCTCTGGGAATGGAGCTGGACTAAAATATCATTTCCCAGCTGTCCCTTGCACCTGCACTCACAGCTCAGGGCAACATGCTGTCAAGTGTCAGGGAAGCAGCACAACTGTTAGCTTTCCTTGTTCATTATTCTGGATTCCACAGACAGACATAAGAGATGTTCAATATCTAAGGCGAAGCCAGGTTACCTTTGGACACTTCTTTCCCTTTATTAGCCCTGGTCACAGAGCTGATACAAAAAAAATTCTTCTTTGCAAAGGAAGCTAAGAAATGTTAATGCACCAGAGTCGGTTCAACAAGTTCTCCAGCAGCTGAGAAAGATTCCCTGCAAACATACTGACATCTGTTCAGGGTACAGCTGCCTACCTCTTGGCAAGGGCAGCACATTGAGTTCAGCATGTTGCATACAGTTAACAGGATGAGGAGTCTCCAGGAGGAAGCCAACCTACCATTTTCCTCAGAGGCTTACTGCGGATGGCCATCCCATCCATATAGTCCTCTAGCTTGAACTGGTATGACACCTGCAGCTTTTGGAGTAGGCCATCAAAAAAAGAAGTGCCCTGCAAAACACACGCATGCTTGGATGTTACAATCCTTCTGACGTTGAGCACAAAATCACCACACCATCCCTGCCACATTGTCCTGGTTTTGGCTGGGATAGAGATTTTCTTTCTAGTACTGGTACAGTATTATGTTTTGGATTTAGTATGTGAATAATGTTGATAACACACTGATGTTTTCAGTTGTTGCTAAGTAGTGTTTAGACTAAGTCAAGGATTTTTCAGCTTCTCATGCCCACCCAGCAAGAAGGCTGGAGGGGCACAAGAAGCTGGGAGGGGACACAGCTGGGACGGCTGACCCAAACCGGCCAAAGGGGTATTCCATACCATGGGATGTTACGCCCAATATAAACCGGGGGGGAGTTGGCCTGGGGAGGGGATCACCACTCAGGAACTAACTGGACATCGGTCAGCAAGCGGTGAGCAATTACATTGTGCATCACTTGTTTTGTATATTTCATTCCTTCTATTATTGTCATTTTATTATTGTTGTTATTATCATTATTACTGTTTTCTTCCTTTCTGTCCTACTAAACTGTTCTTATCTCAACCCACAAGTTTTGCTTTCCCCCCCCGCCCCCTGATTCTCTCCCCCATCCCACTGGCTGGGGGGGAAGTGAGTGAGTGGCTGCGTGGCACTTAGTTGCTGGCTAGGGTTAAACCACGACACATGCAAGAAAGAAGGTCCCTCTCCCTGAGGTTTGGGCTGTTTCTCTTCAGAAAACAACAAGGAGGCTGGGGGATTTCCAGTCTCAGAGGTTTTCAAGACTGAGCTAGACAAAATCAAGACTCACCTCATCTAGTGTTTGAGGAGTCTTGCTTTGAGCAGGAGGTTGGACTAAAGCCCTCCAGCAGTCCCTTCCCACCAACTTAATTCTATAAAACACATCCTCTCAGATCTGTCACCCTACCTTCTACAAAGAGTAAGCTGAGCTGCACAGCCTAATGGAATGACTTCTAAGCAAATTTGATAAAGATGGCACAAACACCTCCAGGAATGCTTCTGTTTATTTCCACTTCAGGACATTCATTTCATTTTAGCGTAAATCAATTTCTAATTAACATAAACCACACCAAAACAGGCCCAGTTTAAATTATAACAGATGTCCACCTGGACCTACACCTGCCACACTAAACCATAATCTGTCTGAGCATTCTCCTTGCACAAGATGGCCTAAGGCACACAGAGATATGAATAGGATCAAGAAGGCTAGTTTCCCAGTTGCACCATCTCATTCTAAATACCAGCCAATCCCACCCAAAGCTTTAGTGGAGTTTGGGGATGTTTCTCTCTTCTTACCTCATCTAGAAGCTGGAGCAGTTTGTTCCGAATTTCTTGGGCATTTTCTCCCTGAGGGTCCTTGAGGAGCTGCCGGAATTTCTCAATCACCTGGTAAAACGCGTTCTTCCACAGCAGCTGGTCCACATTCTGGGTATCAGAGAACTCGATATCCATCAGGATGCACCGCTCGTACAGCTGCAGCATCTCCACCCTACAGCGAAACACAATCAGTGGTCAATACAACAGCAACTGCCCAGCCCGAGCCTGAGCTGCCAGGCAACATGTGCTGAGCCACCTGCTGCTTTTCATCCAGCAAACACGAGATGTCAGCAGTTCAGCCAGCTTGCACGCTACGGCAAATCGATGCTTCCACACTTGTCCAAGAGGGAGATGGGAGCTGTTGCAATCAAACACCCTTCCTGCTCCAAGGCGGCAAATCGGAAAGGACCACCTCCCTTGCACATATGCATCAGAACAGATCAGGGTCTGGCAAAGAGCAAGGAGCTCTGCTACAGTTCTGCCACTGGGAACAAAAAGGCACAAGCGTCTCCTGATACTAACAGGGAGAAAGTGCACACTGCCAGGCTCTGCTCCTTCTGAGCACAAAGTCTGGCTACTACGGGCCAGAAACAAACACACAAAGAACCAGACGGCAAGAGAGGTCTTGCCATTAAAATGATCCCCACCTCCCGTCCATCCAGCCAAAATACACAGCAGAAACAGAGACCCTACTTCCTCAAAAATGACTTGAGAGCCGAGAACATCACACTTGAAGGAAACAAAGCCTCGGAGTCCCAGAAATCACATTCCCCTCGCCAGCTACCTACAGCGTTGTCCGGACACTGGAGCAGAATTGTTCCCCTGAATTTAATAAAATAGTTGCAGCTCTGCAATATGTGGGACAAGTTTACGGTAAAGGGTATCCTCAGCTGTTACTGCCTTGGCAGCCTTATGCCTTGTAATGCTTTGAGCCCTACAGAAAACAGTACAACAGCATAGATGGTAAAGCCTAGAGCAAAGCCAGATGGCAATGCCTGGAAGAGCCTGGCAAAATAAGGGAAGGATGCTGGTGGGTTCCTGTGCAAAGCACAGAGCATGGTTCTGCTGCCCTGCCACACACAGTCCCCAAACCCTGCACACACACGCTTGGACAGTGCAAACACCAACCAAGAGAATTAGACATTTCTGCAGATGGACATCTGATAAGCAGCACTTGCATCCAAGAGCCCCAACACAGCTCCGCAGAGAGGCTGGCAGCACACACTCAGACACAGGCAGGAGACACACCGAGATGGAGGGACACTGCCGGCAGGAACAGGGCCAACCATGCCTATGCTCCCAGGGCAGAGTGGGCTTCATACAGGCCACAGCAGCACTGCACAGTCTTTCCTCTCCCTCCAGACAACAGCTCTGGGTGACCCTGACACCCTGAGGAAGACCTGAAACCTCCAGTACTGCTTGAAGCTCAGACGTATCCTACCCTGTAGTCTATAGGGCAAGTCCCCAAAACACAGAACAAGCCCTGAAATGAGCTCACCTGCTAGATTTTCTGCCAGTCAGCTCTGAAAAATAAGCCTCCAGAGAAGCCCTGGAGACACAGAGGTCACAAGTAAATGTGAAAGATGCCAAGTAGAAACTTGCTACAGCCATGTTAACTATGCTCCAGAGCACCAGTGTCATTTCCCTCTAACTAGCTGGCATCACCAGGCTACTCCCACTGGACCGCCATATGTCACAGCATTGAGTGGTGTCAAGAGCAAAACTACCCAGTGCTTGAAAGGCACTGTCACACAGCGTCAGGAACCCACAAAACACTTCACAAGCACAAGCTGAAAGTAGCTGCCCCTGAAGCCCACAATGCAAATCAGACAGCAGATAACCAAGGACAGGTAAGAAAGCAGAAGTCCGCCAGCAAATACTGAAAGCACTGGACTGAGAAAGATCAGCTCCAGCAAGAGCAAGAAGAACCCTAGAACCGCAGCGGGTGTTTGTCCTGCTCCTCTGTGTCCCTGCAACGCGGACAAGGCATTCTACAACCACAAGAAGCCACAGCTTAGCTCCCAGCCCAGGCAAACGATATCTTCACCCACAGTTTCCTTCCAAAACCCACACACCACTGGCACACGACAAAGAGACCCAGCACGTCAAAAGCTAGCCAGCCACTGCCCCATCTCCCAGTCTCTGAGACATTGACGTCTCCAGCGTACCAGATCCCTAAGGAGACACCATTTTCTAGATAACAGTTCTGGTAGTTCACCCTAGAAATTACTTGGTCACACATCCCTCACAGCACAACCACAAACCTCAGCTGGGCCATCTTCTCCAGCCCCTCTGGACTGATGCGGTCTCTGGAAAGCAGATTACTGAGCTGCTGCTCCTGGTTCCCAGCCTCACGGAGGAGTTTGCTGAGCTCCTGCTGCTGCATGTTCCGCATCTGCTGCTCCATCTCAGGACTCAGAGGAGTTGGGGGGAGTGGGCCACACATGTACTGTCCCGCCTGGCCAGGGTACCCGGGGTAATAGGCTCCTGGGTACACACCATTGCTTGGACCCATAGGATACTGCAGGGAGTACCCGCCATAAGGATACTGGGGGCCTTGACCGGAAGCCCGAGGGTAATAGTAGGGGTTGTCAGAGTTTTGGAACTTATAGTAGGATGTCTGGGCCTGGCGGGCTTCTCCCCAGGATGTGGGGCTCACTTCATCGTCTGTGTCTAGAAAGTGAAGCTGAGCGGTCTGGCTCTTCAGGGCGGGTTTTTGGTCCGGGTTATTTGGGTCCCACAACCTGCGAGCAGTGCCACCTCGGCCCCTGTTTCGGGGACCTTTACTGCCAGCCCCACCGAGCAGGAGCCTGGGCCCAGGGTGACTGGGTTCAGGGGAGCCCACAGCGCTGGCAGAGAGGTCTGTGTTGGCAGGCAGGAACAGAATCCCACGGCCCCTCCCTTGGGGCTCTCTGCTCTGGCTCCTTGCCTCCGAAGCCTCTGAGTCATTGCAACTAACAAACGCCTTCAGGGGCTTTTTTTTATCTGTATCTGCCAGACTGATATCCCTGTTCATAGTCTTGCTGTCAAATGTGACTCGAAAGGGTCCCTTGACTTCCCGGCCGTTGCTGCTCCATTCGCTCTCGCTCCTAGAAGCTCGACTCTGCTCTGTACGCTTCTTCTTGTCTGAATTCCTGCTGGAGACATACGTTTCTGCCTCATCGATTCTGTCGTCATCCAAGGAGTCAGTGGAGGATGCAGAGAGCTGCTTCCTAGGACGCATTCTTTCTCTGGCACGCTCCTGCCGCCTCCCCACCCCGTCCACGAGCGGGGCTCCGTCTACACTGTTGTTGCTTCCAGCTGAACTTGTGCTGCAGGTGCGGTACCGGCTCCGCCGCTTGTCAGAGCGAGAATACCGTTTGGTAGAGCCCAGCTTCCCCTGCATCACCTCGTCGCTTGTTCTCCTTATCCTGTCACTTCGCTCTATTCGTCTTCCTTTTTCTCCCCTTGAGGCTTTAATTCCTTCCCCTGCCTGGCTCCCCTCTCTGTCCTCCTTGCTTGATTTGGTTTTCCTGTTATTGTCTTTTCCAGTACCTTTCTCAATCTCTTCATCTCTCTCTACTTTCAGCTGCTCCATCTTACTGGTGACTTCCTCAGTCGCTGGCCGCAGGGATGGTTCTTTAGCAGCTGAATGCAGGCGTTTCCCAGGCTGGTAGATCTGCTGGTCCGGCTTCTTGGTTCTCCTGGTGGTCTTGGGACACCACTCATCTGGAG
This sequence comes from Aquila chrysaetos chrysaetos, assembly GCF_900496995.4. Lineage (NCBI taxonomy): Eukaryota > Metazoa > Chordata > Aves > Accipitriformes > Accipitridae > Aquila > Aquila chrysaetos. The sequence goes on from NC_044013.1 coordinate 37,768,209, forward strand.
CAGGCTGCTTGGACAAGTTCTCTTGGCTCTGAAGACCACCTTTAGTCTCCATCTCTTCATTTTCCTGCGAAGGACCATTCTGCTTGGGGCCATCACCTTTGCCGAAATCCTCCATGACTGGAGCCCCTCCTCCCAAAGAGCCCTTATCACTGGCACTCTCCTCCTTGCCCTCCTCAGCTCTGCTCCTCTCCTTCTCTGACGTCTCATGCTTTGGTGGCACAAGTTTGCTCCTCAGTCGGGAGAGGCCAGGCTTGTAAATCTCCAGGTCTGGGCGCCTGTTGTCTTTGCGATGCCTTGGCTCCTTCACTTCCTTCATGTTTTCTGGTGAAAAATAAACAGAAGAAAGTTATTTCCACCACACACCAACCAGGAACAAAAAAAAAAAAATCATGACAAATATTCAGGGAGAAATATTAAGTAAAGGCAAGGAGCCTACCACCCTCAGGGCAGGTCCAAGAGAACAGTTCTGAAAATCCACGTCACGGTTTACAGGAAATCACAGAGTAATAGTAGAAAATGAGAAAGTATAACAAAGATGACCAAGTCCTTGGCCTGATTCACTTACAAACCACATCCCACAACAGGTTTTGCCTCAAAGCACGAACAAGCGGAAAAATGGACAGCTAAAGCACAACGCAAGATGCATGTGCAAGTACCGGGAATAAACTTTTGGCGTGACAGGTTTCAGCAGCAGTTGCCTGCCTGCTGCTGGGGCAGGAGCCCTTCTGTCTGCAGGTGCTGCCTTCTCCAACAGCCCCCCTGCTGTGCCAACGGATCGTTTTGAGTCAAAGATGCGTCCTCCCCCCCCCCACTTGCTCACAACTCGGTAACGTTTCTCTCCTCCTCTCTGCAACTGTATTCACACAAAACCCCATCAGAGAACACAGCCCGGACACCGCATAATCAAACATTTCACCAAAGCCGGGCTGTTACGCTCTGCGTTTCCTCAACTTTTTCCTCCTACCAGTAACTCGCACCAGCCCGCACCACCGAACCTCAGCCACGCCAAAGCCACCGCTACCGAGGGGCTCGGCCCCGGAGGCGGCAGAGAGGTCCCCGAGGGGGCAGGGACCGACCCGACTGCCCCCAGCGGCCCCTGTCCTCTGCGCCTCGGCGTTCGTGTGCTCTCATCCCGGCGACAACCGTGTCCGGGCCGACGCGGGCCCGGCGGGGCGGCGGCCCTGCTCCGGCCCCTACCCCAGCCCCAGCCGGGCGGTGCGGCCGAGGGGGCCCGGCCCGCCCCCGGGCAGGTGCCGCTGAGGGGAGGAGGGAAAGGCCCAAGCAACGTCTCCCGGCTCGCTTACCGCCGCCCCGCCGATCCCTGCCACCCCCTCACCTCGTCCGCCGCCGGCCGCGGCGCGGGCCTCCGCCGCCACCATGTCCCGCAGCTCGGCGGCCGAGACGCGGACGCGCTCCAGCCCCTCCGCCATCTTCCCCTCCGCCGGAGGCGGGACGGACGGCGGCCGCGCAGGGCCAAAAAAAAAAAAAAAAAAAAAAAAAGGGGGGGGGGGGGCCGCCGCGCGCATGCGCGATCGCCCCGGGGACGGGTGGTCGCGGCCCGCGCAGCGCCGAGCACATGGCCGGGCCGCCCCGCCTGGCGCTGGCCGAGGTCCGGGCGGCGGAGGAACGGCTCCGGGGCCGGCTGCACCGCACGCCGCTGCTCACCAGCGGCAGCCTGGACCGCCTGGCCGGCCGACGGCTGCTCTTCAAGTGCGAGCTCTTCCAGAGGACCGGCTCCTTCAAGGTGCGCGGGGACGGCGGCACTGAGCGTCCCTCGGCCAGCCTCGGGGCAAAGGTCGCTTCTCGCACCGGAGAAACTCGCTTTCCGCCGACACCTTCCAGCCTTCGAAGCAGACGTGGCTCCTGCCAACCCGCATGGGGGCTGAAGCGCTTCCCAGGGCACAGGGGAGGCTGCAAGGAAGGAGATTCCCCACCTGCCCGCAGAGCCCAGCACGCCGGCTCCCGGGCACGGCGGCACTGAGGGTGCTGTGCTCTCCTTCCAGATCCGCGGTGCCCTGAACGCAGTCAGGAGCCTCGTTGAGGAGAGCAAACGCGCTGGAGGGGGGCTGCCTCGGGCCGTCGTGACGCACAGCAGTGGGAATCACGGGCAGGCGCTCGCCTGTGCTGCCCAGGCAGAAGGTAATGCATATGCCGACCTCCAGCCCCAGCTCAGAGAGCAGCCGGGCAGCAGGCAGAGAGCCAGGGGTAAACGCAGAGCTGGTAAATGCAGCTCCAAGCACCCAGCTCTGACACCCCTGGAGACAGCAGCAGTATCCCTCTCCTGAACGGATGCAGGAGCTACCATAGGCAAGGCATGGCTGGCTCCTGCACCACTAACTGGCTGCTTGCAGCTTTTTGGCTGTCAGATTTGCTTCCTCTTTCATCACACAGGGATTCCCGCCTATATCGTGGTGCCCCGGACAGCCCCACACTGTAAGCAAGCTGCCATCCGCACCTATGGTGCAACACTGGTGCCATGCGAGCCCAATGACAAGGTATGTCACAGGGAAGACTGGCTCGGGACACGGCACAGCTGGACTGAGAGGCGACCATCTGCGCTTTCCCTTAGGCCAGAGCAGAGACAGCGTCTTGCGTAGTCCAGGAGACAGGAGGAGTCATGGTGCACCCCAACCAGGAGCCGGCGGTGATTGCAGGGCAAGGCACAATCGCCCTGGAGGTACTGGAGCAGGTGAGGGAAACGTACAGCCCGGACCCGGCCCGGGGCTCTGCTCCTCGTAGGCAGGGGCACAGCAAAAATGGGTACCCGAGGTGCCAGAAGCAGTTACGCTTCCTTTCTGCACAGGCACCTGAGGTAAATGCAATAGTGGCTCCCGTTGGAGGTGGAGGAATGATTGCAGGAATAGCAGTTGCCATCAAGGTAGGCAACAGCTCATCTGGGAAGTGCAGGGCTCCCAAGACAGACAGCAGCTTTTCTCTTTAGAAACGGAGACACCCTGTTATGAAAATCTCTGGGTACCCGGGGTTTGCATGGCAGCAGCATGGCCTACTCGGCCCCCTGCGCGCGCAGCAACAGCAGACAGGCACACACTAGTTTCAACTGAGCAGCTCCTCCCGCTCTCCGCAGGCTTTGAGACCAGATGTGAAAGTGTTTGCTGCTGAGCCACGCAACGCAGATGACTGTTACCAGTCCAAGGTAAGAGGGGAACTGACCCCCAACCTTCACCCGCCGGATACCATCGCAGATGCAGTTAAAACCAGCATCGGACCAAACACGTGGCCCATCATCAGGGATTTGGTTGATGATGTCCTGACAGTCTCAGAGGAAGAAATCAAGGTAAACGCTCCCGGCTCCCTTCTCACGGTAGCTGCCAGCAGACAGCTGCCTCCATCCGTGCTCTGCCCCTCCACTCTCACCCCTCCACTCTCCCAGGGCAGCACAAGCTCCTGCACACCACCGCAGCTGTTCAACACCCACATTGTCTCCAGCTGGAGAGGGCTGGCGGAAGCTCTGCTCTCCCTTCCCAGAGCGCTGCAGAGAGATGTGCACATGCAGTGCCCTCCGCAGCCCTGGAGCAGCCTGTACTTGCTGCTGGGATGACAGCTGCTTCTCTGTCCCGACAGCAAGCCACGCGGCTGGTGTGGGAAAGGATGAAGCTGCTGATTGAGCCAACAGCAGGCGTGGGAGTGGCAGCCGTGCTCTCGGAGCAGTTCCAGGCAGTCCCCCGGGATGCGGAGAACGTTTGCATCGTGCTGTGCGGGGGAAACGTGGACCTGAGCTCCCTGACCTGGCTCACAGACCTCCCTGGGAAAGTGGAATGAGAACGGAGCGGTGTCTCAAGTGACGGAAACCTCACTCTGAATTTGTACAGTCTGGTTTGTGCGCTACTAAAAAACAGATAAACAACCCCAATCATTTGAAAGTTTTTGTGGAGGGATAAGGGAAGCTGGCCTCGGTCTCTACAGCACAGAGTTGCTTGGTTCCACAGTAAAGGGTTGCTACTGGGGGGCCTGGAAACAAAGCACTGCCTGTTCTCTCCTCCTCAGCTGCCCTGCTCTGGGACAGGCTTCCAGTGAGCTGGGGTCAGTCACTCTCCCCAGCTGCTACTTCACCTTTCTTTCTCAGCGTCACAATAACTTCCAGCAAACTCCTGTCGTTGATACAGCAAAATCCCTGCACACACCACTGTGGCAGGGCACAAGGGAAAGACAACAGCCCCAGTGGGCCAAGAGGTTCACCAGACAAAGGGTGCACACAGCCTCCCCATTTGGCCGCCTCAGCTGGCCTCCACCAAGACACAGGCACTTAGATGTTTTTTAAAACATTTTCCATTAAAATAAATAGCTGTAGCTGGTACCTGAGCAGCAGCTGGTGAGACAGCCGCCCCTGTACAGACCCCAGCAGTAATACGTCCAAGACATCAGTGCTGTCCTTGATGTGCACGGGCTGAGAACAGCATCCGGGGAGCTAAGGCACAAACTGCATTAGCCATGCTGGAGACTTATTCCATTTCCACCTCCTGCACCAGCAGTGCACTCTCACTCCTCACCCACGGCACAGGCTCTGGAACATGGGGATCGTAAGTCCATTTAGGAAAAACGCGCTTGTAGAGGTTCAGCAGCACAGTATCCTGGGACTTCAGCTGTCCATCAAAGTGGCACTTCATGTGACCATGGGTACCTAAGCAGAGAGCAGAAGAGGCCATTAGCTGTCCCTCCTGCCCAGGATGACCACATCCTGCCCAGCATCACAGAGATAAATAACCAAATCAAACCTACCTAATGGCTCCTTAATGTGTCCTCTACGACCCCATTTTGTCCTCAGCTCCACTGGCTTAAACCACATCACATCCTCTGGAGATCAAAACACAAAAGGCAGGTAAGAAACAAGCTTCGCTGCACCAACACAACTGCTCCCGCAAGGGCGCGAGTTCTGCTTCCGCATCCCCTCTTCCCACCACAGAGATGAGCCGAGCCATACCTCTGTTAAAGAACATGTATCGCACGACAGCCGTCTTGGTAAAGATCTTGAAAGGATGGCCACTGAGCACCAGCCGCTTGACAACAATTCTGTCTGGGTCCACAGAAAGCAGAGAACCCGTGGCGATGAGGTCGTGCATTCCTGCAAGGCAGAGTCACTTAAAGTACCAGGGCAGCACCACAGAAGGCACCTCCATCACCTCCTCCCCCACCACAACCCCCTTCTCCAAATGGTTTCTGGCCCAGAGGTACCCCACAGCAGGGACAGACAAAGGTGCCAGTGATATTGGGGATGGAAATGCATTAATCTTCTCAAACAGCACGAAGGGGACAGCTTTTTCAAGTCATACTTTCTGGACAGATGCACTTGTAAGTGGGGTATGGGAACAGCCTCCTAACATTTGTTTCCCAGACACCACCTCCTCAGCACTTACCAACTTACCGTTACTTCTCTGTTTAAAAAGAAGCACTGAGGCAGGAGGGAAAGTGATGGGAGCGTAAACAGTCACCACCAGGGCAGCATCCGGGCGCAGGAAACGCTCCAGCTTATGCTTATCAGCTAGGACAGAACAACAACAACAATCAAGTTCAGGCCAACAGCAGTCCTCAGAGCTCCGGGAAACCCCATTGAGCCCATTCTTCCCTGGCAAACAGGCTCTGCGCTTTAGGAAAACAGGTGACAAACACCCCTCCTCTGCTGGCGCAGAGCATCTGGGAACAACGGTGATCCTCTGAGCTACCAGCTCACTGCATGGAGCCTGCCACCACCTTGCCTGGACCAGTGAGCCACCTTGCCCAAGCCCTTCCACTCCTCACTGTTTAGTGCCTCCCCTGGAAGCCTCAGAGCCTAGGAGTGAGTCTTCAGAAGAGTCCTTCAGCCAGGTTCAGACACCATGGCTAAGACATCACAGGCTTCCTGCCCTAGAAACCCCAGCCCCACCTCCTGGCATACCCGTGCCCACCCCACCGGTCCCTCACAAACCTGAGGTGTGCTGGGAGAACAGGGGGGATGCTCGGAAGCGTCTGAACCCACAGTGAAAGATCAGTTCCTCCTTTGCCCTCACTGGCTCGCTGTTGCTTGGATGCCGACGCACCAGGAAATTCAACACAGACATCTGCAAGAGGCAGCACTGTGAGGGGCTGACAGCGGGGCTGGCCAGCGATGGTAGACAGAGCAGAAAGCAACAGGACATTGCAGCAGAGCAATAACGACCTTGCTAATGGCTTCACAAAGGACTGCCAGTCACCAATGCAGACACCTCAGCTAGGCTCAGACACTCTAGCCTAAACACCTCTGGCACCTTCAGCCTGCTCTGACCAAAGGTAAGGTCCTACTTTGAAACACAAGCAATGAAGGGAGATTTCAGCCCAAACCCTCTGCAGGCAGAACCTCTCCAACCCATGCAGCCTGAGGGAATCGGACAAGGAGCTGCACACCTACAAGATATCAGCGGGGACATACTTAGTCACCTTTTGTTCATGGGGAAGTAGCGAGAACAGGATTAGGGGCTTCCCTTCTTTGAAGCTCTCCATCACTGAGACAGGGACATTGCAGACATGAAGTGTAACATACCAGCCAACCTGCCAAGAGAGGACCAGTTGTGAATACTTCTCTCAACATAAAAGTGTCAGAAGTAACACGTGCCTGAGTTAGAGAGGGAATCCAGAACACTATCATCTGAACTCATGGCTTCATGCTAAGAACCAGCTGGCTGAAAGATCACCCAGCCACCTCCCTGACAAGTCTTTCCTATTAGGAGTAAAGGAACACAGCAGGGGAAGAGATCAGCAAGAGAAAAGGGAGCTACCGAGGCTCCTTCAGTGTCCTCTTTCTCTATTTGCCGGAAGAGGTGCTTTCTGGTTCGGGAGAAGTCCTGGAACTGGAAAATCCTGGCATAATCCCTTGGGAGATTCTCTTTGGGGTCCCATGGAGAAGTCCGGAAGCTCTTCAGCCCCCTGTACTTCTGGAACCTAGAGAACAGGTAACAGAAAAGACAAAACTACTTCACCAATCGAGGTGTGTGCCCAGCACTTTCTGTGGTCTGCAAGGACTCACACCTTCAGAGAGGGCAAAGCGAACAAAGCAAATGTTAGCTCTCAGAAAAGATCTTAGTGCAGAGAGAGCTAGAAACAGCAGCCAAGTCTCCAGACAACCCACCCTTGCGTGAGGGCTCTGCCAATCCCCCTCCCTCTCCCAGGTCAGGGGCCAGCTCTCCCTGCCGCAGGGAGCTGCCCAGGCCCACCCACCACTCCCCAACTAGTGCCTCCCCTGGAAGCCTCAGAGCCTAGGAATGAGTCTTCAGAAGAGTCCTTCAGCCAGGTTCAGACACCACGGCTAAGACATCACAGGCTTCCTGCCCTATCTCGCCAAACTAGACAGAAAGGCGCCTTCCAGCTGCTCTCCCAGCAAAGCATTCTGTTTCTTACCGGACTCTGGCAGGCACATCACGTGGCGTGTCCACTTCATCTGGAAACATTTCATCCATTCTCTCCTGTTTGTATCTCTCCAGCATCTGTTCATCTTCCTCCACCTTCTCATCATACCGGTCATCCCGCAAGCACTCAGAAACAGTCATAGTCTCGCACTCCTCCTCTGCAGGTTCCTCTTCCTCCTCACTGCTTTCCCCCTCCTGACACACAGGACAGCACAGAGCCTGTGAGCACACGTGCTCTGTTGATGTCCATGCAGCACTGCAAATCCTGCGTGTACTCACACAGCGTGAATTGTGACCCAAGTTACACCACAGTCCCTCATTTCAGTATCTAACAGCCCAAAGAAGCAACATGATACACGAGAGATTTAACAATGGAAATCCAGGCAAGTCCTGGCTCTGTGTTGTGCCCTTGCATAGAGCAAGCCAGGACAGGATTGTCCTAGAATAGGCAATAATGCCCTGGAGATCACTTGCAATATCAGCTCTTGGAGGTACCTGGGAAACTGCCTCTTCCATCATATCATCATCAATATCATCCTCTTCGTCATCATCATCATCTTTCTCACTGCCTTCTTCTCCATCATCCACAATCCAGGCAGCCTGGTACTTGGATGTGCCTTTGGGGACCTTCACCAGTCTCCTGTTTGCCTTCAGAGAAGCTGTAGATTCCCACCGATGGTTAATACAGGAACAATTCTCTTTTCCCTCAGCATCATTTACACCAGGACAGCCAAGATCAGCTCTAGACCAGAATTGCTGTTTCCCAGCACAGAATTTGCCAGGGCCCAGAAAAGGCAGCTAAAATGTAACCCTGCTAAACTGCCAGGCAAACCACGCAGGCTGCTACTCAGGTAATGGGACTAGGAATGGAAGCCCTGGGCTCCCAACTAGCGTGTTTCTTCACAGCCACCCTCAGCCATCCTGGTGATGGAGGGTTTCTAAAAACTATCTTAACAGGGACAAGGAAAACATCCAGAAGTATTGCTGCTACTCACCCTCTGCTTCTTGCAGTTCTTCTTCAGTAGGCCACGTCTGCTCCCCTTCCATAGGATCAGGAACCACTTCTGACTGCAAAGATTCCTGCTTGTTTGGATCTGCCTTCATCAGGACCTTAACATCTTCCTCCATCTCATCAGTACCATTTACAGAGTCGTCATCCTGAGGGGCAAGAGCAGAGTCCCCAGCTGTGAATACATCTAACTCAAGCCAGCAATCGGTCCAAAGTGAAACTCCCTTCAGTATCACATTTATTATGTTGTAACGTAACGTTTGTTATATGCTGTGGGCAAGGAATCTCAGCTCAGTGGCAGAACACAGGCTTACTGACTCTGATGCAGCTTCCTTTCCCCCTCATTGATCACGTATACCCAGTTGTATTTTCCTGATTAAAGTTTACAAACATCGTGTTCTAATGGGCCCAGCAAAGCCCTGACCTCCCACACACCTGTACCTCCATGTCCTGACTCCTCTTCTGTCCTTTAATCACTCGGGGGTTCAAAGAGAGGGGGTCGGGGGGGGCATCCACCTGGCTCATCTGGAAGTCTCCATGCCCCACAATATGCACCAGGCTGTTCACGTCGAGGGTCTGTCCCCGGACAAAGCCAGACACCTTCAAGGTCCCAACTAGGTCACTCTCCTGACCGGGCACAAACTCAGCAGCATAGGCGAGCAGGTGAGCCCGCCTGTCCCGAAAAGCGAGATGCCGCTGCTTCTGGGTGGCAAGGTGCCTCAGCAGCAGCGAGGACTCCTGCTCCGTGTTCAGGGGGAAGAGCTTGGCCTCGGGAAAGCGCTTCTCAATCGCTTTGGCAAGTTTCTTCCTAGCATCTATCCGCTTCTTAGGTGGCAAGTCAGTGCCCCCTGGGACAGCAAGAGCTACCAAACAGTGCATAGAACAGAGTTCAGGATCAGATTGTAAACCTTGTTATACCCCTTTTACCAAGCACTGACAAACACTCAGATATCAGCATCCCAAGTAACCAAACAGATTCACACAAGATGCAAAGACAGTTTCACACATTCAAAAGAACCCTCGGGACACAAAACGTGTCTTCAGAGATAAGATTTTGAGACTAAATGAGACCATGGAGATAAGAGCCCAGGAACTGAACTTAGCAAGGAAGTGTCTGAATCCCTTTCGTTCTGCATGCCTAGATAGCCATACAGTACTGACACCAACATGCACCCAGAGGCCTAAACCTAGAAAACCCCTTTTATCTCCAGTGCTCCCGCACCAGGGTAGTAACACAACAAGGCAGCACGAGAATGGCATTCATCCGACTGATCTATGCTCAGAAACTGAGCAATCAAAGACCTATTAACATACAGAGCTTCTAATTACTGCAACAGTAAACCCCCATCAAGCACCCCCTCGACCTATATACCACTATAAGCACTTAATGTTTCTCACTTGCTCACCATAACTGGGGAGCCCCTGTGCAAAGAGGCAGGAGAGGCAGTGCTCCCCGACGCTGTCCCAGCCATCTGCAGGATCCAGGATGAACAGGAGGGAGTCAGCAACCTTTGCTAGGTCTAAGACAGCGTGAAGGTCCCCTGCACGCAAAACACCTCCATTACTGAGACTGCCAGAGGTACGGAGCCAAGAACCACACCAACAACAGCGTTTCCTCACCTGCCTGTGCTGTCACAAAATGCCAGCGCTGCTTGAGTCGGGGGCAAAGGAGTGCAAAGCCACCAGTTCTCCCCTCATCCACATGGACAACAGCCGAGTCCTGGCTCTGCAGCAAGCAGAGGGTGTCGTGGGCTGCAGCCCTGCTGTGCAGCGGCACCAGAACCACAAGGTGGGGGGGCCCATCCCTGCTGCCCAAGCTCCGCTTCTCCGCCAGCACCTGTGGGCACAACTGCAGAGCATGAACCCCAGCCCGGTTCCTATTCCACCCCCCCTAGATCAAGACTGGATCCCTCCGCAGCTCAGCCCAAAACCACTCGGTCCAGTAACGCTCCGCTTGCCCCAAACTGAACTGACTCAGGCACCCATTCCTCTGCCTAGCCCAGCTCCTCATCCACTCGCAAAAAACCCAAACTGGCTCGGTCTCCACGGACACACACCCACACCGAGACCCGCACCGGCCCCACTCCCGCTCCCCACCACCCCCTCGCAAAGACCCGACCCGTTTCCCTCTTCCACCGCATCCGGCCCGGCTCCGGTTCCCCCGCAGCCCTCACCGCCTCCTTGCGCTGCCGGCGGAGCTGCAGCGCCTGGTGCCGCCGGTCCACCCTGCTGAGATCGCGGAGCCGCCGGCGGGGCTGGGCCTTGACAGAGACGCGGCCTGCGGGGAGAGAACGGTCAGACGGGCCGCCGCTCGCAGGGCCGGCGAGGAACCCGGCCGGGCCCGCACCGCCTCACCTCCAGCGCGGCGCTGCGACGACCCGCTGTGCTTCCCGCCCTTGTGCGCCTTGTTCTGCTGCTTCAGCGGCCCGGGCCGGTGGGCGCCCGCCGCCACCATGCTGCCTCCTCGCTGCCTCCTCGGCGCTTCCGCCCGCGCCGCTCGCGTCACTTCCGGCGCCGCGGGGCACGCCGGGAGCGCGCAGCGCCTCGCCCACACGAAGATGGCGGCGTGAGGGACGGGGGTGAGGGGAGCTCCGGCCCTGCCCGCTGAGAGGGAGGAGTGGCGGACCCGGCCCCCGGGGAGAGCACCGCTGCGGGGCAGGGGCGAGCCCCAGAGCCGGTGCAGGGAGGGAGGGAGGCTGGTGCCCGTCAGCGCCGCGGCGAAGGGAGGGGTGCGGAATGAGAGGCAGGAGCGACAGCCCTTCCTTCAGCGCTTTATTGATTAGTTCTTTGTACAGGTATTTACACAAGAGGAAAGCTGCCCACCCGCAGGGAGAGGGCTTGCCCGCGCTCTGGAAACAGTCCTGTGGGAAGCAGCAGTTAAGGAAGGCCCTCCCCGAGCCCCAGGGCAGGCATGGCCCCCCCACACCCCACGCCCCGCTCTCCTCCACAAAGACTGATCGAGTGAAAACATTCCTACACTCCCCGTGCCGCTTCGTCCCAGCCCTGTTTGGTACCGGCAGCGCTGGTCACCTTGGTTCTTGGCAATCATTATCCAGCCAAGACTGTTCCCGGACCCCAGGCCTCGGCCGTACCCTGCCCCGGCAGCATGTCACACCAAACACGCCTCGCAGCTGCAACAGCCGCTCTGCCTGGTGCTGGCAGAGCCCCTGTCCCCAGGACCACACCGTCACTCAGGAATACAACATGCTGCTTGTTACTGGAAGCATTAGGTCCACAGCACCCCAGAAACACAGGCAGGTGAGCAATAGGGTTAAACATTTACAGCGGTGTTGCAATTGCCAGTAAAGCTGAAGTCGGTAACCCAAGGGAGAGGCAGGGCAGCTGCTATTCCGATCTTGATTAAGCAACTGCCTGGGAGGGAAAAAACAGGTTCCTACAGGCCCCTGCTTCCTCTGAACTTGGAGTCATCCCCCCCTTTTCCTCCTGCGAAGAAATCAGCGTGACAGCAGCAACATGGGGTTGTTAGCCATGGGCTGTTCTTTACAGATCCTTTTCTACCCCTAAAAGCAGGCTGGGTGTCTAAACCTTTCAACTCTAAAAGCAATGTAGATAGCATGTCCTACCTGATAGGAAGGAAGACACAAAATTAAGAGACCGGTGACAGAAAAACACTGTTTAAGCAGTAGTAATTAAGTCTCTCTATACAGGTATCCACTGGCTGCGGGACAGCATGCAAGTCTCTCCCGCTGTCATTTCCAAAGGCTGTTTGTCCATCAGCCGAGATGGCCCATAGCACTGCCACAGCACTGCCTTGCAGAGCCAAATGTGAAGTGGCTGCTCAGAGAGGACTCAGAGGAAGAGGGAATAACTAGGATACTTCTAAATCAAGAAAAACAAGTCCTGTGAGTTAGTTATACCTTGTCATTTAAGCAAGACCAGGGAAAGGAGCAAGGTTTGAAACTTTCTGCCTAGGGTTCCTATCACAAAGTCAACTATGTCTGCCCCCACGAGTCACCCAGAAGTCTGGAAACCCAGAGACAGCCAGAAGGGTCCCACCACGGGGGCTTGACATCTCTCCAGATCTCTGCAATCCTCAGAGCTGCCGAGAGCCGCTCTGGCTTGTAAAAAGAGCTAACACCTGATTTGCACTGCGGACCAGGCCCTTCGCATGTAAAAGCAAAATTCCCACAAATCCATACATCCTAAGCTTACAGGTATTTCGCTGACCTGTGCGGTTCTGCAGGGCCCTCCACACAGACTACCAAAAAAATCACAACCCATCAAGCTGAGCAAGCAGGAGCAGAAAGAAAGCCAAGCACCACCTCTCTGTGGCTGACAGCACTGCAGGTTAAAACAAGCTCTTCCTGCCAAAGCAGAAACTACCAGGGAAATACGGTTACAGCCGCAGCGAGCGGGGAAGTATCCTCCGGCAGTTGGGATGCAGATCTCTGTAGTAAGGCAAGCCCTTGCAGGGGGAGGGCCCCCTTCAGCTCTCCTGTACCATCACAACACGAAGCCGAGTGCTTTACACACACAAGACACCATGGCAGCCTGCTCAGCACCACCTGCCAACCCACCTTCCCCCCTCTGCGCTCTCTGAGAAAACAGGCTTCGCATCACTCCAGCACACAGCCCAGACAAGCTGTGCAATGAGGAGTGAAGCTCACTGGCTAAATCCCAGAAAGCAGCTGCATTGCAGGAAGGCTGAGCTCACATTCCTGCTCCCTAAACCAGCATCACTGCTGCCTTCTGAAGCAGCAAGAAATCCGGACTGACTCCACTTCGCATGTGGACAAGGGGGAGCACAAGCCGGGGCAGGCTGGATGCAAAGCCTAGGCCTTGGTTTATAAAGGAAGACTGGTTGCAACTGGAAGGGCCAGTTTATTAGAGAAACCTCACATTGCAGAGAATTCACAACACATTGGAAAGGGTCCAGGCCTGCTGAGGGAGCCAGTCTTCTGCAGCAGCACAGATCTACATCCCCCAGCTCCAACCCCAGCAGGTGCCACAAAGGGAAGGGTTAACTAGAACACAGCTTATGTTTACAAGCAGCCTGAGAGAGCCAGTATTAAAGTTCAAAAAAGCCTCCCCATTAGACAACAGTTAAAACAAAAATGGTTTAAGATGTTTAAAAGCTCCATGTTCTTGGCTGCAGCATAATGGGGAGGCAAAGGTCTACAACACACACAGGTCTCTGTGGGTCTCAGCACTCGGTCTGCTCTACCAGTGAAGGCCGGAGGGGGGGGGTCTTCTCATCTTTGTTGCTTTCCAGAGAAAAGGGTGGGATTCGGACATCAAAGTGGGAGCCATCAGGCCTCTCAAATCGAAAAGTACCCCTGCAAAATAATGGCAGAGATCACGCAGAGGCCAGGGACGAACACAGCTAGGAATCATCAGCTAGAAGGTAAGACACGAGCTCTTCCATATCCTGCACAGGGACTCCAGGGCTGCATTTGCAAGGCCCATCCAGCAGCAAGTACATCTGCCTGCCAAGATGACTCATTTATTGGAAGACTCCTGGGCAGTTTACATCACATCTCTAATATACATTTCCTGAATAAAGATGTCATGATGGGAGCCTCCAGGAGGTAAGCGCCCTCCACGCATCTGCGGCAGTGTTTACCTAACTCCCACCCCACAGGAGACAGAACCATCCGAGCTATTTTTACAAACCGATTACACTAAACTCAGATTCGTATTTCTTGGCAGAAGCTCCACTGGTTAAGAAGTCTACAACAACACAAAATCCCATCACAGATGTAATTTGGAATAGCTTCTGCTTTGCATTTCAGAAAGGGTATTTCGGAACTGAATCTGCCTGTCCCTGTACAAACAAATAATTTGTTTACTGCCCTGAACTACAGACAAATGTACTGCAGAACACGACACGGGCAAGAGGATCATGGAGATAAACTAACAGGTTCTCATGATGGAGACGACACAATCAAACACCAGAAGTAGAACTGAGCAGCTTCTGAGCTGCAGAACCTTTGTCTCTTTCTCTTCAGGAGGCAGACAGAAAGTGAAAAACTACTAAACGAGCTGGTTTTATTCCCCAGGACATGCATTCAGGCAATTCAAAATGCATTAACGTGGAAAACAAGGGTATGTCCTACGGGCAGAGCTGCTCTCTTGCTTTTCCCAACTCAAAGGCAGTTCCAATGCAGCTTAACTCCAAAACAGATTTACTCAAAAAATGCAAGCTAGAAAGACCTGTCATAGAGAAGGCAAGAGGTGCCTGTGCATTTCTTGTTCACACAGAGATGACAGTAAGTGTGCTAACCCATCTGAAATGCAAACAGAGGGAAACTGCTTGAACCCTGCAGCACAGCAAAACAACAACTCAGCTGAGCACTTTCCTAGCTGCAGTTATGGAAGGGGGGACTTGCAACACCAATTAGGCTGAAGGCCTTATCTGGCCTAAACTGGGAATAACCCCACGTGCCAATTCCTCGTGGAAACAGAACCGTACAGCTTCACGCAGGGATAGAATCAAAGCCCAGACCTCTCCAAAGAGAGGATACCAGTTCACGCATCCCTGCTGCCTAGGGAAACACCAGCATGAAGCCTTGCCTCTTGCACCAAGGACTGAAAGGGACAGAAACTGAGTACAGCAGAACATGACAAGAGAACCGCTTCATGTCTTTGCAAATCCAGTCTAGCATAGACCACAGAAGAAGGATAAATTAGCCTGGAACCTCTCTTGGTGCAGAGAATCAATAGATCATCTTCTCGCTCACTGCAATACTGCTATAGAGAAGCTCATAAAAATTTTAACTATCAAGTATGTCCTGTCCTGTCCAGTCCAATTCCACCCACCTTTCAGCCATAACTCCAGACTGCAAACTGCGTCCCAGCTCAGCACTGTGGGGTCCTACATCTAAATCACTACTGCAGTAATAAGTGCTTCTTACCACATGTGACCACTGGATGCCTGCAGGGAGACGTGACTGCTGTACTGAAATGCCGGCTGTTCTTTGGATAAAACTGGCTCCTGAGAAGACAAGAAGAGACCACTCTGCATCAGCAACGGATCTTAACATTCCTTACAGACAGGCGTCAACAGGAAATTCATATTTTGTATTCACATAGCAAGAAGAAAATCAGAGAAATCCACACCTGAGCATCGCTACCAATTACACAGCAAACAACTCACCCAGCAAGTAATGCCAGAATCACGTATTATTCCAGTTTTTCCATTACCAGTCATTTAGGATCATTCTCTAATACTCCGTGTGAAGTTTCAGTTCAGATGAAAAGCTTATGTGATTTTTTTCATTACCAGTTTCCTATTCCATCTACTTCTACTGCCCACTAAGCAATTTACTGGCAAATCAACCCAAGCAAGAAGACTCCAGCAAAGGGCTGCACTTCCCAAGAGAAGCTACACGATACTTACCCTCCCTACAACACCACGGCCCCTGACCGTTTCCAAGGTGCCAGACAAGCTAAATATCCTCCAGTGCCGTTCTCGGAGTTGCACCACTTCGCTGTCGAGGTTCTCCAAGCGAATACAGTAGCGCCACTGGACAGAAGAAAGACTGTTATCACAAACTGGAATCGGCTGCAAACAGTTGATAACCCATAGCCGATACTGGGAAACAGTTGCCAGGCAAGGGCTACTCTCCCTCAGAGCTTATCACACAGCAATGATGCCACAGCAAATAAACTCCTTCCCTTTAGCTGCTTCGTGAAACAAAAGGCACTTACCCAGTAGACATGGGAATTCTGGGCTTCCTGTCAAGAGAAACAAAAGACTTTAGCAGCTGCCCTTCAACGCTCAGCGCCAAAACCTCTTCAGCTGTCAGCACAGCACAAGCACAGGGGCTCTCGCTCCATGCCAGATTGACGCAGACAACTCACATGAGCACAAAGACAGCTGCTCTCCGAAGCAGTCCATCAGTTACCGCCTGGCACTGGTTCTGCTCTAGACATGTAATCATGAGGTGGGAGATTTGCAAGGATCTTGTGACTACGGAGGGTTGATCTCCATGTTAATTACGCACTTTCTACAGATCTAGAAACACCCGTTTCATTGCCTTCGGGCACCTGTTTTTCTGACAAGGTTAGGACAAGCATCAGTTGGGCTCCACAGAAGTTGCAATTCCACACCAAAACGTCCACCTGCCACGGCGCAGACTCCCCAGCAGCTGTGCTCGTCTGGACTTGGAAATCAAACTGCTGCGGTAATTCCCAGCCCTCCCACTCAGAAGTCTATCGGAGCCTCATTATTTTGGATGGTCCACATGAAGTTCTTACACTATAAAGAGCAAATCGTTATCAGCTAAATCCAGAAGGCTTTAGCCAAACCCTCTAACCCACATTAGAGCCAGGAAACAGGGGTAGATACCCACAGCACCTCATCACTGGGCAGGATAACAGACATGTCTGTTATTACAGGGCAGATGGCCTTGGTGCCCCCTTACGCACACACCCATCTGTGACTGAGGCAGTAAAGAATCAATTCACAAGCCTTCCTAAATATCTTGCTAACAGAGTTCTGCAGAACAGCAGAGGGTATTTCCCATCCTACAAACAACAAGCAAAAGCCAATGTGCAGGAGCTGTTCTGCAAAAACATATGACAAAACAGTTTCATGTTCATACCTCTGCTGGATATCGTGACAATGAAATCGCAACTGTGATTAAAAAGTCTTTTCTCCAGTAAGCAGAAAGTACCTTCAGTCAGTAAAGTGGTCTTAGAAAAACATGCAAGTTAAGCAGATCGCAGAACTAACACAACGACATGCAACACAGACCTACCCTCATGCCCATATAGAAAGGGATGACTGTGACACGGATGTTCTCTGTGGTTTCTCGGTGTACATCAGAAAGCTCTAGCCAGGGGTGGTTCTTCTCCTGCCATGCACACAGTGTATCCCTTGCTACAAAAGGTGGAACTGTGGGGAGGGAAAGATGAGAGTTTATGAGGAGACTGTATCCAGAGTGCTCTCCTCTCAAAGCAACTCCTTTCACATAGTTACAAAAATCATTTAAAGGAGGCTTTCCTGTAACAAAACCCAAACAAGACCACAATTTTTACGCCGTATCTAAGACAATGGGTTCTGGGTACTTGTTATACAGTACCTCAAGCATCTGGCTCTGAAGAGTTCCCTCTGAAGCCAGAAATTACCTTTTGTTTGGTCGTACATGAGAAACCTCTCAAAGAGCTCATGCTGGATGGGCACTTGATCAGTGGAGCTGTAGGGAAGGATATCTTCATGGCTTACATAGTCTAAACCTGAAAAAGAAACCCCAAAAGCCACTGAACTTCCCCAGTGAAGAGCAGCTCAGAAGTGTCCTGACGGAGAAATGGATCACACTACTGAGACGTCAAGAAAAGGATTTTGGCAGCAGCAGCCAAGAATGCAAGCATGGAGGAAAACAGGCCAGTTATAACCTTTGGCAGTGTTCTTCAGTGAGATTCTTCCATAGAATGATTTCTCTGATAAAGTCACACTGCCTGGGAAGTGACTGCACTGCCACAAAAGGACTTTGGGCAGGAAATGCAAAGGACAAGAAGAGATCTAGCTGTCCTGGTAATAAAGTAGAATAGCCCATATGCAACAGGGTATGCGTATGGGATCTATGTCTCAAGAGCACAAAGTAGGCATGCTTATGTCTGATCAGAGTCTGCCCAACTTCCATCCATCCAAAAGGGCTTCATGTACTTTAGTCATTCTGTTGTTTCTAGCACAGCCCTAAACCACAGACAGATCCACTACAGTAATGTCCTGTAGGAACTGCTGCTTCACTGGCAGAAGCTGACTGTTGGTGACTCTTCTGACCTCACCTCGTGACAACCCACACCTCCACAGAGGGTACAGGCGCATTTTACTCACCTGGTATGGCATAGAGGGCTCTGCTGTCATCGTGATTTGCCAGGAACGTCACTGCTTCCGTCTGTGATCTCTGGGACTGAGAAAAAGGAAGGTTTATGTTTTTCTGTGTGGATTGTTGTGGGCCAGTTTCCAGCCATATTTCAGTTTACTATTGTGGTTTCTAAAGTGTGTAACTTTTATTTTATTTAACCAATTCACTTCAGAACATCTCTCCTTTTAACTCCTCTAGACTAATTCTGCACTCAAACAAGTGAAGACCATTTTCAGTGCTGCAACCCACATTCATAAGGACCCGCGTGCAACAGAACAGGAATGCCAACAGGATAAGGAAGTGAGGTTGGAAAGGGGAAACATGATCCAGAAAATAGTCATATGACATTCCAGATTATCTTTCTCAGGGAAAATACGACTTGAAGAACAAATTTGTCCTAAAATTCTAAACAATCAAGTTAGCCATCAGAGCCATTTTCTTTCAGTGCCTGTCCATCTGAACCATTCATAGAGAAGAAGATATGTGAGCTTCAATACCAAGATTATTGGTTACTTACTATATGTGGACAATCCCGGGCATCTATTAGCACCTGATAGTAAGTGTGCGTTTTGCCCTTGACCTCTTTGGAACCATGGCCTGCCGCGTTCTCGCTTCTAAAAAGAAAAGCAGAACACTGAGCTCAAGCACAGGATGGCAGCAAACTGTTGTTACCAGGACCAAGCACATGCACAAACAATGATTTTTTTTTTCAAATACATTTCGCAGTCTGTAATCATTCAGTTCCATCCAAATTAAACTCATGTCAGCCACCCACACAACGACAGATGAGCCAAGATGACAATCAACGGTGTTTGTCACAGGCACAACAGCCCTGTTTTCAGACAACTCAGAAGTTCCTTCTGCTCAGTCCAGTCTCCCGTTTGGAGTGGGTATTTCTACTGCCCTCTGATTCTCTCTCTGCTTACTCCTCATTACTTCCCGACTCCTCATGCACACTCACCCAGCACACCTCCAACATAGGCCGGGGGAAAATGGATGGAAGAGGGGAAAGAAGTGAACAGTGACTCAGTCCACAAGAAGGATGAACTTGGCCTAGTGGGTTGAACCTGTCAGCTGCCAGCTGACAAATCCAACTCACTGGCAATCTACAGAAGCAACAGCCTGCAATTTTAACACAGGAGCCTAGACCTAACTCAAAAAGGAAAACACAAAGGTGTTTTTTTATAATTAAAAAAAAAAAAAATCATGCTGCTGGCATGTTTTTATTTCCTTCATGTACACTCTCACCCTTCATAATTCCATCCTGTCTCTAATTAACACAAAATTAATACTCGTGCAATGTCTCTTCTTTAAGCACCTCTCTTCTAGTTTACATTCAAGCAAAACAGACCCATACCATTGTCCTCCTTAAAAAGACTTGTTTACCCCAACCAGGAAACTCGATACAAAATGTAAATGTAACAGTACAACAGCATATACACCAGAATATATCCTTACTTTTCTGCAACAGGAGAAGCCACATCTCGATCATAAAGCCTGGCTTGCCAGGGAAACAGGACTATTCCTCGATAGCCAAACACACTGTGAAGAAATAGCTGAAAGGAACAAGTAATTGCATTTGAATACACAGCAAGCTTTAATCAACTTAGACACAACAGAAAACATGAAGCCAAAAGCCCTTTTCTGATAGTATTTAAAAAACCTGTGAACTGAGGTAAAACTAGAAACATTTACAAAGTGTATCAATGCATGGGATGGGAATACAGGGAGAACCACCACTGTGCAAACCCAGAGCAGAAACAAAGAGGGAACACGAACAGTCTGGGATGAGAGAAGAAATTCATGTCATCTCTACCCATAAAAGTGAATGACTAAACCAGTAATAAAGTAATAGAACAGCAGAAGTGCAGAAAGGAGACCAGCACAGGAGACACCGCTCAGGAACGCGGAAACAGATCTCCGAGGCACAAGCACAGAAATGACAACTTTTGTTCTTATTTCTCAAATTCAGTGATTGTGTCTTCTGTTCCTAGAGGGAGAAAACCCTTAAATAAGGCCAGAGGAGCAAATGCCATTGTAGGAACAGTTGTGTCATGCTGCAGATTCTTATCAACTTGCTACTGTCAGATGACTGACAAACTGCAGACACAGCAGAGACAAGGAGCACTGAACTGTGAAACTTCTGGCCCTCTACTACAATGCAGCAGCCTCCTTACGGGTAAATCACTCGGCTACCTGATCTCTGCGGAATAAGCCTGCAGGGTCAGCTCCGCTCCCCAGAACCGCTTACCTGTCCCGTCTCGTATTTGCCGTGCTGCTTCGGTGCCTCAAACACCCCCACGGTCTCCAGCACTTTGCCCTCCGGACGGTTTCTAGGAGCAGAGAGGTAGCTTGGTGAGTGTGCAGGGGCTGAACCAGCCCCCGGGCCAGGTGGCACACAGCACCCGAGCCCCAGGCGCTGGCCACGCTGGAAGCCTCGCACCTCCCTTGGATACCACGCAGCCCCCCCGGGGACCCCGCTATGCACTACGGTGCCCAGTCCCCCAAAACCTTCCCTGCCCCCCACTCCTTTGCCAATCTCCCCTTTCCCAACCGCCCTGGACACCCCCCTGCCCAGCTGCCCCTTTAGCCCAATCCCCCCCTCCCCATCCCTACCCCAGCCACCCCGACAGCCCCCCAACCCCTTCCCAGTCCCCCCCCAATGACCAACAGCCCCCCCCCACACCCACCCCAAACACCCCCTCAGAGCCCCTAACCCCACCTCCCCACCCCAAACAACCCCCTCGCAGCCCCCAACCCCCCGACAGCCCCTCCACACCCCCTTACCCCCCCCCCAACACCCCTAAACCGCCCCCCGGGCCCAGCCCCCCCCCTCCCCGCAGGCCTCACCGCGACGAGAGGTGCCGCTTCGGCGGCAGCAGCAACGGGACGGCCGCGGCTCCCCCCGCGCCCAAGGGCCGCAGCCCACGGACCGGGGACGGTTCCCAGAGCGGCAGCCCACGGGCCCGGCACCGGCTCAGGGCCGCCGCCACGTACCGCCGCGCCGCGCAGCCCGACATCCCGCGGCCGGGCCCGACCCCGCCGCCCAGCCCACAATGCACCGCGCCTTACCCTTCCGCCCAACCTCCGCTTCCCGGCGGCCCCCGCAGGGCGGGCGGCGCCGCTCTAGCCCGCCGTGGCGCTCTATGGCACTCCGCGTCGCCTAGGCGACGGCGGCCGGGCAAGATGGCGTCGGCGGTGCGGGCCGGGCGGCGGCTGCGGCAGGCGGTGGAAGGCGGCGAGCTGGCGGGGCTGCCCGCCGGTCTGCGGGCCGAGCTGGAGGCGGCGCTGGCCTCCGAAGGCGCCCTGGTGGCCTTCAGCCTGCTGCGGAGGCTGCACGCCGCGCTGCGGGAGGCAGGTAGGCCGCGCCGCCCCTGGCGCGACGGGCCGCGACCGGCCGCACCGCCGTTAACCGTCGCGTCCCCCACCCGTAGGGTCCCCGTTGTACCTACACGAGCTCCTGGAAGGCAGCGAGATCGACCTGCCCGAGGTGCCGGTGCCGCCGCGGGTAGGTGAGGGCCGGGCGTGGGCCGCGGGGGACGGTGGCGGCCGCCGGCCCTCACGGTGGCTCTGCTCTTCCCCCAGAACCCCGAGCTGGTGGCCCGGCTGGAGCGGATAAAAGCCAAGCTGGCCAACGAGGAGTACCGGCGAATGACCCGCAACATCACCGGCCAGGTGAGGGGCCTACTGCATCGCCTGCTGTCAGGATACGTTCCTCAAAAGCGCGGCCGTTAGCAAGCTGACAGATAGCAAAGGAAATTTGCCCCGTAGAGTGAGTGCAGTACAGAGGGAATGTGGGCAGGGACTTGAGGAGTGCATGCTGTAAATGCACGGGGACAACAGGTACGGTGTTGAGGGCAGAGGTAGGACAGGGCTATCAGGATGGTGAAGTAGAAGAGATGCTGACTTATAGAACAGCTCACCGTGCCAAAGATCTCGGGTTTTGATCTGGGAGACTGAGCACCTACGGTAAATGTTTTACTGGGAGTATCTGTGCTGCCTTTTTCTGAATGGCTAGATTTTCCTCATAGTTTTAAAATGAGATCATTCCTGCCAAGGTAAAAGCTGAAAAAACAGGGTAGTGTTTGGGCACTCGTTCTTTCCCAGGAATAGCTGAGATCTTTTGGCAGTGACCGTTTGAACAAGCCAGCATCCCTTCCTGCTGGCATTCCTTGTGATCCCATCCTGCTACCCCTCCCCCACACGGTATCCGGCTTCCCTGTGCACCCCTGTGCGTTTAAGACCCTGCACATATCCTCTTGTTGCGATAACTCTTGTGGGAAGATCTGCTTTTCTCTCTGTCAAGCTTAGCCACTTCATCTGTGAAACAGAGTGGTTTTAGCAGAGCTGGGTAGTGACAGCAATGCTCCTTTCAAACAGTGGAGAAGTAGAGGAGTATTCCCATATCTGTGTGCTCATCACGTTCTTCCCTGCCTCCCCCTGCCTAGTATCTGGTGTTTGAAATTGTGTAACCACGTCCGATTTGACAAAGAGCGTGCAGAGCTTTACAACGTTTAGTTCTTGCCAGCTGCCTGAACACGGATGACAAGGTGAGACCCTTTAGTGTCTCTACTAAAGACAAACCTGCAGCAGAGAACCCACATGCAAGGAAACGCTCACACGCTGGGAAGTGCTTTGATAAGAAATGATCCCCTCTCAACATCCTTGAATCAGAACACAAGCAAAAACCCGGAGAAATGCCCGCAGCCCACCCGACCGCTGCCAGGGCCCCCCCCCCAGAACTTCTGAGTCTTGGGGACAGGATAGGGCATTGGCATTGCTTTTATTATGCAGTTAATATTAAAATACAACCAATCACAAGTTGTTCTAATCCCTTCTTTTAGGAGATGAATGGGACGTTGGCTGAATTTGGGAGGCAAGGTGAGTGGCTGCCTGTCCTGCTGACACCTGGCAGTGTGTACTTACAGGTCAGTCACGGAAACTGTCGCATCACTAGCTGTTGATATCAGGCAGCCCTTCCCTCTCCAAATATCTCACTGGAAGGTTTTAATGCACAAAAGTGTTCCTCGAGTAAAGGAGCAGCCTGTTGGTCCTTCTTATAAATATTTCTGGAGGCATAAAGCATGTGAATCCTCGAATATTCCTGTAGCCCAGCTGAGGCAGCCACAGGCAGGCTCCATTAGCAGGATTACAGCTTGTCCCCAGCGCTACTCTCCAAGCCTTACCTAAAAGCACAATCATCTTTCCCCTTTCTCTCCAGTTCGCTCTGTTAAAGCCGTTGTCATCACCATATTCAACTTCATTGTCACCGTGGTGGCCGCCTTTGCCTGCACGTACCTGGGCAGCCAGTACGTCTTCGTGGAGACCGCGGCGGTGAGTGAGCCCGCAGCCTTGGAGCACACTTGTGGCACGCTCTGGGCTGGCCAGGCAGGAGCGGCAGCTCGACCGCACGCGCAGCGTCACTTATCTCTCTTTTTGTGTCCCCAGCGTGTCCTGTCAGCGGTAATTGTGGCCTCGGTGGTTGGCTTGGCCGAGCTGTATGTAATGGTGCGGACCCTTGAAGGGGACCTTGGGAAACTATAATCGCACGCGTCCCTGTGAACTGCGGCCCTCGTGCTGGAGGCTTTTGCCCTCCCGAGGAGTCATTAATTTGGGGCAGGTTTATCTTCTACCATCTGTTTGTACCTGCTCCTGCTAGCGGGAAGGCTGCTGCGTTCGTCAGGCCTTGTCCTTTGCTCCCCGCTCCTTAACGTTCCTGAAATGAATCGTGGATTAAAAATCCTGCAGCTGCAGAACAGAAGAGGGAACAGCTGTGGACTCTCACCACCCCAACACAGAGAGGGGCGTTAGCTCCCACCATTCCCGTTCTCCTGCGAAGTTGCTGTCCTTTTATTCTGGAAATAAATAACATTGTGTGTTTGCAACCTTCTTCCTTCCTGACGGGAGATGTCTGTTGCTATGCGGAATGCCGACCTGGCATCTAAAAGACACTGCCGAGAGCTGTGAATCTTCCCTCTCCCTCTGCATCCCGCATCCTGCTCCTGCCAAAACCTCCCTTTGCCTGCCCTCGCTGCTCCTGCCTGCTCCCTCACGTGCTTCTGGGAGAGTGTTATTCCCTTGTGACTCGGATGGCAGCACCCGACCCAGCTCGTGTTTGGGGGCGAGCGCTTTCCGCCTCCAGTTTAGGAAGATGATGGCATCCGGCACAGCTATGTTGCGGTTGGCACCCAGTTCGGCTTTGTCTGCAGCAGCTCAGCTCCACGTAGCTCGTACGGCGTCCTCACGCAGGGGCTGCCACATCTCCTGACCCGCAGCCCTGTGGCTGTCGGTGCCTGGGTGAGGAGCGCGAGCCGAAGCTGCCTGCCCGTGCCGTGGGATGCGGCAGGGCCCCCGCCGGCAGACGGAGCAGCGAGGGCTGCGTGGCTCTCTACCTCCCCTGCCAAAGGGTGCCCAGCTTCCCCCCCCAGGGGAGGGGAAGCACCTCAACGCAGAGCCCCGGGGGCTTCTTGGGTGCCACGGAGCAGAGCGCGGAGCCAGCTCGGTGCATCCGCGGTGGGGAGGGGATGCCGAGGCTGGCACCGTCGGGCCCTGTGGACCGGGACACCTGCCGGGTGGGCACCCTGCCAGGGCCGGACACGGTGATTAATGCTCTGATGGCAGCTAAGCCCCTCTGCAAACACGCTTTAATATCCGATACAGGGGGGATCTGCCGGCACCTGCGAACGTGCCTGCGGATTAGGGGCGGCCGCGCCACAATCATCTGCGGATACGGCCTCAGATTAAGGTATTTTTTTCCGAAAGATTAGTCGGTATTAGGGGGCTGATGGGGAGCTGGCCCCGCCACGGCCGCACCGGCATTTAGGATATTGGATGACATCCTCGGGACCTTCGGGACCGGCAGTAATTCCACACCCTAATGAAATCGTGGCGCTAAGCCGGGGGGGTCCTCGGTGCCGGGGGGGGGTCCCTGGTGCCGGGGAGGTCCCCGCCACGGCTACGGCTCGCCCAGGTTGGTGATGGCCGCGCTGTAGATGAGGTCGGAGATGGAGCCCAGCGATGTGGGGAGGCCCCGAGTGGGGCTGCGGGCTCCCGGCGGAGGCAGGGCAGGGGCCGGTCCCGGGGCGGTGCCGTCGGGGGGTGCAGCGGGGGAGCCCCGTTCCCCGGGCGGTGGCAGCGACGGTAGCGGCGGCGGCTCCGGTTTGGCGCTGCGGATCCTGCGGGCGCGACGGTTCTGGAACCAGACCTGAGCCGGGCAGGGTCGGGGAGCGGGGTGGGGACGACACGAGTGTCAGACAGACACCGGTGGCGACCAGACCGGGCAGCCCCGCGGAAGAGGTGGGGGGGGTCCCGGCCCCGGGAGGAAGGGACGGAGGAGGAGGGGGGGGGGGGATGCCCTTTCGGCGCTCACCTGGATCTTGGCCTCGGGCAGCTGGGTGAGCTCGGCCAGGCGCTCCCGGGTGGCGATGTCCGGGTAAGGGACGGCGGCGAAGGCCCGCTCCAGCTCCGACAGCTGCCCCCGGCTGAAGGTGGTCCTCCGCCTCTTCCGCGGCCCCCCCGGGCAGGGGCAGGGGCACGGCCCCGGGGCACGGACCCCCCCCACCGCCCGCCCGCCGCCCGGCCCGCCCGCCCCGTCGGGGAAGCGGAGCAACGGCTGGGGGGTGCGGGAGGTGCCCGGGGCCGCGCTCATCCTGCCCGGCTCCCCCGGTCTAGCTGCCGCAGCCCCGGCTTTTATTCCCCAGCCCCCCCCGACCTCGGCGGGCTGGGACCGCCCCGAGCGGGCGGTGCTGCCCCCCCCCCCCGTCCTTCCCCGGCGGCTCCCGGGGCCGGTCCCCGCTCCGCGACCCCCCGATGGCAGCACCCCGAAAGCCCCGGCCGCTCTGGCGACGGTCTCCCCCAGCATCCCCGGGGACCAGTAATCCCACCAGCTGCCCGTACTGGTCTCCCCCCACCCCATCCCACCCCCACCGTCGAGGCACGGTGGGCCCCGTGAGGATCCAAGGGTTCAGGAGGGGGCGCCGGGGGCCAGTGGGTCGGGGACCCCCAGCAAGTGCAGGAGCCCGGGGGTCCCTGCACCCCCTCCCCGGTTCCCAGGGCCGAGGTGTCACCGCCTGCCCCCCCCCCCCCCCGCCCCGCCTCGTCCCCCACCGTGCGGTGGCCGCTCTCCCACGGGGCTGGCACCGGTCAATGTTTAACCGGAGCGGTGGTACCTGTTGTGCGGGGCAGCCCAGGCTGGCTGGCGGTGGCTCCCGCCGGGACCGGCCGGGTGCTGCGGGCACCCTGAGCGAGGGGTGCTGGGGGGGGGGGGCGAATGGAGCCGGAGGGAGAGCAGGAGTGGGAACCCCAGTCGGGCACACGGCCTAAAACGCTCCCATGGGGCCACGAGAGACCGTAAGTCGGCGGGGAGCCGGAGGGGACGGAGGCCACCCCAGGACTGCGGCAGGCAGGGCCTCGGCAGCGACCACCCGGCCGATACAGCCGGCGGGGGGCTGGCACCCCAGAAAGGCTGGGGGGGGGCGGGGATCAGGACGGTCCCTCTGCGGGGACATGGGGGGGAAGTTGCGCTCTGTTCCCTGCCAGGCCCCAGGGCACAGCGGGGAGTGGAGGATGGCACGAGCACGGCGCGACCGTGGGCCCCTCTACCCAGCCCTTGGGGTGCCCGTGGGCAGGTCCCCCAGCTGGGGGACACCCACCACCCCACTGCCCTCTGTTCCCCAAAGGAGCCCCGGAGAGAAGCAAGAGGGCCCCGTGGTGGGCAGAGACACACGCCTGAGAGTGGTGCTGAGGTAAGGGAGGGGACGCAAAGGGCTCGGGGACGCGCTGGGGACCCTCCTGCCCCGGGCAGGGGCATAGCAGGGCTTCCCGGGGCTCCCCATGCAGCGATACCTTTGTGTCCCCATCCACTCCCCCTCCGCCATTAGGGTCCGGCCACTTACCTGCACAGAGACGCGGCGAGGAGACCGGCGGGTTGTGCACAGCCTCGGTGACGGCACCGTCCACGTGAGTGCCACCTCCCCACTGGGGGGATCGGGGTGGGGGGGGGCTGCGGCACCCCCTGAGCCACCGTCATCCCTGTTCCCAGGTGAGCGCAGCCAGGCACGATGCCACCTTCGGGTTCAGCGCCGTGTTCGACGCGGGAGCCTCGCAGGAGGCCGTGTTCGAAGGCAGCGGGATGAGGCAGCTGGTGGAGCTGGCGATAGACGGGTGAGTCCCGGCGAGACCCCCCCCGTGGACCCCAGCCCTCTGGCTCACCCCGTGCCCGCTGCGCTGCACCAGTCCAGGCCTTACTGGCAGGTCTGCATTGCCGGGGCCGTGCCGGGAGGTGGCATCCCTGTGTCACCACCTGGGGCCATGCCTGAGGCTCAGCATCTTCCCCAGCTTCTCCTGCACCGTCTTTGCCTTTGGGCAGACCGGCTCGGGAAAGACCTACACCCTGATGGGACCCCTCACCCAGGTACAAAGCCATCCCCACCGCCTGACCTGGTCCAGCTGGTGGGACAGGTTCTTCTCACCTGGTCGTGGGTGCTGGGGCGGTGGGAGGAGGTGGGTGCCAAAGCAGCGTGACTGCTCATCCTCCCTGCATCTCTGCAGAGCGAGAGCCGCCCGGCGGCCCCGGGGCTGCTGGGGCTGATGCAGAGGTCCTTCGCCTGCCTTCTGGAGCAGAGCCGGAGCCGTGGCTCTGATCTGGCTCTCAGTGCCTCCTACCTGGAGATCTACAACGAGCAGGTAAGTGCCTGCCCGGCCATGCAGCCCGACCCCGCTGGCACCCTGTGCCCCCGCTCCCCAGTGCCTCCCCTCCGCCGTACCCCCCCAGGTCCGGGACCTGCTGAGCCCTGGGCCACCACGTGCCCTGCCTCTGCGGTGGAGCAAAACCTGCGGCTTCTATGTGGAGAACCAGCTCAGCGTGGACTTCGAAAGCCTGGAGGCCATCGCTGACCTGCTCCTGCAAGGTGCTGAGCCACGGGTGCGGGGCTGGGGCCATGGAGGGGCATGTTTGGGGGGGTGCCGGACCTGGTGTGGGGCTCCGATGGCAGCCAAGAGGGGCAGCTCCCCATCCTGCCGCAGAGCCCAGGCAGGCTCGTGTCTGGCGGGGGGTGGGCAGTGGGTGCTGTGCCGGGGCACGGGCCGTCGTGCCCCCCTGCAGTTCTCGATCCTCCCTTGGCAGGATCTCAGAGACGACGGACCTCGGCACATGCCCTCAACAGGCACTCGAGCCGCAGCCACGCTCTTCTGACCATCCACGTCCGCAGCCGGGCTGTGAGCACGTGTCCTGCGCTGGGCACAGGGGGGAGGGCTTGGGGGGGGACCGGGGCTCTTCTTGGGGGTGCAGACAGCCCCAGGGTGGGGGGATCACATCCTCCTCCCCAAGAATGCGTTGGTGGGGTGAGCAGCAGGGAGCCAGATCCCAGACGGAGGGGTTGGGACACTGCGGTGGGCCACAGGGAAGGTGTGGGGGGGGGGGCCAGAGCATCACTCCCCCAATACTGGTCCCCCAGCCCAGCGCCTGCCCCAGCAAGCAGGGCACACTGTGCTTCGTGGACCTGGCTGGCAGCGAGAGGGTAAAGGAGACCGGTTCCAGTGGGGAGCTCTCCGTGGAGGCCAACAACATCAACCGCAGCCTCCTGGCACTGGGTAAGAGTCGGGGGACCCCCTCCATGGGAGCACAAGCTGCTGGTCCCCATCAGAACCCTGTTGCACCCTCTGTGGCTCATCTTCCCGCAGGACACTGCATCTCTCTTTTGGCCAAACCCCGAGGGAAGCGGATGCACATCCCTTACCGGGACAGCAAGCTCACCCGGCTGCTGGCCCGCTCCCTGGGCGGCTCAGGCATCACCCTGATGGTACGCGCATGGAGGAGGCTGGGCAGGGGTGCACGAAGCTGCAGGGGGCCAGGGTCTTGCCCCGTGGAGGGGAACGGGTGACCCCTTGGCTGGCAGCTCACCTGCGGCTCTTCCTCGTCGGCAGGTCGCCTGCATCTCCCCATCCTCACGCTGCCTCTCAGAGACGCTGAGCACCCTGCACTACGCCAGCCGTGCCCGGAGGGTCACCACCAGGCCCCTGGCCAACAGGGTATAGCAGGCAGGGGCTGCGGGCAGGGTGCTTTGCCCCGCTGCTGGGACCCCCCTGAACCACCCCCTTGCGCTCCCAGGTGTCCCGGGAGAAGCTGCTGCAAACCTTGGAGGAAGAAATCCACGCCCTGCAGCTGGAAAACCTCTCCCTGCGCCAGCAGCTGTGCCTGCCGAGGGTGCCGACAAGGAGCATGGAGGTCCCTGGGACACCCACAAGGACAGGGGCACGGCCAGGCTGGGGAGGCAGGTACGGCCCCGCAGGGCTGCATCGCTCCCCTCTTGAAGGGCAGGAGGGAGCCCCAGCCTGGCCCAGCCTCTACGGCCTCCTGCGGGACTTTGTGGTGGAGAACGAGCAGCTGAGGTATGGGGGGGGCATGCACAGGACCCATAAGCAGGGGCTCAAGGGACCGGTGCGGCAGCCAGAGCCCCCGGCCGGGCAGCACCCTGTGTCAGCCAGCCTCTCCTAGGGACTCCCTGGGGCCGGGCAGGGCTCGGAGGTTCCTCGGAGGCTGCCAGCGCCCTGCCCTGCTCCCTCGCTGCTCCCCAGGCAGCCCCGGCTGTCCCCAGACCCCAGCGGTGACATCCCAGCTGGCCCATCCTGCAGAACCACCCGCAGCTCCTGTGACAGCCAGCCCCCGCTCCGGAGTGCCCGCACCCCCCGTGTCCCCCCTGGCCGCCCTGCGAGGCTCCGGCAGCCTGACGCGACACCCGCCTCCGGCCCCCGGCTGCCGGTGAGCGTGGGGGTCCCCGGGCTCCACGGGCATCCTCATGCGAGGCTGTGCCCACGGCAGGGTGAGGATGCACAAACCACCCACCCGCTGCTATCCCTTCTTCCAGAAGCTGCCTCCAGCCTCCGGCCGCCCCAGCTGCTCGGGGTGCCCTCACTGCTGCCCTGGGCCGGCCGATGCCATCGTGTCCCAGGTATGGCCCCAGGGGTCTCTTCGGAGCGGGGTGGCACAGCGCGGCACAGCAGCCTGACTGCTCTGCTCACCCCCCAGGTGCTGCCAGGGCCCCCCGTGCCGCAACCAGTCCCCCCCGAGGGAAGCGCTGGCATCCTGCCGCCCGGCCAGGAGGACACGGTTTTTCCCAGCTCCCATCAGCTCCCCGGGCACCCGAAGCCGCACCAGGGGAAGCGGTGAGAGCCGGGGCCTGAGGCCACCCGCCCTGGGCATCAGCTGCAGCTCAGGAAGCCCCTGGGGTTACGGGGGGTGGTGGGGCAGCGGGTCGGGGTTTATTCACGTGTCCTCACGGCAGGAGCCGGGGCAGGAGCAGGAGCTCATCTCAGCGGCACCCACTCCCCCGGGAGCTGCCAGGTCCCGAGCGCCGTCCCAGCCCTGAGGGAAGGGTCATTCCTTCAGCACCGCCGTGGCCGGGATCGCCAGAGCCGAGAGGTGAGCAGGGCAGCGGGGGGGGGGGCCAGGCAGTGCCTCAGATGGGGTCCCTCGGGGACGGGCACCCAGCCGGAGCCCAACTGCTCATGCATGGGGCTGTGGACCTGATCCCGGGGACGCTGGAGACCTGACCCTGGTGGCTCCCGGCTGGCAGCCGCCGGCACCGTCCCTCTCCTCCAGTGGGAAGAGGCACCGGACTGGCTGGCGGAGCAGATCTGAGGAGCCGCAGCTGCGCCGTGAACCGGACCAGCAGCAGGGATCTGGCACAGCCCACGCACAGTTGTTATACCTGGGGGGACGACCACAGCTCTCGGGGGCACGGGGATCTCGGACTACAAGGACCGCGCAGACCGCGGGACGGATGGATGGAGGGACAGACGGGGCTCTCCAGCCTGCGCGGCACTCGCAGTTTATTTCTGTCTAGCTAGGGTCTGTGCTGCTGGGCGGCTCTGGCGGAGCCCTCTCAGGTGCTCTCCTCCCCGGGCTGCGGGCAGTCCAGCCAGTACTGGGCGATGGAGCGGGGGTAGCGGGGCTGCACCAGGTCCACACGCTTGGTGCGCAGGTTGACGCGGTAGTACTTGTCTGGGAGGAAGGGGAGATGGCTGTCAGGACTGCCCGCGGGGCAGAGCTGCGGGGAGCTGCCAGCCCTCGGCTGGGAAGGTTCCCACTGCATCCCGGAGCTCAGGGACATCACGGAACGAGAGGAGACCTCCCCCTGCCCCGGCAGCCCTGGTTCTGCATCTCTCCCGGATCCCGCTGCCCCACACTCACCTCCTACAAAGAAGTAGACGCTCTGGAGGGTCTCACACTGGGAGCCCGACAGCCAGTCGCTTTCGACACCTGCAGAGTCGGAGTCGTTTTGCAGCCAGCCCCAGAAACCCAAATTCAGTGACCGGTGGCTCTTGTACCTCTTGCGCTGGCGGCGAGACTTCCTCCTCCGCGGCTGCTGGGAGGCCACGTAGATCCTGCCGGCCATGGCAGCGTCCAGCCGGCTGGGCACCCCCCGCCAGTCTTTGCTGATGTACCGTGGGCTGCTCGCCCCGGCTGGCAAAGAGGCAGAGGGTGAGTGAGAGGGGCAGCAATGTCTGGGGGTGAGCTGAGCCCAGCCCCACAGGCAGCCCCCCCAGCACCCGCTCCGAGACCCACAGGGATGCTCCAAAGGATCCCAGCCCGGCTGGGATGCGTGACGGGGACATGGGCCAGGCAGAGCTGGGAGCAGCCCCTTGGCCGACCCGTGTCTGGGATCAGCCCTGTGCTGCTCAGGCCCCTTTTCCTCCTCTCCATCTTTCATTTCTCTTTCCTGGGGCTGGGGTTTTCCTATGGCATCTCCAGCTCCAGTGGGAATAAACGCTCCCCAGCAGCGACGCTGTGGTGCGAGGTGGCTGGTGATGGGCTCGGTAGCGCGGGGCATAAGGGCTGCAGAAGGTGGGATTTGGGATGCTGTGGGAGATGCAGCTGTGGCCTGGGGGGGTGGTTCCTGTGCAAAGCCTGGGCTCCTGCCCAGCATGGCCCATCATCCAGCCTGCCTGCACTCCCAGGCATCGCTCCCTCCTCCCTGGGTGTCTGCACCCCTCGCACCCCATCAATGTGGGCACCCGCCAGCCCTTTCCCCCGGGGCTGGCCCAGCCCTTACTCATCCTGCCGCCAAAGAGGATCTGGAAGATGTCCTCCCAGCTGTCCCGGTTCATGAAGGCATAGTGGTTGAACACGGCGGAGGGGGAGGACTTCTCGCAGTCAGCCTGCGTGGGCTGGTGGGCAAAGTCGTAGGACCAGTAGTACTTGTCTAGGAGAAGATGCGCGGGGCATTACTGGGGGACGCGTACTCGAGGGGGAGCAGTAGTTAGAGGGGTGTCGTGCCCACGGTCGCCGATGCCAGGCTCTGCCCGGGATGCGCAGCTGCCCTTACCCTTGAAGAAATAGACTCTCTCATTGCCGTGGTAGCTGTGCGCGGGGAGGGCGAAGGCCGCGTCGATGTTGTTCGGGATGCCTTCAAAGCCCTCGGAGATGTCGCGTGGGTACCCGGAGTCCAGGGCTCCGTCATCAAAGCGCCAGTACTGACTGCCCTGGGGGGGTGCAGGACAGAGGGGGGGTCAGGGGGCTGGGTGCAGCATTCTCCAGGCACGGGTCTGCCCAGGGGAGCGAGTAGATGCTGGGAAGCCCTGTGGTGAGGCTGTGGCTGCCTGGGGCCCGGGACAGCCGCGGGGATTTGGAGATATCTGGCAGCCACCGTGTGTGTGCATGCATGGAGGGTGCCAGGGTGAGGCCAGGGTGGGTTGGGGGGCTGTACCGGCCACCCCAGGAGCACCCCGAGCCCTGCAGTCAGGCTCCTGCCCACCTTGAACAGGTAAGTCTTGCCCTGGCAGTTGATGCGTGTGAAGGCTGCATCGATGGGGCCCTCGATGCCCCAGACGTCGCTGATGAGCTTGGGGTAGCCGGGCCGCACGCTTTTCTCGTCCAGCTCATAGAAGTACTTCCCTGGGGAGAGAGGGGAGGTGAGAGCAGCAGGAGGGACCGCAACCGCCGGCACAGGGTGACGGTGCGGCAGCATGTCCCATGTGCCCAGGAAAGGTCCCCGAGGTACCTCGGAAAGCATAAAGGGAACCGTTCTTCAGGTCGGTGAAGGCATCAAAAGGTTTCTTGCTGCACAGCTCCTCAGGCTCCTCCACGGGGTCGTGCTCCCCAAGCCCATCCAGCGTGGTGCTGGGCACCACCTGCACAGGCACCTCCGTCAGCGTCTCCTCGGGGTCCGGCTTGCTCTCCAGCGTGGCCTGCGCCGGCAACAGGGAGGTGGGCAGTTCTGTGGGGGCCACCTCGTTACCCGCTACAGTGCCAAAGTCGACGGTGAGGTTGTAGTCGAGGTAGTCATCCTCCGGCAAGGCAAACACGTCTCCCCGGGTCACTGTGGGAGGGAGCAGGTTGGTCCGGGGGAGCCCTGAGCGTCTCCCACGGGGTCTGGGTGCAGGAGCCGCTTGCTCCCAGGCAATACGGATTTGCACGGACCCCATGCCGCAAGCAGCAGCGAGCCAGCTGCCAAAAATCCCTGGTGCTGCAGCACCCTGAGCACCAAATCCTGGCTCTGTGGACACAGGTGGGTGCAGACCTGACCCAGCACGGACCCTTCCGAGCCCCTGCAGTGTCAGGCACCCACGGCCAGCCCGGCAGCCCCTGCCCCAGCTGGGAGGGCGGCTGCAGGACCAGTACCTTTGGCTTTGCAGACGGTGGAGTAGTCGCTGCAGCAGCTCTGGTAGTACACGCAGAGGGTGTCACACTGGCACTTACGCTGAGCGTCGAAGCCATCCTCGCAGCGGCCCGCACAGGAATCTGCAAAAGCCGCCCGCCAGCGCAGGAGGAGTAACGTGGGTGGGCAGTGGGGCCAGTGCCTCCCCCCCCAGCCCAGCTCCAGGGGTGAAAGCAAACACGGGCACGTCCCGGCTGGGGGGACCCCACCTCTCCATGGTCAACCCCATCACCAGGGGCTACAGCAGGACCTCTCCCCGCTCCCACCCAGGTCCTGCTGGGATGGGAGCCATGGACCAGGCTGTGCCGGGGTCCCAGCTCCACGCTGGCAGTCCAGCTGTAGGACGGCCAGGGATTTGCCCAGGCACCACTTATACCCCTGTGCTGCCTGTTTGCCTTCTCCCCACGCTGCAAGGTGTAGCCAATGTGGCCACAGCCACCACCTGGTCCCCTCCTCACCCTCCCCAGCCCCTCCGTTAGCCCCGGAGCCGCACTCACTCCATCCCCACCCTGGCTGCAAGCGGGAGGCAGCCAGTGCAGGGCTGGCCGGCTCCGGCTCACCTTCAGCAGCACGGGCAGCGGCGAGCAGGGCCAGCACAAGGGCAGGGAAGAGCAGCCTCATCCTGGGCGGCCGGGAGCGCAGCCCTCCTGCGACTGTGCGGGCTGGAGCGCAGCTGCGGCCGGGGCCCCGGCATCCACTGTTTGCTCAGCCTGCCCCAGCGGGAGAAAACAAACAGGCCAAGGTCAGAGCAGGGGAAAAGGGGCAGAGACGTTCTTCCACCCAGCATCCCCCGCAGTCCGTATCGAGCCGGGTGTGTTTGGGGGGGACGGGGCTCCCCACACGTGCAGGCAGCTCTGAGAGCCACTGGCTGTGCCTTTGCTACCAGAGCCTTCCCAGTCCGGGTGCAGGTTGGGCACTGGTTCAGAGAGCTGGAAGGCACAGCGGGCCAGAGCCAGGAACCAGTTTTGAGGTCCTGCCACACTTATTTCATAGCAAACCTCATGGTATTAAAGCTCCCAGCCTCCATCTCAAGGGCAGGCCCTTTCCCAGCCTGGTCTTGGCAAGACAAAAACCCTAACGAGAGGGGATGGGGGAGCGATGCTCAGAGGGCAAAGGGAAAAGCCCTGGGCTTCTGCTTGCCCAAAATGTCACCGTTTTGGAGGGCTTGTTCTTGGGATTTCGGCTTTCTCAATGTCAGCAAGGCTGGGAGCAGACCTGGGGAGCCCGAAGGCAGGGTGGCTGTGGATGGGGCAGATGCCACCTCTGTGCATGGGGGACCAGGGGCCAGAGGTGAGCAGCCGGGAGGGAAGGAGAGCAGGAGCCCTCTGCACTTTCACTGCTGTAGACAAACAACAGCCTGTGTATTTTGCTCCCATCATTCCCTTTTTGACCAATCTTTTTGGTTACTAATTAATGTTGATTCAGCTCTTTTGGCAGCTCTTGATAACTCCGGGATGTTTATTTAATGAGGGGCAAGGAGCAAACGCACACGAGGCTACAGAGCTACTGCCTCTGGCTGCCTCCACTGCCGTGGCACTGCTGGGGCAGGAAATCCATGAGGTCTGTCCCAGCCCCGGGGCAGGAGCGGC
Source organism: Aquila chrysaetos chrysaetos (assembly GCF_900496995.4). Classification (NCBI taxonomy): domain Eukaryota; kingdom Metazoa; phylum Chordata; class Aves; order Accipitriformes; family Accipitridae; genus Aquila; species Aquila chrysaetos. The sequence goes on from NC_044013.1 coordinate 37,803,669, forward strand.
GCAGCTCTGGGCTTTAATAAGTGATGGAATAGTCAGGGAGAGAACAGGAGCAGGGTGCCCGCTTCTCCAGAGGCCTCGCCTCTGCCAGCTCGGACGCAGGCAGTTCCCGGCATTGGCCGCTCCCACCCTTGCTGGAAAGAGCTTTGATTTGGTGGTGAGAAAGGCATTTCCACTTGGAAAGCCCTGGTGAGCCGAGGGCAGCCACCAGACATGGACTGTTGGGGCAGGACTTCTCCTGCAGCCCTGTCACCCCCCTCCTTCCCCCCTGGCCTCAGCTATAGTGGGGCTGGCGGCGTCCCCGGGTGCAAGCACCAGCCCAGCGTTGCACTAAAGCTTCATCCTGTCCCTGTTGAATCAAACATGGGGGACAAGTGCCCTGAGAGGGTGCAGGCTTGTGGGGAGGCTGGGGGGAGAAGGGCTGGGCAGTGTCTGAGCCGCTTTTGCTGATCGGCTGAGACAAAGCTCCCTCCTGCTGCTCCAGGGTCCTGACCACTGGCAACCGCAGACCCACGAAGGCTCGGTGAGCCCTTCCCGGGCTGCTGTGCTCAAAGCATGGCAGGAGGAGACGCCGGGAGAGGGGCTGGTTGGGGTAACAGGGCCCTGGGGAGACCTTGCAGCCAAGGGCTGAGCAGAGCCAGCGAGGAGGAGAGCTCAGGCGATGGGGCTGATCCCCCGGGGCAAGGCTGGGAATCCCTGCCATTCCCAGAGGTCAGGCTGCTAGTGCTGGAAACCCCTCTCAAAAAGCAAAGCAAAGCAAAACTAAAAGCAAAGCGCAGCTCTCTGGGCTTGTCAGGACAAGCCTAAGGGAATGGTTTGAATCCTGCCCTCCCCAGGCAGCAGCCTCCTCCGAGGTAGCAAACCGCTCTGCTGTGCTGCACTGCTATAGCCCATATCATTACCCCTGCTTAATAATAATTTATCAGGAAAATCCTTACCGGTTCTATGCTGAGCCTCTCCTGCCGTCCTGTGCCGCTCGGGATGCCTTGTTTACTGTCCTTTGCTGTGAGCTAATGTCCCTTTCCTCTGTCTGTCCCTGCGTAGTGGATTCAGAGAGGATTAAAAGCGACTCTGTCGCATCAAAACATCAACTTGAATTTAAGTCTCAGTCTGAGCTGGCAACAACCTGGCTTTGGAGCCAAGGATTTAAGCTGCTCCTCCCAACACAGGCGAGAAGCGTCCAAAGCATTTCTGCCCTGAGCACGTCTGGCCTGGAAAAAAAGAAAATAAAAGGGGCCCAGGCTGCCTCTGCTCTTTCTTTTATCATGCAAATCCTGAGCCCACCCAGAAGAGCTGCTCTGAATTTCCCTCACACAAAGGGAGCCCTTTCCCCCCCTGCACTGATACCAAACGGGTTCAAAATGCAGTGCCAGGACGGCCACAACCTCACCGTGACCACAGCCATGGCCACCACCCATCCCAGAGGGTCCTGGGGAGACCTGCTGCAAAAGCAGCGCGGGGGTCCCTGCCTGCTGTGGAGGTGACCACAGACTCCGCGGCGGCTCGGGCAAGGAGGGGACACGGGCCATGGGGACAGCAGGACGAGCCCCAGCTGAGGCTGGGCAGGCAGAGGGCTGTGGCAGGAGGGGTCCAGGGGGATGCCAGAGCATCTGCAGCGAGGAGGGGGATGCTGCTGCCCAGACATGAGCCCCTCCTTGGAGAGGCGGCGCCTGCGCAGGGTGACATCAGCCCCTGAGGACCCGAGATGCTGAGCCTGGCTCTGGGAAGGCGGCTTGTGCCACAGCTTCCAGCTCTGCATCCCAGCAGGGTAGGGAGGGGAGAGGGAGCCAGCAGCCCAGCCCTGCGGCTGGACCCTGGGCCAGCTCCGTCCCCTCTCCTGCACCTCCCCTCTGGCCACCTTGGGTCTCGCCAAGGAGCGTGGCGGCCTTGGCTGGGTGTTCCCGGCGAGCGGGTGACCAAGGATGCTGCGCTAGGAGATGCCGATGGTGCTCACCCTGCTCGTCTCCCTCTATAAACTGTGTCGGTTCTTTGCCATGTCGACCGCGGAGAGGCTGGCGGTGCCCGAGTGCGTGAGCCAGGCGGGCAGCTGGGCAGGCGGGGGTAGCTCCAGGGAGCACCGGGAGGTTTCCCCCGGGGTGAATACGGATGTGCGGGCAGCCCTGGACCGCATTCTGCCCGCCCTGCACCGGGCCATCGCCTGCGCCAAGCAGGCGGCCGGCCCTGCGGAGCTGAGGAGGGCCATCGCCGAGGTCTTCCAGCTGGTGGAGGAAGCCTGGGGGATGCCCACGCTGGGCAGGGACGTGGCCAAAGTGCTGTGCGACGTGATCCGCCTGGAGGGGGGCCTGGACCTGCTGCTGAACCTGCTGTACACGGCGGAGCTGGAGACCAAGTGCCAGGCAGGAAAACTCCTGGAGCAGATCCTGGTGGCAGAAAACAGGTGAGTCTGCAAAGAGCCCCCCCCACACCCCCAGCCAGGCACAGCCCTCCCCTCCGCAGGCTCGCCTGCCTCCCCGAACACAGCAAGGATTTCCTCCGCCCATCCCACCCACACCCCCCAAATTTCCATGCTCCGGGTGCACCGAACCCCCTCGGCTCCACGCCACGTCCCCCCCACGCCCAGCACTTGCACAGAGGGGTCACTGACTTGCTGGTCACGCCCAGGCAATGGCATCAGCCTCCACGGCTGGAAGGAGAAGGACCAGCCCCAGCTCAGGGATGCCGGTGAGGATCGGGGTGTCCTCATGAGCCACCCGCAGCCTGGGACCACCCAGACAAGACACCTTTCGTGGCCGAGCTGGGTCGGTTTGGCTGGCCCAGAGTATCAGACCCCAAGGACGAGACACGACTCCCCCTTAGCCATAACCGCAGAAGGAGGAGGAGGAGGACAAAGCCGGTTCCCAGAGACTTTCTGCTGCTGACCAGGGCAGGAGCGAGGCCATAAGGAGGGGGGCCAGCTGGTCAGCGGCCCTCAGAGCCCCCCCCCAGCCCATGGCCCCTAGCTCAGAGGCTGGAGATGCGTGTGCTGCTCCCCAGGACAGGTGAGAGGCGTTGGGCTGGCTCTGCCAAAGCATCGGCACAGGCACGGTGGGAGCGTGGGTGTGCGTGTGGGGATATATACCAGCACGCGTATGAGGGTGCATGTGCGCACGTGGCACCCAACACATCTAAACGCACAGGAGTGCTGATGCAGCACCTGCACGCAGCTCGCCCTTCAGACACCAGGAACGCGCTCCCGCAAGGTCCCCTGACAGGCGAACTCTCCGCTCTGCCCCGTGTCTGGTTCGGCATGTCCCGACGGCACCGTCTGCGGTGTGCTGGTCCCAGAGAGGAGCCATATACCTGCCACGAGCTGGGTCAGGATCAGGCCTTTCTCTCCTGGGACCCCGCAGGCAAACACAAGGCTCCGCCAGCTCCGCTCTCCCTTGGTTCGCCCAAGCCCAGCGGGTCCCAGCCAGGGCTTTAGGCACTTGTGGAGGAAGCCTGCCCAAAGTTTACCATCTCGCTCCAGCTTCATGGGCGATGTGTTTTGCTGTGAGGTTGTGGACTTGAAGCCTGGGCCTCGCCGCATGCACTGCCAGGCAAAAAGAAGCAACAGCTAAATCAGGAAAGTCCATTAGAGTGGAATTAATCCCAGGAAACATCCCTGGCATGGTCTGAATTCAGCACTTAGCTTCCTGGCAAAAGAAAGCAGCTGCTGGAGTCGCCATCTCTGGTCCAGGAACGGTTCATGGGCCAGGGTCTTGGAGCAGCCGTGGGCCCCCAGCCCCTCGCTCCCTGCAGCCTAACCCACCGTCAACCTCCGAGCGATGGCAGGGAGGTGTAGGGTCCCCCCTGGGTCCAAGCCTCTGGCTTAGAGACCTCTCCCAGCATCTGTGTGCAGCAGCAGCGGTGCTTAGCCGGGAGCTGGACCAGTCCTGGCTCCATCCCATGGCTGCGGGGAGTCGGGAACCTGGCGGGGCTGTGTCATCCAGCTCCGTGGCCGAGTCTGGGCTTGGAGCCAGTCCCAGGCTGAGGGTATTTTTTCCAGAGCTCTCCACAGGATTTGCTGCCAAACCAACCCCAAGGTCAGCGCAAGCCATGTGGGCCATCAGACTTCCCAGAAATGCTCTTCCCGCCTGCCAGCGCAGAGAGGCTGGCGTGTCTTCACCCCCACCATCACTGGGGGCCAAACACACCGCTGCCCTCATGAGCAGCAGGACATGGAGCATCCGCACCCGTGCCTGTGCCTTGTGAACGGAGCAGCTCCATCCCAGCACCAAACGGGTCATTTCTAAGGCCAGGGATGGAGCTGCCCCCTCGCCCCAGGCAAGCTCATGGGACGTCAGCCAAAGGCCCATCATTTCCCCTTTCCTCACTCTATGCTTTTAGGGCACAGCCCCATTCAGGTGCCATTTTAAGACCATCCTCGCAGCACAGGGCTCCCAAGGCCAGCCATGGCCGAGCAGCAGCTGGTGGCCTTTGGCCACCTGCCCCCAGACTTGCTGTCCTCTTCTAGGAGAGCGCAGGATTGAGGAAATAAACGGCTTTCCTCCAAGCTGCCTCCACACTGCCATCCCAGGACAGGCAGATCCCTGTCTCTCGCACGCCCCCGCGGCCAGTTCTGCGTGGTTGCTCAGCCAGATGTGAAACCCCTGTCCGGGGCTTGGCACCGATCTGGAGAGCAGCCAGAGGACAGCATCGGTTAAGGACAAACAACTTTTCACCCCCGAACACGAAGCAGCTCACACACGCCCCGCAAAGCTGACTAAGCAGATCTATTTCTAGCCTGGCATTAGCCTACCTTGCACTGTTAATTGCTACATATGTCTTAACTGAAGCACAAGAGTCTCTGGCGTGGTGGTCCTGGGCTATGCACCCCATGTCCTGTGCCATCACAAGCTCTTCCATCAGACCCAGACAGGTTCTTCCAACACCAGCCTGTTGCATCTCGATGCATTGCAGCCTGGCAGCATATCTGGCTGCCTTCTTCCAACACCAGCCTGTCGCATCTCGATGCATTGCAGCCTGGCAGCATATCTGGCTGCCATGTCCCACAGGGAAACATCTGGCTGTCATGGGGCAAACACCACCAAAGCATGGGGGAGTTCACACACCAGTCCCTGTTCTCACTCCCTGCACGGCCGTCTGCTCCTCACCTGCCTGGGCCTCTCCTTCCTGCAGGGATCGGATCGCTCGGATTGGTCTGGGAGTGATTCTGAACTTAGCCAAGGAGCGAGATGTTCCCCAGCTGGCGCAGAGCGTGTCCGGTATCCTGGAGCATATGTTCAAACACACCGAGGAGACCTGTTTCCAGCTCATCTCTGATGGAGGCCTGGATGCTATCCTCTACTGGTGCCGCTGGACGGACCCCATCGTGCTGCGGCACTGCGCCATGGCCTTGGCCAACTGTGCCATGTACGGAGGGCAGGCCAACCAGCGCCTGATGATCGAGAAGAGGACGGCGGAATGGCTTTTCCCACTGGTATTCTCAAGGGACGATGACCTAATCCGTCTGCACGCGTGCCTGGCCATCACAGTGCTGGCCACCAACAAAGAAATCGAGAAGGAGGTGGAGCGCTCGGGGACGCTGGCGCTGGTGGAGCCGTTCATCGCCTCGCTGGATCCGGAGCAGTTCGCCTGTGAGATGTTGGGCAGCAGTGACAACAGCCAGGGGAGGACAGCGGACGACCTGCAGCGGCTGGTACCCTTGTTGGACAGCTCGCGGCTGGAAGCACAGTGCATCGCTGCCTTCTACCTCTGCACGGAGGCTGCCATCAAAACCAGGCAGAAGAAAACAAAGGTAAAGGGTAGGTTGGCCTGAAGGAAGGAGATGCAACAGGGAAGGGTTGCCACAACTGCACCTTGGTGTCTTTTGCTCCCCTATGAGCTCACCAAGTACCCTGGTCCTTGGCTCGCCCGGCACAGGTTGCGGGGAGGAGGAGGGAAAGCAAAGTGATGTCTCCTCCCTTTGTGTCCCCAGATTTTCAGTGAGATTGGGGCGACCCAGAGCCTGAAGAGGGTAGTGTGCTACTCCACCAGCAGCACCATCTCCTCCCTGGCCAAAAAGGTGCTGCGCGTGATAGGGGAGGAGGTTCCTCGGCGCATCTTGCCCACGGTTCCCAACTGGAAGCCCTGTGAGGTGCAGACGTGGCTGCAGCAGATCGGATTCAACAAATACTGCCAGAGCTTCCTGGTAGGGCTGCGTGCGGGGGGAGGGACACCTGGATGGGTCCTTTTGCCCCATCCTGCAGCAGAGGTGTGGGCATCTGACCCAACAGCTTTTCCTGGGACCTTTCCAGCCTGGATTTCTCTTGGCAGGACCACCAGGTGGACGGGGACATTCTCCTGAGGCTGACGGAGGAGGAGCTGCAGGAGGATTTGGGGATGGACTCCAGCATCACTCGGAAGAGGTAGGACCACCACCAGCGCATGCTGGCCTCTCTCATGGTCATCACTATGGTGGCAGAGCCAGGGGAAAGGTCTGGGCCTTTCCCTTCTTGCAAAGACAGGAACAGAGATCCTCAAAATGCAAGACCTGGACTGCCAGGGCTTTTCCAGCACAGTATGCAGCCCCAGAGGGTTTCCTGCAGTGGGGCCAATGCACGGGAGAAGTGTGGGATGGGAAGAGACCACCTATGGCACAGGGGAGGTGGGATCCTGCAAGTTACCCACAAAGATGGGAACTTACTCGAGCTTCTCCTCCCTCAGCTGAGCTCCTCATACCTCCATGTCCTGAGGACCAACATTCCCGCAGTTACGCAGCTGTTCTCTTTTTCTATTCCTTTAGCTCATTCTTCACCGCAGCATGTAGCTGCACTCTCTCCTGTGCAGATAAAAGATGTGGTACCAAACGTCTCCAGGTCCTGCCTTGTCCAGCAGCCTCCCCTCCCTGCTCCACGCTTTCATTTGTTTCTCTGCCAGGTTTTTCCGGGAGTTGATAGAGCTGAAGACCTTTGCAAATTATTCCACCTGCGACCGCAGCAACCTGGCCGACTGGCTGGGCAGCATCGACCCCAAGTTTCGTCAGTACACGTACAATCTGCTGACGTGTGGCATCAACCGCAACTTCTTGCACCGGGTGACGGAGCAGCAGCTGCAGGAGGACTGCCACATCAACATGGGTTTCCACCGCGTCCGCATCCTCACTGCTGCACGGGGTGCGGGTCCCGCTGCTGCTCTCTGTGCCGGATCAGGCGGGTGGGGGCGAGTATCGAGGGCTTGGGACAAGCCGTTGGGTATTTTTAACTTTTGGTTGCTGTTTGCTCTGCCTAGAAATGCTTCACTCCCCTATAACGCTGCAAACTGCGTCCGATGGGACCGATGTATTTATCAGCTACCGGAGGAGCACTGGGTCGCAGCTGGCCAGGTGAGTCCTGCAGGCAACGTTATGGTGCTGGGCTGAAGCCCAGAGCGAAGGCTGGTGATCGGTTGTGGGAAGACCGTGGAGCCAGAAGAGCTGCAGGCTGCAGCTGGAAGGAGGGAGAGGCTGCCAAAAGCTGCAGTGCAAATGGGGACAGCACGTGCCATAAGCTGCGCAGTGGACAGGCTAATTCCAGTCCTGTCACTGCCATCCTGTCCCTCTTTGATACTGACTTACCCTTTTCTCACGCTGTACTCGTAGGGCTGTAGGGGATCTCAGCAGGGAGTTAATATCCAGCTCCCTGTGTTTTCCGCGTGGGCCCAGACACCTGCAAGCAGGCTGGGCTGGCAGCTGGCATCTCAAGGACCGTGCCGTTCTCTGCGGGAGCTTGTTTGCTGCTCCTCTGTCTCACCACGTCTTGGCCGACATGGTGGGAGAGCACGTGAAAGCCAGGCGCTGGTAGTAGCTCTCCTCATGGTGCTGTCCCCTCTTGCCACCAGCCTGCTGAAGGTCCACCTGCAGCTGCACGGCTTCAGCGTCTTCATTGATGTGGAAAAGCTGGAGGCAGGGAAGTTTGAGGACAAGCTAGTCCAGAGCGTCATGAGCGCCCGCAATTTTGTGCTGGTCCTCTCGCCAAACGCGCTGGATAAATGCATGGGAGACCCCGAGTGCAAGGACTGGGTGCACAAGGTAGGAGATGCCACCAGGTGGGATCTTGGTGGATGTTGGAGCAGAAAGGGGCTGGCGACGGGCTGACACGGGCCAGAGCCTGAGCACCTGCATGTTCCTGCAGGAGATTGTGACAGCCCTGAACTCTGGAAAAAACATTGTACCTGTTACAGACCATTTTGAGTGGCCGGACCCCGAAACACTTCCCAAGGACATGAGGGCTGTCCTGAAATTTAATGGTATCAAGTAAGTAAAAGGAACCTCTGTCAAGGGGTTCCTTGAAACCTGGAGAGAACGGCTTGCATAAGCAGTAGGAAAGAGCACAAGGAAATTGGGAGAAACAGATGAGGGAGGCAGAACAGGCCAAAGGGGAGCTGAGTCACTTCAGGTACTCCAGAGCACAAAGGGAGCAAAGGTCCCCACCATAACCCTGCTGCTGGTTTTGTGCTCGGGGCTCCGCTGGGTAACAGAGCTCCCGATGGGAGGACGCCCATCCTCCTGCCCCAACCCTCCGGGCAGGAGCGATGCTGGCAGGTTTCGCAGCTCACCTGGGTTCCTCTCGCCCTCCTGCTTCCCCTTCGTGCAGCAGTGCCCCGGGCTGGCATCCCAGCCTGCTCGTAGCCCTCCCGCCTGGCAGGGCACAGGGGAAGGGGCTTTCCCTCAGCATCCAGCATTCCTCCATTTTCTGCGGGGAAAAGGGGTGCTCCTAGAGAGCTGGGGTGGAGGAAGGGCGTCTCTGGCTCCTGGCTCAAATGAACTGAGCTATCTTGTGGCATCTTGCACAACAGAAAAATTAAATCAAATTTTCCCCTCGAACACAGGTGGTCCCACGAGTACCAGGAGGCCACAATCGACAAAATCATCCGCTTTCTCCAGGGCCGTTCCTCCCGGGACTCCTCAGCTGGGTCGGAGAACGGCCTGGACTGCTTGCCGTCCCTGGGGCAGACCTAGAACTCAAGCGCAGCTGCCTCATCCCCTCCAGAGACTTCCCAGGTGACCCCTTTTTGTGTGGGGCCAAATTTCTCCCTCTAGATTTTTCCCCATCTTAGTACCCTGGCTTGAGACAAGGCCTGTGTCTCGTTAGCCCCCCCTTCACCCTCCAAACGCAAACCCCTGGAGCTAAAATGCCAGGACTTACTTATATGGTGCCTGGTGATCCAAGCCAGGGTGGACTCTGGGATGGAGCAGTTGTCTTCCACATCCTCCCTTGGGGTGGCAGGACATGCAGGCTATGCCTCCTGCAGTGCAGGGGGTCCGAGGAAGACCGACACTGTCCAGACCCTCGCAAATGGCTGCAGCTTCCCCCAGAAACACGTCCGAAGAGGAGGGATCTTCCGAGGACCGAAAACTGGGGAATCGGTGAGGGGTACATCGCAAGAGGATACATGAGAGGGAAGACCAGTTGAGAGGGAAAGGTCCAGAAGCATCGTACGGCCTCTGCTGTGTGCTGCGGGAATATCGTTGCGGTCAGAAGCTGAGAGCAGGAAAGGGCAAATAAAAGATAAGCCCTAACAAAATCCTCATGTTTGGGAAAGATAACACACAGAGGCCTTCTAAACTGCTCAGCAGAAGCTTTCTCTTTCCCAGTAATGTCCCTTTATCACATGAGCTCACTTCCTCCTTGAGGGCCTTTCACCTCCTAATGCTGCAAAACCACTCTGTGCTCTTAAATCTGGTGATGGAAGTTTGAATTTAGATCACGTGAAGTTTCCGCAGGGTCTTTGCAAAAAGTGCTTTTAAAACAACCTCGTTCCCTCCAACTGATGTCTTAGTTTTACCACTTTATCAGGGCTATACCTATAGGGCATAGGATGCTGGATTGTGACTCTAGAAAACATATATCCATGCAGATACGGAAGATGCTAATTGCTGTACTGTACTTGCGGAGTTATTATACACTGGCTGCATTTTATCCTGTTGTTGGTGCTCCACAGATCTCCCATGGTCTGTTCCTTCAAACAGGAGCTGGCGTTATCTCTTTGCTGACTACCACTCACCCCTGACAGCCCTGGCTAAGCACCTCAGGCTCAGGGTTATCCCTACTCTCTGCTGGATGCAATACCAAGTAGCATTTGTTTCTTTCTACCAACCTCTTCTCAACACCCACCAGGTCTTTTTGCAGCTACTCACCTTGAAATATCAGGAAAGAGCAAAGTCGATGCAAAGGGCAGGTGGAAGCTGCGAGGTGTGAGCAGCAGCTGGGAGCAGGACTGGCAGCACCTGCTGCTAACGCTGCAGGTGAGGAACCACAGGCACCCTGACACACGTCCCCTGAATTCTGCACTCCTGGCCTTGTCCTGCTTCTCATACCTGCTTGGAGGGTGAGCAGGCTCTCAACAACATGCCATTTTGCAATTAGGACCAGAAATTGCAGCTCCTACCTGAGTTTGTCTTTTTTGATGCAGAGCAAAGTGAATAATGCAAAAAGACCTCCTTGTTCAGAGCACACACAGGAGGAAGAGCAAGCCGTGCCCAGGGAACACCAGGTTGCTCTGACGCTCTGGAGACCAGGCTGATGCACCACCCTGCAGAAGCAGCAAGCTCTTCTGTCTGTTCCTGCTCAAGATAACTCAACTCTTTCAGGAGGTAATGAGGAGTCTCAGCTACCTTGTCCTTCTCCTGGCTCTCCCCGAAGCCTTGCTGCCTGCCTTAACCGGCAGGAACACAAACACATTTCCTTTCGGCTTAGATCCATGAACATTTGAGGGGGAAAAAAAAATAATGTTAAATTCAGGTGCTTAATCACAGCTTTATGGATAGTTCTTATCAGCTCACAGTTAATGGCATCTTTGCTCTCCAGTGAAAGGTTAATAGCTATATCTGCCCGGCATTCATCAGAAATAGAATCTATCTAATCTCCAGATTAAATACAAGGAAGCCAGCAGGTGAGCCCAAAGGTGAATCTGCCAAAGGATAAAAGCCACTTGTGAGCTGCTTCAGGGAAAAGTCTTGAGTAACTGCTTGAATGTCAAGGCCTCCGTGGCCACTGAAGGAGTCCCACACAAACAGCCCTGAGGATTTTACTCCCTACAATAACTCACAGCAAGATTATTGTGTCTTGTTTCCCAGGAGCTCTCTAGCAATTAACCTCCTCACCCGCCATTCAATGCAGAGATTTACTTGTTCTCTACAGCTGAGGTGTCTCACCTGCAATGAGATCCCACCTCATGCTCCAGCTGCCCAGACTGTGACTCCTCCTGTTTCCCCATCATTCAGTTATCTTAACCTTAATGAACTCGCCCTGCTCTTGACAAAACACCCCATACCCAGCCCTTCCAGTTGGAGCCGTCTCAAGGAAATGAATCCTTCTGTTCTCACCCTTCCTTATTCCTTTGCTATGTCATTTCAGAAAGTGTTGAAAGTTGTTCTATCAGACGTTATTAATAAATCCGGTTTATACTCTAAATCCCCACCTCTTTTCTGTTTGTGTCACATACTTCTCTTCCTGCAGCCTTCTCACACTTGCTCTCTCTTGCTGCCATGCTTTCTCATCCTCTGAAGGGGCAGCAGAACTGACATTCTCCAGGTAGCATTCTCTGTGGGGACCCACGCTTCATGCTCATCTTTGCATGGACTGATGCAGCTCACTGCACCCCCAGGGACTCTCTACCTGCTGTCCACACTCACAATGCATGGATCATGTATTTACTTCACAGTTGTAGTTCTTGGAGGACAGCCTAGAAAAACGTTATTTTAATTTTTTTAATAGAGCATAATAGTTCCTATTGAATTTCTCCTTTGCAAGCACACTGACACAAACAGGAAGGCAGAGCCAGTACACAAGTTTCACTTCACTGCACGACATTGAGCAGTCGCTAGCATTGGCGTCCACGGAGTCTGTTGGTAGAGAAGACTAACTTCGCAATCAGTTCAGCTACAAACATCTAATGCAACACTCACGGCATGCCCTGTTCCTCAGGGAGGCTAATTCTGGGCTTAGTTCCTCAATCAGACATGTAACTCCTGCCTATGTCCACTGGCGTAACTACACGGATCAAGTGGCATAACACCAAGTTCTTAAAGCCTCCCTACTTCTCCACCTCCTGCTTCTCTACTCCCCAGTTCTCCTGCTTTTATCACAAACTCCTAATGAACAGGGAACAAAGCTGCATATAAGCATTTCACATTTACTGTGTACTGAAGGACAGGTTACAGACTAGGCACTCCCACAAGCTTTACTCCGGTGTTCAGGAAAAGCAAGCTTTGGCTGCTTGCAAGTCCCAAACCTGCATTTTTTCCTGACTCAGGACTCTCACACGCTCATTCTCTACAGGGCAGATAACCTCCTGCTGCTTCTTTACTGCAGAGTCTTCAATAAAGGAAGAAACATGAAAATAACGGAGAGGAGCACAGAACGAGGCAAGGACAAATGACATCAACAGCTGTACGAGAAAAGCTATCTTTTTATGAACCATAAAAGGGAACGGTGGTTTTATACGTTCTGAAAGTAACGTGTTTGCTAAGCAATTTCAGAGTTAAGGACATTATTGCATGCATCTGAACAGTCTGTGCAATGCAATGTACACAGAACTGCTGGTTTATGGCAGTTTGAAGGAAATAGGATTGAGGCAATACAGTTAATGCTCTGAAAAGAACAATTACGAGTATCATGAACACGGGGTTTGCTTGCTGGCATCAACATATCCTGAGAAGGGCAGCAGAAGTGAGATCACTGACAAAAAATTTTGGGGCATAATTTTATCTCCAAAGACACTAGTCCTGTCCCCAACCAGCTCATCCCAACAGTGCTGTGTATTGATGACGAAGGACTGCTTCCGGCTCTGCCATAAGCACACCAGTGATTTCACATGATACTAGGGCACACATATCACAGTTGGGGCCTCAAATTTATAATGTAAGGGACTTCAGTTAGGGAGGCCCAATTTTGCCAATTTTAGCATTAACTTCATCAGTTTGGGCAACTGTCAATTAAGGCACCTACGTATTCCCACACGAGCTATTACTTCTCAAAAGTACCTTTGAAATCCTGGGCTGAGCTGCAGACAGGCAGGCGGGACGTCCCACTGGCACTCCTCACTACGAGCACTTCACGCATTAGATTCTCTCCCTCGGACACGTCTAACTTGCTAAGCTAAAGCTAGTTTAGTCAGTAAGGACGGCAATAGCGCTCCCGTGGTAAACTACCACTCATCACAAGGATTTCTGCAGGAGCCTAGTCTGGCACGTGACATTTGTATGACTTTTATTGACAACACACTGATTCGGAGCACAGATCTTTCTCCTCAGTAGCATGCTGTTGGGTACCTCTGCTTCGGTCTTGCTCTGCAGGCTTTGGTCTGGGCCTCACCCACAGCAACAACTCATTTGCTGCACACTGTAGTACTCAGAGGGGAACATGTTTGCCAATTAAACCAGAATTCAGTCCTCTCTCATCACTCAAAGCATGCTGTAGAACCTTCCCTCCCCACCAAACCCCAAACCACTAACCGGCCTTGCAAATGGCCAACAACAGCTTTCACTCTTGATTGGCTTTTCGGTCCCTTGGGTTTTCTCTGACAGATGAGCCAACACAACGGCGAGGAGGCATTCGCATCTGCAAATCAAGTTACTGCTGGTAGTCAGAGCCACAATTTCCAACTATTTGGCATTTAAAAATTAGTAAGGACAAGCAGGGTGTCCTTCCCACACTGATCTGTCCTTCAAGGGAAGAATAAAGAGCAGTCTTCAGATGGACACTGCTGAGCTGGCCAATTCCTTGTTGCTAAGTGGCTGCTCAGTCATCTGCAGGGGACAGGGAAGCATCTGAGAAGTGACTGTAGTCCCGGTTTGAGTCCCAGATTTCCATCCACCTAAGAAAGAAAGAACAGTTAGAGCCTACGAAGGCACACTAGGATGTCACTGAATGAAGTGACTTTTAAAGTTTCAAAGGAACAGAACAAAATGACCCTGCCAAGAGCTGTTGCACTTCTACTGCAAACCCCAACACATTCTCTCTCCCAAGACTTACCAGGGGATTTGTTTTCTATCATGACACAACTTCTGCTTTAACTACTAGAGAAACAGGAAGAGAGACTGCTAAAAGAGCTCCATCTCTTGCATAAAGGAGGATCTTCAACTCCAGATTTTGGATTCCACTCTGAGGGTGGAGTGAGACTTTGAAGCACTTTGAATATCAGCAGCTATGTTACTTGGGCTGCAGGTTTATCACTAGGATTCAGATGCCAGAAGAAATAGACCTGCACCTATGCTTACTGGGCACTAAACACCCTCTCATAAGCATAACTGAAAATACGCCTTAAAAAGTGTAAGCTTCTATCCTAAGCAGAGTAAATAGTATTTTTCATATTACACTTCACACATCCTATGGCAAAGTTGAGAAATCTGAAGTAAATTACCCAATAATAGCTGCTGGAATAAGAAGAATTACAGCCCCGAAGAGAAATGGGAATCCCCTCATGAAGTGCAAGCTGGCAGGGTAGAGAGAGTTGAACACTCCTGTAGCCACAAGTGAACACAGCCCTTCCACACAGGCAATAGAAGCAAAGAGAGCACCTGGAAAAGATATATAAGAGGTTAATGGTGAGACAGCCCTGCCTGCAAACGTCTTTAACACATCACCTTCAGCGGGATTCTGTGAATCTTTCTAAGGGTTTACACTTCCCATCAGAAAACTGGTGGCTGGTTATCAAGTGTGATACGCAAGAGCTGGGAGCAGAGATCAGGCACACTCTCCTGGCCTCGCAGGCCAAACCTGTGAAACTCAGCTTCTCTGGAGCCAGGACCACCTCCTTGACCCCCAGAATTTGTATCACCGGAGCTGGCTAGGGATATTACATATCAGCTGGATTGTAAATGCTTTAGACAGGGCTATACAGATCTGTTTACTGCCAAGCACATCTTATCGCTTGTTAAACATTAAGTACAGTAGAAGACTTCGCTTTACAGATTTAGCATCATAAATCTGTTATCAAGTGTGTGCCACCTTCATTCTAATATAAGAAACACGAATTGTGCAGAGTCACCTTTCAACCTTTCCCACCTCGATTCCCTCCTCCCCTCTGTCTGCCCATAGAGGCATTCCTATGCAGTGTTTAACAGCAAGTGCAAGCTCTCCAAACAAATTACTGGCAGAAAGGTAAATACGCTCCTCCTATGGATTATCCATGATCTTTCACCATGGTCAATGATACAACCCTCTAACAACACTGGGTTTCTTCCCACTGTTACTGATCTACAGAAAAAAAGTCACCGTCAGGGAAATCACTATTTTCTGCTCATTATATAATCCATTTTAACTCTTACTCCTTGTCAAAGTTTTGGAAACGAACAGATGGATGAATGAACTATTCCAGAGCTTGAATGTAATACTTTTCATCCTGCTTTTCTTCTCTTGTCCTCATCTTCAAAATATAGCAAGTCTAAACGGATGACTGACAATTATTCTGAAAAAATAAAATGTTACCCTGGGCCTGAGGATGAGTGCATGGGCACAGGAGTCCAAACGAGCCAGGGAAGCCCTAACCTCCCAAAGCAGTTTGGTTTCAATGTTCCAAGAAGACAGTGTTTCAGAACCTAGCTTAAGCGCATTGGCCAACTCCTTACCCTGTTCCATCTCACTGACCAGCTTGGAGAGCTTGGCTCTGATGACAGGAGTGGCTGCCATGGAAAGGAACAGAATCCCATAACCTGTGAGCAAGATACAGCACATTAGGGAAGCTCAGCTGAAAAATAAAGTCTCCAAAGTCAATCCCAGAAATCTGTAGCTCGAAGCAGTTTCTCCCTGCTATATTTAGACCGAATTCACCCTCCTGCATCTCATAATGCACTTTAGTCTGTGTCTGCAGTGTAATACAGCTTCTGGGAAACCTAATATTCTAGGAAATATACAGTTGCACTTTCAACTTTAGTGTTTGGCCACCTTTGCCGTTAGCAAGTCGCAGTTCTGTTGGTACATGGGGCTGAAACGGAGGCCGAACTTCCTCCACGTGCTTGAACTCCCAGAAGCACACTGCCCTCCTATGTCTACTGGCATCTCTTAAGCTAAGAGCCTGAGATAGGGGGATTTAAGAACTCAGCATCACCTGTAAACATCAGTGGTGTTGTAGTAGCAAGCGAAATCACAACCAGTCCAGAAATGTTGGAGATCAATCCTATCTCTGCCACCCAGGTGTCTTGAAGGCAGAGCTGCAGCAGCCGCAGCCCTCCCAGGCTGCTCAGGTAAGCCAGGTAACTGGCGGCTGAGCCGTACCCAATGAGGTCAGCAGACCAGCAGAGAGGGGACCCAAGCTCATACAAAACAAAGAGGTCCCTGGATCCAAAATGTACAGTGACAAGAAGAAAGAAAGCCAGGGAGTAAAGGGCAAGCTTCCTCCTGGAGCTCAGGCGTTCTGGGGCCACGTACAGCCTGTAGACAGCCTTGTAATGACTAAGCGTGAACAGCTTGGCTGGTTTCTGCTGCTTCACCGATTCCTGAAGACAGAAAGCAGCGTAGAGAGCGGCAGCAAGACTAGTAGCAAGCACGAGCCAAAATGGGTTGATGTACCCCTGAGCCTTGCGCCACTGGCCGCCGCCGATGCTGGCCAGCATGCCCGCGATGCCGAGGCACGCCTCGAGGATGGCGACGCGAAATGTGCGCGCGCGTCTGTCGCTGGTGTCGGCCACGTAGGCGAAGCAGCTGGCCAGGATCAAGTTGTAGTCTCCCATGAGGCCACTCAAAATGCGTCCGAGGAGAAAGTAGGCAACGTGCAGCTGCCGGTACATGACGAGAAGATAGATGGCCGCTTGCACGGCCATACCCACTGCCGGCAGGATGAGCGCCGGCCGGCGGCCTACGCTGTCGCTCCACGGTCCGAAGAGAGTCACGGAGAAGAGACCAACGAAGAAACCTCCCAGGTTGATACAGAGGTTCCAGTGGGAGACCAGCGCTTCCACCTCCTGCAAAGCAAAACAGGCACCTGTAGGCCCGGGACCAGCAGCACCCAACACCACCCCGGGAAGGCATCAGCACCCCCCCCAAGCCCCCCAACCCCGGCCTCCCGTTCTCCCACCTGCCGCAGGGGATCGTCGTGGGTGCTGCCGTTCCCGCAGCCGGCGGGGCTGCTGCCGTTGGGACCGCTGTAACCGCGCTCGGCCCCCAGCCTGTCCCAGAGGTACTGGGTGGCCAGGGGACCCTGCAGGCCGAGGGACAGGGTGGCCAGGAAGAGGAGAGGCTCGACGGCGGGCAGCGGCGGGCAGCGGCGGCGGGGCGGCGGGAGCGGCTGCTGCTGCTGCTGCTCCGGTACCGGCGGCGGCGGAGCGGCCATGGCGGCGGCGGAGACGGAGCGAGGGGGGGGGGCGGAGGAGCGGCGTGCCCCGCCCGGGCCAGGCTGCCCCCGCCGTCCGGCCCCGCCGCGCTCCGCCCCGGGGAACCGGCAGCAGGGAAGCGGGGAAGGGAAGGGGAAAAGGAAGAGGGGGGAGGGTTGTCCGGTTGTGGCTTTTCTTCCTGCGAAAGGAGGAAGGGATGGGCGCCGGGTTTGAGTTGCAGTAGGATCTGGGAAATGGTGGAGCGAAGCGATGCGCCGTCGCGTCTGTTAATGAGCAGCGCGTGAGAAAATACTGCTTTTTCTAAAGGACAAAGTAACTGGAACGCGCCAGAGGGTTTGGCTGTGCTGTTAGGTTTCCTGTTAGGTTTGGTCCGCCTCGAAGAGCAGATCAGTAAGCAAAGACCGAGTCATTCTTTAAATTCAAAGAACACAATTCAGAGTATTAGATTAACCCATGTATACAAACTGGAGTAGCTCCAGATGAATGTAAATTGACATCCCTCCTTTGACATCACTGAGGGAGTGTTAATGGGCTGCAGGTGAAGCTCTGACAAATCCCCCCCCCCCCCCCCCCCCCCCCCCCCGCAGGCGTAAACTGTTCACTTTGCCGTAACACACTTACAGAGCTCATTTATAGCATCCTTGAAAGTAACAGGACTCTCGTGGCAGTGGAAACAATCGCTGTGGATGTGCTGCTTCTAAAGAACAGGCACAATTCCTTAGCTGAGGCCCTTCTGCATTGTTACTTACACCCCATAGGCAAGGCTGCAGCTGGAGGCCAACCTCCGTGTTACAGAGATGTAAAAACAAGGTTTCCTTTCAGATTTTCATTGCAACCTTAGGACATAAGAGTAGGAAGTAGAAAAATTACTTTGTCGTTGGCTAATTTTGTCACTGCACCTTTTCAGACACTAATTCAACATTAAGTGGATGCAAAAATGTGGTGGAATAGAATTCATTTGAAAGCTCTTTCTCATTCTTTTTGTACCAAGGGTGAAATGCTGAAGCTCAGGATTGGCAGTTATGGACCGTGATGCTGTTTCTTGTAAGCAATATGCCTAAGTCAAGCTTGCAAAAGAGCTGTGAGTTT
This sequence comes from Aquila chrysaetos chrysaetos, assembly GCF_900496995.4. NCBI lineage: Eukaryota > Metazoa > Chordata > Aves > Accipitriformes > Accipitridae > Aquila > Aquila chrysaetos. The sequence continues at coordinate 37,821,988 of NC_044013.1, forward strand.
GCAGCTCTGGCAACCGAAACCCCGCTGTTTTTCAATCATAAGCACATTATTGAAAGAAAACAAGCCCCGGCAGAAAAGGGACGAGAGAGAGAAACAGCAGAAGCTCTTTGTGGAGCTGACATCAGATGACCTAATGTCTGTGCTTCTCTTTCTCTCTCTCTGCTTGAGTAAGCTATAAACAGAGCTGAGACAATTTATACCAATAAAATGGAAATGTTATCATCATTATCTGAAGTATGCGCTTCCATGATCTACCAAATAAGGACATCAAAGTGACATTAGCAAGACACTCCCTTTGGAATTAAAAAGTTTAGTTCCGTTCCTGCATATTTACAGAACCAAGTAATTCACTGCTTGTATTTCGGAAGTTTCTTGCAACCAGGAAAAGAATTGCTGGTAATTTCCCAGTAGCACTATTTTTTGCTCTCCCCCCAATACACCCTGCAAGCTACCAAAGCTGTGCCTATAAACCTGCAAGATCAGAAACGTGAAAAAAAATATCCCAATGTCTGCAAAGTAGCACTATAGCCAAGTCTTTCCCAATCCACTGAGATACAACAGACTATGTCAGAAAGAGTTACTAGGTTCCCTCTTTCACCCTAAGCCTTTCTTATAACATACTGGGCTGCCCTGTGGGAGGAACTGAGTTCTGACCAGACCTTAACATTTCCCCTATTGCTCTTTGAGTAGAAGAAAATGGAATCGTCATGAGGGTCATCCTTGGACCACACAGAGACAGGTGCCCCTGCTCTCAGGTGGCAAGGACTGTAAGTCCCTTTCTGTATGGGGACTTGATGTGGCATCTGGTGACAGGAGCTCTGCTCTAGTGGATTTTGCTACCCAAAGAATTTCTCAGCGAATACAATGATGTTTATGTAACATTTTGTGTAGATGTTTCTAATCTCTATATTTGAGTATTACAGATGCAGATGTGTTTTTCAGTACTCTGCATATTTTTAAAACAATTTTCAACCTATTATAGAGGGAGCAGTTTCTCTTTTTTTTATGGGGGGAATAACAGTACCCATGCACAGAAGGCATTATTAAAGACCAAAATATTAATATTCTTTTAAAAAAGCATAGGTCATCTCAGGATGCTTTTAATAAACCTACTTGGTCCACAAGGAGTTAATTCTCTCCTGGATTTACCCGTTATCAGGAAGATTGTCTTAAGAAAGTTCCTGGTCTGACACTCTTTTGCTGTCCCCTCCCTTCTTTGTTCTCTTCTTTCTCCGATTACAGTTCCAAAAACAACACCCAACCCCCTGAGGTCAATGGTTAATATTCCCGAGTGTTTATATAGTCGCCAGCAGCAGAACTCAGGCCTTTCAGCACTGGGCTAGCTCCAGCACCATGGCTGGCTTCTTGCAGATGACCCTAGCCTTCAGGAAATACCTGATCATAGTGTTTGTACCCCTTTTGTTTCTTCCTCTTCCTCTGGCTGTTCCTACCAAGGTAAGCACTTTTTAAATTGAATTTGAGAACCAAATCTCCAAATCTCTCCTTAAAGTTGTTCCTTTGAATTGACAGAGCTGAAGAGAACATACAGATTCTTTCTCAGAGGCATTTACTTCATTTATTGCTTGAGGATCTTTTTTTTTTTCTGAGCAGACCCCTTTGACTACCGATAGTAGGGGAATATAAAAGCAATAGGACATAGATGGATGAACAGAGACATCTGTGATTGCGTATCCTAGAAGAATGCTTGGTGACATGCCATTTTATAACTTTTGCTTTGCATCTAACTGATTTAGCAAAGATATTTCTATGCTGAAAGCTCGTATGTGTGAACCTAAGTTACAGTGTAAGGCTCAATTTTAATCCCCCTTCTGATTTTCTAAAAGTATCCAGTCCACATCTTGATTTAATTTTTTCCTTGCTGTCATTGCCAGATAGAAGAGGCATTTTTCTTGGTCAGGTGGACAAAGCATTCTGATACATAAGGATAAATAATATGTATTTCACTCTTCTTTTAGCGTATTTCTGTAAGAATCTTTCCAAACAATGATTTAAAATTTAAAATGTCGAGTTTTGGAAGACACCTAGCTTAGGATTCCTTCAGAAAAAGTTAACTACAAAAACCTGTAGTAGTGGGGCAGGTATCTCTGAGACATTGATCATTTAAATACAGCACTGTGAGCAGGCAGACTGCCAGTGTTCTGCTTCTTCTTCACTTTGGCTTATTTCTCCCACTCCCAATCTCTTCATGCAGACATCTAATCTCTGGTCTTCAGGTCTCTTATTAGAGTCCCAGCACCATTAAATAGCTAGTCCCAATCTACCTCTCCTGTCACTGCTCTTTGGATGTCAAGTCCTAGCTCTTCCCTCTGGTCTCTGCCTGCCTGCTTGTCTCCTGATCCCTGCTGACTCCCAGTTTCTAGTCTCCTTTGCCAAGCTTCATTCTTCGCTCCACTAGCTCTTCCTTGTCTTTTTGTGCAGCCTGTCCCAAAGTTCTTTCTTCCTCACAGCTCTTTTTCTGAGTGTTATCAGAGACTTTGGAGCTATGACCAGAGGACTGTAAGCAAGAATGATAGAGTGGCACTGGCTTGAGGTGAAATGTGGTAACTGATCAGGCGTGTCCTCCTATTCCCTTGCTATGCAAATAAAATAGCTTAAACTATCACTGAAAAGCTTACTAAGAAGAAAAACAGAAAAAGTACTTTTTTGCTAGTTAACTTTCCATAGGCAAAAGAGTTACTGAAGTTAAAAGAGATCTGGATCAGAAAAGTTCTAAGTAGCCAGAAAGAGAGAGAATTTTTTTTTTTTTTTCCTTCCCCTGAGGCCACGAGTTCAAACTTACTTGCTAGAGTCATTGTTACCATACAGTAAGCAGTAAGTCCTTGGTATTGCTTGTGAAATGATTTGGCAGTCTTGGTTCAGTTCCTCTTTGAAAATGACTCTCTCTGGTTTCTATGTATTCAGCTACAACACAAAAATTTAAAATGCCCTGGACTTTTCCCTTTGCAATCTGTAAGAAGATTTCTTGTGTTAGAATTGTGCATCGTGGTACTGCTAAGCAGGAAAAGCAGGTACCTCAGCATGCAGAGTTGCAAGTGTACAACTTACAGGATGGAATTTCACATTTTTCTGTTCTGTTGAGCTAATAACCTGTCCCATAATGACATAGCACTGGACACTAAACTATTACAAATAGAGCAGACAATGCTAAAGATTTTGTCTAAAGACAGAGGAATGTCCTTACAGGACAACTGACTTTGTGAAAAGCCTTATTTCAGCTTTTACGGAGAGCCTGTTCACAGCAGGCTGGAAGAGAATAGCACCGTGCCTATGATATGTGTTCCAAAGCCCTGCTAGGGTCTCTCAAAAGGCACCCACTGGCATCTCTTAATAACAAAATGGGAGAAAAAGGATCATCAAAATGGAAAATGGCTTTCACTGCTTGATGGGATGTGTAATTAAGGTTGTTACTGCTCTCATTCAAAAATAAGGCTCAAAAAGGCATCTTTTCACCTCTTCATGAATCTCTATCAGCTTTACTTCTCCAGCCCTGCTGCTTTGGTAATTTACCACCTAGATTGCTATCTTCTTCTTTCCTCCAGACTAATCAGCTCCCCTGTTCATCCTTTCCCTTCACCAGCTCTGTAACTTCCATGCCATGTTCAGAAGCATGTTCTAAAGCATCACAAGTTTGAACCTGCCAGCCATTTTTCCATCTCCTTGGTTTAAAATCTCTGTAATCTAGCCATTACAATTTCCATCACTTCATTGCTTCCTCAAGAAGAATACATTTTCATTCATACTGTCCAGTATATTTTAGTGGACATCCTTGATCCAAGACCACACAACCACTTTTTTCTTCCTTTTGATTTTCTGGTGCCCATTATTGTGCTAGTTCCAAAATGAGGAAGACACTGTAGCCTTCAATGTTACTTTTCCTTGCTTTCTTCAGCCCAGACATATGAAAATCTGCTGTGACATGTTATTTTGAATATTTTTAGTGTATAGGGACTGAGTTAAATATTTCTACATAAAATTTGGAGTGGTTGTCCAAAGCAGAACTAAATTAATGTTTTCTCAGAAAAAGAGTAACATGAAATAGGGGATCATACCCTCTTCAAAGAAACAAGACAAAGTCAGTGGAAGCTGAACCTGATCTGCGACCAGTTTGTCAGTGAGCCTTACAAAGTCTGTACTAAGCTAAAAATCCAATGAAAAATAGATAGAAGTACTTACAGTACAAGCAATCCAGGCTGTTGAAATTAGTTGGGGTTCACCTGGGCCATGTCCTGAAGCATAAAGGTGGAGAAACCTTGACTGGATCAGTAACTATTTCTGCAACTCAAAGACAGAAATATATAAAAAGAAAATACCATCACCAGCAAAATCAAGAAGTCTTTGCAGGGACTGCCAATCCCTTATCATGAAGGGTTCAAAGTAATCAATTTGTTTCTTTTCCTAAGTTTCTTTTTTTTTCCCCATTGGAGGCCCTCATCTTTTCCTCACAGTTCTGACAAGGTTGTTGAAGAGTTTGTCATTTGATTAGGATCTGCATAGGTAGGAGGGTAGACGGGAGAGAAAGATAGAAAATAACCTTTTCTCAAATCCTTTTATCAGGCAATGAATATAATTATGGGCTGTTGCCTTCTCAAAGTCTAAGTGAGATGTACAGTCTGTTCTGATTGCATGTACTCTTCTTCTGTCAGGAGGCCCGATGTGGTTATGTTATCATAGTGATGGCACTGTTTTGGTGCACAGAAGCCTTGCCGTTGGCTGTCACAGCTCTCTTTCCTGTCTTGCTGTTCCCACTAATGAATATCATGGATTCAACAACAGTAAGAGATCTTACTCTATCCATATTTGCCTATGTATTTATTGGTCTGCTTCTCTTATGCTGGGATTATTTCCAGGGTGATTTCTAGAGTGTGGTGCAAAGAAAAGAAAATTGTACTATTGTTGCACAGGGAATCAGCTGTCCTCCCCATGGAACAGAACTTGCATGAGCCTAGAGTGAACTCCGGGTGGGGCTGGTAATCTGAAATCAAAGCAAATTCACTGTTTAGATGCAAACCATAGTTACTGTGTGCTAATGTCTTTGGGACAAGACCGTCCCTCAGAAAGTGCCTTCTCTCTAAACATTGACTTCTTGTCACTATTTTCTCTGCCTTGTTCCATATTACAGGTCTGCCGGGAGTACTTGAAGGACACCAATATGCTTTTTATTGGGGGACTGCTGATGGCCATTGCGATTGAGAATTGGCACCTACACAAGCGTGTTGCTCTGCGCGTCTTGCTTATCACTGGTGTCAGACCAGCCCTGTGAGTAACAGTTGTGAAAACACTGTGGAATCAAGGACTTTATGGTATTAGTTCCTATCTCAGAGTTGCCTGTAGTCTCCTATGTAAATCTGTAAATCATATCCTACAAATGGTTTTCTACAGTCCAAGTGAGTTAGTGCCTGAGCAAACCTTGCAAATGGGGATCCTTTGATGTGTTACAGACCTGGTGCCTCTTTTTCGAATTCCAAATGGCTTTAGGTGGAGAAATAGCAACAAGAGAGTCAATGCTGAAAAGACAAGGGTGCTGCTAGGCTTGGCCAGAAGCACAGCTTTAGACAATCAGGAAAGAATACAGTTGAAACACAGAAAACATATACTCTCTAACTGTTATACTGATTGCAAAGAGAAGAGAAAATATGGGGATGCTTATTTTGAAAGTTTACCAGACTAGAACTTTAAGCTATGCAGAGGCTACGCGGCCCTATTTAATTTGTCTCAGATCTTAAGAAGATGGAATACTGAAGGAAATTACAAAGCAATAGAATAAAAATGCATACAAGATAAAACCCTTTTCATCTAATATATAATCTACATCTCATCTAAAGAATAATTTTGAGACAAATAACAGAGTTAATACTGAAACAAGGATTAGAATTTTATATGAGTAAGAAGAGAATCTTAAATAATAGAGGTGGAATAAAATGACAAAAAAAAGAGATCATCTTCCTTATGGCTTAAACTGATTGCCATTTGGGATCAAATTCAGCTTGCAATTCCTCTTCAAAATATATTATAATACATTAACATGTTATTGAGATGGTATGTCTTCCTCGGAAGCATGCAGAATAAGCAGGATACTGACTAGATAAACTGTTTGCTCCAAGATACTAGTTTCCGCTTTACTAGTCATAAGAATGTAAAAGCACAATTGGCTGAAACTGCAAAAAGAAAAATTTATGTTAAATCTTACCCATGTCATTCACAAAGCAGACTAGGGTAAGAAGAAGTGCTACGTGTGAATTGCTAAGCATTTTCCAAACCCAGCATTTGTAACCAAAGCTTTGTAACAAAAAAAAAGGGCATTGCAGCACTGAGTTCTGAACCGACTTTTTCAAACCTTTTCATTTCAGACTCCTCATGGGTTTCATGATTGTGACCGCCTTCCTGTCGATGTGGATCAGCAATACCGCCACCACTGCCATGATGGTGCCAATAGCACAAGCAGTGTTGGAACAGTTGCACAAGTCAGAAATGGAGTCTAGCACAGCTAGCCAAGCATCTGAAAACATCAACGAAGCCTTTGAACTGCAGGAAAAGTCAACTAAACCAGATAGCTCCAAAGAAACAGAGGAAAAAGGTGAGTGGGTTATGGGTGTCTTTGCGGTAATGGAGGATGACCTGATGCCTTCTTCACTGTCAAAGTTACTAGTAAATTCAAAAAGAAAAATGTGCCTAAAGCATCCTGACTGTATCAGACAGCATTTATGAGGCTCTTCCATGAACCAGACAAAAGCACAGTAAGATCTACTGACTTGGATGAAGTGAGAAATAGATTGAAAATATGAAACAATGATAACTAACCAATAAAACAACAAAATGTATAAATTCTCTATTAGCTGAAGCCTTTACATTTGGCTTGATATTTCCCTATATATTTATGTTAGTTCAATTATTATCTACTGTGTAGCTTATCAGATAATAGGGAATTCCCAAGTGAAAATTTCTGGCCTACTTCATGCCAGAAGCTTAGGGATTAAAATGATCTTTCTAATCCCAAAATACACAATCATTGAACAATCTCTCTTTATCAGCTGTCTTGCCCTCTTCCCACCTTTGAGACAACTCAATTGTTTCTGATTGTAAATCTCAGCACCAGCAGTCAGGTGCTGGTACAGAATGAGTTACCTTCAGTCCAACTCCTCTGACTCTGTTGTGCCTCCCTGAATTCTTGCCTCTCTGCCCTCCGTGTGCAGTTCAGACATTGCCCTAGTTCACCGAAAAGGGTCAGCAGTATGTTCGGACTTTATCACACATTTCAACTTTTCTTCTGAAAAACCACTCAGCATCAGGACAACCACTGAAAGTGGACAGAAGATAAAAGAATTAATAATGCCAGCCTTAAAATGAGGAAATTTGGCTCCTTCAGCTGTTAGTCCATTGTGTCCTAAGCTTGAAATACTGAATTACACAGGCACAAGATCTTTTCCTATCCAATCTAGCTTCTGTAACTCTTTTGTTCCTGTCTTGGGACCTAGGTAGTAGTCATGTCCTGACAGTCGAGGAAGACAGAAAGAGAAATGAAAATCTGCGAGAGGAGAAACACAAGAAATTCTGCAAGGGAATGTCTCTCTGTATTTGTTACTCCGCCAGTATTGGAGGGATTGCAACTCTGACTGGGACAACACCAAATCTGGTACTGCAAGGACAAGTTGATGAGTAAGTCTGGTTGAATTTGGGATTTCATACCCACTAAACTGCATCATTCTGCTACAGCTGACTTCCAGCCAACACAGAGAAGGAAAATATCAATTTGGTAACTTTGTCAGGAAGTTAGTTTCTCTTCCTTAGTGGGCCTCACGGTACCTCCTCTTTTCTGAATCATTAATTACAGAAGAGAGTGCAGAATTTTGGACGCTAACAGCCATCTACATTTTACAGGCTCTTTCCTAACAATGGCAATATCATCAACTTTGCCTCTTGGTTCTCCTTTGCCTTCCCCACCATGATTGTGTTACTGGTTTTGGCGTGGATTTGGCTGCAGATACTGTACTTGGGCTTTAAGTAAGTACCCTCTACACACTGTAATACAGCTGACAGGCCTGTTAGCAAGTACTCACTACATGTTGTAATGCAAGTGATATTTTCATTGATAAGCCTAGGCTTGAAAGTCAGACAGCAGGTGACAAAGTCCTCACATAAAAGAGACCAGCAGAACAGCATACTAAGTATCTGTTAAAATACTGCAACTTTTTCTCTGAAGAACCTGATCAAATCCCAGCTAAATATACTCTGTAGATGAAAATATGAAGTTATAACTGCATATAACCTGTTCTGCAGCATTGCTTTCATGTCCTGAAAGATTGTTGTGCTTCAAACCAGGAAACTGATCTGTACATACAGCTGGTCAATACCTTTGTGACGAGAGTTGCTACATGCTTAAGGGAATTAGTGTCATGCCAGTTCCCAAGGCTAATCACCCCATACAAGCGGCTTGCGTTACCTACCTGTTTAACACTTAGCCTACCACTTTTGTATTAGGCCCAACCTCCTTTCTTTTAAATGGAAAGAATTCTGTAATGCCCGCAATGGTACTTTTGTCTTCAAATTCCTCTTTTAAAATTCTCCTTTTCTGTAATTTTAAAAAGCTTGGCAACTGTTTACTTCCTGGTGATCATATAGCCTTCTCAATCACACTAACATTGTCATTATTTCCCCATGTGTCCAGATAGCATGCCTGTTTATATTTAGATCATGAGCTTTCAGAGATGATGAGCTTTCAGGGATAGGAAGCTTCTTTCTGATCGTCTTGGCAGTACACAGTACAATGACGTTACTATCAACACCTATGGCTGCTGATGCTATGACAATAATATATATATAATTTCTATATGCATATATAAATATATATATCTAAAAGACACTATGACCGAGTATAAAATTTGGATTCTTAACTCCGAGGATATCTGGCAAATGTCTCTGATATTTCTTGTCCATTTTTTTCTAGTTTTCAGAAGAATTTCGGTTGTGCTGCAAATGCCTCTGCAAAGGCTAAGGCGAAACAGGCCTATGACATTATCAAGGAAGAGAGCAAGAAATTGGGCTCAATGAAATTTGCAGAGATAGCAGTTTTGATCCTCTTCATACTACTGGTACTGCTCTGGTTTACAAGAGACCCTGGTTTCATACCAGGTTGGGCAACAGTTCTTTTCAACAAAAATGATACAAGGTATCATCACTTCTCCTCCTCACTTTGAATAAAAATTAAGTAGGCTAGATTTTATAAAAATGAAAACAGGGCTAGACTAAATATCTGACTGATCTATTGCAGCTATGTCACTGATGCTACAGTTGCCATCTTCATTTCAATTTTGTTGTTCATCATCCCTTCTGGCATTTCTAACAACGACAGAGACAAACACCAAACAGGTAAGATGACTGAAGGCATCAAAAATCAACTGTCAGAATAGGTACATGGGAAGTTCTACATTTTAGATTTACAAAGGAAATTTCAAACATTAAACAAGATTTCAAACTGCTCTTCCTGCATAGCTACAGCTGTATGCTTTAGGCTAGGCAAGTCATACATCCCATATAAGTTCTCTGTTTCTTGTAATTTAACTAAGTAGGAAACTCTTATCTCAGCAGTGTTCCAGACACTAGTATTATACATATGTAAAAGCTTCTGAAGCTGGAGCCTTCAAGAGACAATACATGACTTAACAGAAACACATACAGTTCTGCAGATACGTTGCCATACTTTTAACTCACTCTTACCTGTGTTCTACTATGCCTCTTGGAGCAGCTACAAATCATTCATTAGTATTTTTGCAAGCCGAGTTTTAAAATCTTTGTTGATGAGGGTCTCATCATTTGCTTTAGGAGACAATTCCACAGTCTCCTTGATCTTGCTGACAGAAGTGTTTCCTGATGTTCAGACTAAACTCACCTCCCACCAAGAAGTCCTCCTTTCTTTGGAGAATGTAACATGGCTTACAAAATCTTTTTGGATTTTAGGCAGCAAGTCAAAGATCCGAGCACCTCCAGCTCTCTTGAACTGGAAAGTAGTTCACCAGAAAATGCCATGGAACATTGTGCTTCTGCTGGGAGGTGGCTTTGCCTTAGCCAAAGGCAGTGAGGTAACATTCTTCTGCTTACCTGGTATTTGTGTCCTCCTGGGTGTTTTCCATCTTGTTTTTCAAGCGTGCTCTCCCAGAACGCAAGAGGGCATGCTGGTAGCACCAAACGTGCATTTCCTCAGCTAGTGGCAGTAGGACAGACTTCACCATCCGTAGGAGGAGTCCTGTGATTAGAACAAATCTTTACTGTTGCCTATGCAACTGGGATGGTACTACCAATCAAGGCAGCATGATCAACTGTGTTTCTAGAAAAGTGAGTGCTTAAGAAACTACCCCAACACATTAAAGGTCCTATTAAATAAAAGTTAAATCGATGTGGCAAGCACAAGGAGATAATGTGCCCTGGATGGGTCTCCAAATTATTTCAAACAAACTACTTATGGAAATATGATTTAAATTAAACTACTAGAAGACAAATGTAGAGCTAGCTAGAGAACTTTGAGGAGAAGTTAAAAACGTCTGGCTGTCAGACTGAAGGATGTACTGATGTACTTCTGTAGGCATCTGCCAGGAGTCCAGTGCTACAAATTATTTTTCAGTAATAACTTAGATGATGGACCAGACAATACATTTATTAAATCTATAGACAATAAGCAAATTAGAAAAGGCTTCAAGTGCCTGGAAGTACTGGTTTAGAATTCAAAGATCTGTAAAATTGTTTCTAGAAAACAAGGATGCAACTCAATATGGGAAATAGGAAGAAATAACCAAGTATCACAAATACAAGATGTGGAAATGACTGGATAAGTTTTAAAGCTGCTCATGCACCTTATTCTAGTCAATATTTTTATATTGCTACTGAGAAAAAAGCAAACAACTGGAAACATAGGTAGCACCATCATACATAAAACATGTAAATTATAATCCTTCCACTCAGGACTGGTAAGTCCTGAGCTACAGCACTGTATTCAGTTTGGGGTATCAGTCTTCAACAACATGTGGGCTATATGAAGAAAGTTTAGAGGAAGGTAGTAAGAATGATTGGATCTCTGGGAAACATGTTTGGAAAAGGAAAGATTCAAAAAATTATGCTAATTCATTCTAGAATAAGTCATCAAATACATAAAAGCTGCTGCAGAAAGAAAGATGGTATACTTTTTTATATTCTGGTGGTGCTAAAGGGCTTAAATTGCAGCAAAGGAGATTTAGGTTAAGCACTAGGAAAATGTTCCAACTGTAAAGATAGTTAAGAACTTGAAAAAATTATCTGGGGAGATTTTGGAAACTTCATTGCTAGAGATTTTTAACAAGTTTGAAAAACATCTATCAGTAACAATATAGGTAGAGCCAATCCTGCCCTAGAACAGGGAATTAGACTAGTGCTTTCAAGACAGATTCCAACCCTCCTGTGAGAAAGCACTTTTCAAGGTCAGAAGAGACAGGCTGAAGTAACCAAGATATGAAATACGGAGGACATGAAGAATGGTGGTTGCAAAACCAGTGAGAAAGCTAGGCTATAATGCATGAAGCAGCAAGACAGGCACAGTTAGGATATGTTCTCTTAAGAACAGCTGAATAATAATGATGCCTAAACTACAGCCCAGAATAATAGGGGAGATGTTGGTATTTTCTAGTGACTGAGAAGGATGAAAGGTATGAAAAGCTTCAGACAGTTGATCAAGATCTCAGACAGTGTGATGAAATTACATTAAATTGCTAGAATATCTGCTAAGATATATGAAAAATATTGGTCATGTACAACTAATGGCCTGAACAGAGAAATAATTATTTGCTGTCAATAACGTACTGTAAATGTAGTATCTTCTTCTTTTAGATACTTTGGAAGGGAAAGTGCATTTATTTTTATTTAACCTACCGAATTATCATGTCTATGAGCATTGCCTCTTACATGTTTTTCTATAGAAAGCAGTTTGTATGGGAACTCCTATAAGAAGGGAAGGTAGAATCGGTATGAGAAATGTAATTGGACTGTGGTGGGGCTATTTCTTCTCCAGCCTACTATCTTGACAGACCTCTTTCCCCTGTTACAGGAATCTGGTCTGTCTTCATGGTTAGGTAGCAAACTGACTCCTCTGCAGCACATCCCTCATCCAGCTATTGCTCTCCTGTTGTGTCTCCTTATTGCCACTTTTACTGAGTGCACCAGCAATGTAGCCACTACTACCCTCTTTCTCCCTATTCTGGCTTCAATGGTAAGTTCCAGCATTTCAAAATACTCTTATGAGAACAGCTTTCAACTCTTCTGCAAGCATACACCTGCCTAATTATAAAAACTAACTGGCTGACATAGCCAAGCACTGGTTCATGTAGCCGATCAGGAATACAGGACTTAAAATATACATATAAATATGTGCATGCATATATATTCACACACACTGTGCTCGGTTCATCCTTTCTAAAATCATTGCTGGTGAAAAGTAAAGGGATTAAATTCATTGGCATATTAGACTTTGCCTTCTGGCCTAAACAACCTCATGAGGTCACTGCCAGCTGTACTTGTTTTTTCCTATTTGTTCTGCATAGAGACAGCAACAGCAGCAGCATTTGCTTCTCTGCAACATTCCATTACTGTATTTCACTCCGACCACTAGCCTTCCAGAAGTCTCTGAAGATGATAGCATTAGTCAAGCTCTATGACCTAATTCAGACTTTTGCATTTCCACAGGAGATTCCTGTTGCTGGAGTAGACATAGTTCTGCAGCATGAAAAGCTGGTTCCAGATAGAAACTGGAATAAGCTCCACCAAAATCTTTTTGCATAGGCCACAGACTCCAGCTAACCCCTAAACTGATCCACTCGTCTTCAGAGCTTGGGCTACCCTGTTTCCTCTGATAATTTAATTTTGTTCTTAACCAGTTTGAAGCCACTCTACATTTCTGCCTGGTTTTAGAGTTGAATACAAGCATTATTACTAATTTATACTGCAGCAGTGATCAGATTCCACCATCAGGAACACAAAGCACTGACCACAAAATCAATTCTTGCATTTGCTGCATAAAGACATTGGCTAGAGTTTCTAAAGCAGAACCAAAATATGAGTGGCTGCAGTGTTTGTGAAAGAATGAGGTTTCTGACATGGATAAATTAAGTCTTCCACCAGAAGATTTCTATGCATTTTTGTATATCGAAACCATCATCTTTGCTCTCCCTTCTTGCATAGGCTGAAGCGATCTGCCTCAATCCACTCTATGTCATGCTGCCCTGTACACTTTCTGCATCATTGGCATTCATGCTCCCAGTGGCCACTCCTCCTAACGCCATTGTCTTCTCATATGGACAACTCAAGGTTATAGATATGGTGAGCAAAAGCGCATTCTTTTCAGAATTTTCATCACTAGTTTTGATCTTCCCTTTTTCTAATATTGGTTCTTCTTGGAAGAGTTCTAGAAAACTCACTGTACTCAGCTTATGTCAAATGGAAAGAAGAACATACATGTGTGAATTAATAACGGGTCACGCTGACTCTGATATATATTCAGAGCCTTATAAAGAAGCTATTGAGCTTTTAAAGAACAGCCAAGGCCTCTTGAAGATGTTCCAACAAGAGCTTGCTGTCAATGAGAAATGGCAATGTCTAACTGTTCGAAAAGCCCAAATGTAGATCGTAGGGATGTCATAGTTCTGTCATCTGGATAGTCCTTCTGCAGGGACTAGGAAAAGCCTAGCACATCTCACTAGGCTGCCCTGATGCCTCTTCTCACTATGTTAAGGAAAGACGGACAAGGATGCCATGTCTCTTGATAACTTTTCTAATTTATAATTGATCCAAGAAGAAATCCGAAATAACATTAGAGACAGATGCCAGGTCAGAAGAGAAGGTCCTACATAAGTGAATTAAAAGGATTTCAGGACTTCTAGTTTAAGAGTTTTATTTTTCCCCTAATACAAATTATATTTGTGAAGAAAACCAGCTTAAATGTAATTTGATGGAGTTCTGATGGAGTTGTAAAAAAAGGCCAAAGAGAAAATCTAACCGTACAAACAATCCTAATAAGCAAGGAAGGAAAAGAGTATGCAGTTCAACTAATAACCCTTCTCTTTTGTAATTCTAGGCCAAAGCTGGGTTTGTACTCAACATCCTGGGAGTTCTGACCATAACTCTAGCCATCAACACCTGGGCTTCATCTTTGTTCCAACTGCAAACTTTCCCATCTTGGGCAAATAAGACAGGTACATGCCCATAATATGGAGAGGCAAGGGAACCAACAACTGTTTCTGTTAGAACTGCAGTGAGAGCAAGACTATAACCCACACAAGTTTTGCCGAGGCAGTGGTTACAGGCCTGTTCTGTGGAAAAGGACAAGCCACCTACAAGGAAAATCATTCAGTTGATAACAGCAATAAAATTGCCTAACAGTGCTGTTCAGTAGGCAATTTTGTTACCCCAGCAGTAAGACGAGGTAACCTTTGGCTTTTCAACTGTTCCAGGTATCTTTAGTTTTTCTGTCTCTGCAGGGGTAGATTTGCCCTGAGTGCTAGCTACATTGCTTTTCAAGCTCCACCTGTAAAGTCTGAAATCTGCAGTGAGAAAGAAGAGAGGTGTGTATATAAAAGGAAGGAGAGAGACTCTACATTCCTGATTTCATGCATATATCTGTGTATTGTCACAACTAATATGACTATTCACCTGTATATGAGTATACAGGCCTCTGTGTATATGTTCAAAATGTACATGATTGTTATATACCCCACGGGCATTCTCAGGAAGGCATGTGTTGTATGATTGCAGACAAATCACATACTGTCAGCCCATTCTATTACTTTGAAACATATTTATTTGCAGTCCATTTGTTGTGAATGTAAAAGACCATTTTTTTCTTACAACATCTGTCCCATTGTTATTTATGTAAGACTACAGCCTGCAAGGTCGTGATAAGAATAGCAATATTCTCTTGAGAAGGGGAGAATCCCTGTGTCCTAAAATATATATGATTGAATTAAAGATTTTTTTTTTTATGTACCCCCGTGTTATGGAGATTTTTCCTGTTATATATCACTGCTTCTACTTCTGTCTTCCATGTATCAACTGCTTGCCTGTGTGCTTACTTAAAGTATCTTGAAATAATCAGAAAAGTTAGCATATTGATTTTCTCTTATCGTTAAAGTAATGATTACTTTATTACTAAGAGTCCAATCTTGGAATCTCAAAACCAAGATCTTCCTTTTCAAAAGCCCCTAATACCGTTAAATATTTAATCCCTATTCTGCTGGAACTGACTTTCAGTAGCACATAGACTCCTAATGACCAAACTGACAAAGATACTGGAATATCCAAAGATGCTTTGCCAAATTAAGCACTTAGTACCATAAATGAGGTTGGGTTCAGACAGATCAGTTATGCAATATGTGCCCCTGAACTTTGCGCTAAATTCTTTGTTCAGTTGTTGTCTGCCTAAGTTTTGCACGAAGTCTGTTGCACTTCTGAAATCCTACTTGAACCATACTGGTGCAATGAGAGTGAATGTGAGTGAATTTCACTCTAAAATAGTATGCATGCTCTTGAAAATCTTTTTTCTTTCTTTCTCTGTCCTAATTATTAGGAGACAAGGACAATGTGCAGTGTACATTTGATTTATAAAATGTTAGAATTCACTGACCTGCAGTAGTTTCTTTCCAGGTCCAACTGTCAAGAAAATTGTGGTATCTGCTGATCACTGATTCCCTTTGCCCTGATAGCTTCATTGGCCTGACAAGCACAGTTGCTCTGGAAAATCACTGTCTCAGAAAGAACAGCCTGGTATTAACCCTTCAGTGGCTTTGAAAGATAGTGTTTTGATCTGATGTGTGATAGGGATCCAATAGAATATCCACAGCACAAGAAGGAAGGACATTTATTCTCTTTTGCTAATGAGGTCCTGGGTAATTGATTTCAATCACATAATGACTTGCTCAGGTCACTGCTAAACCACCCATCTTCTTTCCATTTGCATTTACCTCTATCAAATAACATCCAAATCTGTCTAAATATTTTCATTACACTGCTCACCCCGTGTCTGAGTACCTAACAAAATGACAAACCCAAGCAGATGATTTGCTGCAAACCTCTCCCTTCTTTGCTCTTTGTCTACAGCATCAGGGCAGTGTGCATAGCTTTTGTTTGCTTTTTGTTTTCTTTGAAATACTTGCACGTAGTTTACATGTCCCTCTAAATTACTGCTTAGCTAAGCAGGAAATGTTGAATTCTTATAACATTTCCCATCAGCCTCTCCTTCCAGCCCTTTAAAACTGTGTTATGATTCTTTGAAGTCTTTTCTATTAGTCTACATTATTCAGAGGCTGTGGTGTGCATAAGTACATGCAGGAGCACAGGTGCAATCTTTATGGCAATCTCAAGAAGAAAGAAGAGAGACATCAAGTAGCACAGAGTGTCATGGGGCCAATGCAATAATGCTGGGTGTTCCATGTTCATTAGCATGTATGAGTATATAGAGACTTCCCAGAAAATGGCTGCAGTGAAAGTTACTCAAGGGTTATACAAATGCCCAGCTTCCAGAAGAATACGGGTGAAAAGCTGTAATCTGTAGACAGAGAAGAGAAGCTAACAATAATACCAGGACATAAAGAGAACGGAAAATTTCATTAATAGTTTCCACCTTGAAGTGATGGTAGTAGCAAGTACGCACTGGGCAGTTTATTGCCTTGGGTGTGTCTCAGCGCAGGACGAGTTGAGGTACAGCTAAATATAGTGTGCTTGTGCAAAAACCAGTAACACTATTAAAAACGTTCATAATTTTCTAAGCAAAGCAGGTAGAAAGTGTTTCTAAGCCCCATTATTACACAGATCACCTTTGAAGGGTGGTTCCCCATTATGTTTCCAGATATTGCCCTCAAGGAGTGGCTCTATTTCCCATTGTGTGATCAAATTTCACAATCTTCTGTGAAACTGCCAGCTCAGCACCTGTTGTAGTTAGGTGTGATTTCCAATGCAGCTCTTCATTTCAGAGTTGACACTAAGTTTGTTTTACATAAGAGTTGTAAGTGATAAATTTGTTAATGAGAAGGGGATGTCTGCCTTCTTGCCTGTCTTGTCTAAAAAGCGAGTGCTCTACAAAACCACAAAACACAGGTTTCCCACAGTATATGCCAGTGAGTAAGTGGGTGACTCGCAGTCACCTCCTCCATTTTCCCTGGAGTTATGGTGCTGTCTTGCCTTGCCTTGCCCAGACACACGCGCATACACACGCACATACACAAGTTCTACAGGCACATACATGTATGTACACCTAAGAGAATATGACGGACTTACCCTGGTAAACATACACATTTCTACAACACATGACCACACCAGAAAACCAGATGAATTTTAAGCAGGCTATTACGGCAATGAAAATAGCTTACATTGAGAAAGGCACCTCATCATAAACATCTTGACAGAAATTTGTAAAGTGGCATGTAAGTGATGCAAGGGTCACTTCGTCAAGCACTGAAATCATAAACAGACTTAACAGAACACATGACAATTTTAAAGCCAAAGAAGGATAGCGCCATGTCTTTCTAATCCTCAAGTTGGTTTGGAGAAACCAAAAATTTGCTGTCAGTCACTTGAAAGGTATTAAAATGAACTTTAAGGAAGCCTTGTTGTATAGCACTGAAACCTTGGAATATATCTAGATCCTACAATTTAATTCCTAAGCTTTCATTAAAAAAACAAAACCAAAAACAAAACCTGCTTTGAAGGAAGCTTTATCATATAATGGCCATAAAATAATTCTCAAAAAGATGAAAAATATTTTCAGAAAACAAAATACAAACCAACAGAAACATGAAGGTCCTGTGTTTTATCCAACAGTCATCAGCATGTATGTAAATATGGACCTTTCTCCAGAAGCAGTAAGAGCAGTTCCACTCTTGTCCTTGGAGGTAATTCCTCCCTCAGATAACTATGGCATGTTGGCAGTAGTGTGCACCTTAGTGCAAAACTCCAACTCTTTCCATTTGGCATATTTGTTCTAAGAATTTCTTCTTTGCTCTCAATTAGCATGTTGGTTTTAGGGTTTGCAAAGGCAGAAACAGAGTTTAAAATTTCTGCAATGATGAATGACTAAATAAAGAACAGAAAATAGAAACACAAGGACTTAGGAAATATGTAACTTTAAATCATCAAGGAATTTCACAACCCTCAATTTTTTTCCAACACGGAACCAATAAAACTATTTACAACTTGATTCACTGAACTTTATGATTTGAGTTAGTAATGACCAAGGTGCCAAAGTCTGGAAATGAAGTGGTTTGAATGTACTAATCACCTGGTGTCCAAAATAACAACTGTTTAATAGGACTTAATCACTACTGTCAATGCTATGCATTTTCTCCTATTAAAGAAACATTTAATATTATTTATCCTTTAATCATACTAACAGACGTCAAGTTGCTATTCAGGATGTGCAGATTGCCTTGCAATGTGCCATCTACTGGCTGCAGACACTCCACCAGGGCATGCCCAAGGTTCCTAAATCCAGGCCAAGCACCTAGTCTGGTGTTGATCTTCCTTGGAAAACACCCTTAAATCGCTAGGGGGAAAGTAATGGAACAAGAGGAATACTTTTCAAAGGCAGTGCATGACAGCATAGCTGCAAAATTAATAAAATTGATTCAAATTGTCAGAAAAGGAAAAAAACAAAGCATAAACTAACTTGAAAATAGAGAAGGAACAGAACGGTTAATTCAAGGGTTCAACCCTTATATATTGTTATGCATGATTTAGATGCAACTGCTTCAAGGCTCAGACCTTGTATGCCTGTGTAAGGCATCTATCTTGATAAAGCATTAGTTGTGACTACTTTTAGATGGCACTGTACTTGAAATATTAACGTTAAGTATGATCAACTAAAACATCAGAACTTAACACTGCTTCAAGTTTATACTATTCAGCCGACTTAAGATTAGTATTAAGGTGTTCTTGCCAACCTAACAGCATTACAGGAATTTCCTCATTTCCCTTGATCCCTGTCCAGTCTACGAGAAGCAGAGCAATTTCAAGTTTTCCCAATACCTGCCACTGGGACCTAGGGCCTTCCACTCTTTGGAAGGGAACGGAAAGCCCTAGGACACCAAATTTCATTAATTCTTCTGATTATAGAACTTCTCATTTCTTTCTATAAAACAAAAGGAAAAGTGGTCAGAATTGTCCGTGAAACTAATGTCCATATTAATATGGAATTGCACAATGTCAGAAAAGCAAGTTGTGTGCAAAAGCAGAAGGGGAATACAGTCTCAGTACAGTTAGCTGTTATGGTACCAGTTTTCCTGGTTGCCTATCAAGGGGATCTTAGACAGTGAGTAGTGGTTATTCTGGGGCAGTTGTAGTGACTGCAAAGGGAAAGTCACATTTTCCTTTTTGCTGTAGGACTATCCTGATGAGACTTGCCAGAAAATTCAAAAGGATCCTCTTTATTTTTAAGATGTCTGTCACCCGAAGGGAGTTTGAATTTTCCTCCTTATTCTTACCTCTGGCAATATCATTCCTGCTACATGAAACATGCAATCATAAATCATTTGTCTGCATTGCAGATAACACAGTTGTACAATGCAAGCTTCCTCACACCTGTGCTTTTTCTTTTCTCCTTAGACCTAAGCAAGTGGTGTTGTGGTATCAAGAGCTACAACCGGTACTGAAGAAATAGTAGCCTCAGAAGATACTACCTAGCCAATCTGAAATAATCTTTGTAATTCCTTTAGTGTTACATCTTTATCATCCAGGCTACACAGAAAGTAGTAACATCATCAGAATTTGTTCAGATGACTTTTAGAGACTTGCAAGCTTAGGGATGAAGACAGAACAGTTTTTCCTCTAATTAGTGGTGAAAGCCAATGACCACAGCTAGCGCTACAGTCCTTCTGGATAGTCACAACAGAAAGATCAGTGAATGGCACAGAAAAAACAAACTCTACTTTCATGCTCATACATTATCTCTTAATTTAAGATGCTCTGACATTTGATAGAAAGCATGGTGTATGGACAAGACAAAAAAAAAAATTCTGAAATATATTCAGAAAAGACTGAAGTGTAGCTGCCAGAGGGGCAGGTTCTGTCTGCAATCCTGGCTCCAGAAACAGAAGTCTTTCTCCCCAGTGTGCACAGGGTGTGTGGAAGTGCAGGAGTTCATACTGTATGTTTCTATATTTTGGCAGAGGTACTCTAAGAAAAAAACCATGCAGCTTATTAGCCTAGAAGAAAAATCTTTGGTCTGTTTACACTGTAACCACACACCTGTATCTCAGAAATATGAGACAATTGATGGGGAAAGGGGAGGGGACTGACATCTTTAGTTTCCTCTGCACCAGGTGCAGTCAAGTATGTAATATCTTTCTAGCCACTATTTTGAATCAGTGCCACTTTTGGCCTACTGTACCTGCTGAACAGCCCCTGCAGGGAATGACTCCAAAACATGCCCATGCTCTCTGCTCCAGCAAGATCAGTTTTTACCTGGAGCCCTGGCGGGTGCATACGTAAGTCAGCCAAATCCTGAAACCATTCTAGCACAGCTGCAGTTCCTCCAAGTCACAGAAAGACAAAAACACTAAATCTTGTACTAAACCATTGTATCAATTCATTTTCCTTACAGGACACACCACTTTATTTCCTGTTGCTGCCAGTTTACGTTCCATTTTTACAGGACATAAATGTGGCATTAAGGAAACTCATTGTCTTGTCAAAATGCAGCCCTATCACAAAACATCCAGGTAGGGGACAGAGACAGAGCTGGACAAGAAGACTGTCCCGTCTCCTTAGTTCCTCAAAGTAAAGTATAATACAGTAAAATCCAGTTGGATTAACTGTAACAAATCTAAGTGTCTGGTTGTCCTGAATATGATTGTTTGATATTCCTGGGCAAATAAGGAAGAAGCAAAGAGGGTTATATATAAAAAGAATAAATTGATTTTATTTTTTTTACAAGAACATCTTTCTTTGTATCATGAGAATAACAGACAAACATGCTTCATGTTTGTTGAGATAGTAACCGCATGACTAAGAACAAAGCAGCTGCTATTGCAATAGCAATTACTTGAGACCAACATACCGCTGGCCATGAAAATAGCAAATTTATTTCCTAGCTCTATTCCTTTTGAATTAATTTCTTCTCTTCAGTAATAGTGTGATGTGAAATCATTCAGTATTTACTGGAGCAGAATAAGTAACGTGAAACTGTTTGAGAAAGTATGTTTTGCCACACAATACATGACAAAGCAAAAGGCATGACATGCTTTATCAACTGTTCTGTACAGATAGAGGAGGGTGGAACTGGACTGTGCTGTTCAAAAGGGATGGTATTGCATTAGCCCATACCAAAATGCACACACGGTATTTCTATCATTTTTTTTTCCCTTGTATCTGACTACATGCAACCCTACAAACCAGACAAAGCAAAGTCTCTATGTTTAGGAACTTAGAACTGCAATGGGAAAGAATATTTAGCATTCTTAGCTGCTGATTAACGTGAACTCGAGTTAGTTTATAAATATGATGAGTCTTTAATTTACACAACAAGTAGAGTAATAAAGATTAGAGGAAAGAGCTTGAGAGGGAGGGAGAGATACCTTCGTATCTAACTTAGGCTGCTAACACACTCTAATTACAATTGGTCTCACAACAAAATCTTTCAAGAATCAGTATGTTTCAGCTTAAGATTTAAAAACAGCCAGGTGCCATATACACTATGTTAGCACAAAGAATTATCAAACACATACTACAGCAGAATGCCTGTTTTTTCTTTAAATCTTACTCAGGTTATTTTCTGTCATGAAAGAAGTACCTGCAACTTTGGCAGTTGTAAAAATATCATGCATGGCACCACCTGCTAGACTAATAACAATAATTAGAAATGTAATAAACTGTTCATTGGCAAGGTAACAAATTGTCTTATCCTTTGAAAGTCACACTGGCCTGAGGCAATTCCTCACAGACATTCGCCACTGATGTCACAAGAGCCTGAGTGAAAAGCATACTGTGCAAAAAAACAAGAGAGAAAAAAAATTAAAATAAAAAAACCACACTGGCAAAGAGACATTCAAACAATGTAGAGTAGCTGCAGTGTATTCTCATTTTACTGAGCAAACCATTAAAACTAAGGACTTACAAAGAGTTGACAGTGAAGGTGAACAAATCCTGTTGCTTCCTATGAAACCTTACAGACTGGAGCATTTGGAAAATCACATGAACTCATAATACTTGCTTGAGAAGATGAAACATTTTTAACTGAATTTAGAATGAAAACTTCATTTGCAATTACTTCTTTATATGCTCCTTAATTCTTTTCATCTTTTGTACAATGATCTTTCATAAAATAATTTGCACTGAATACTCTTTACAGTGGGTTACTCTGACTCTTTTATCTCATACATTTCATTTTAAACCTGGCAATCTGAGATCAATATTTCGTTCTCACTGAAGTTCCTCTAAGTGCTAAAGCGATCTCAATTTGTCTGCCAGATAGGAATTAATGGCCTGTTCAGGATTTTTACCTCCCATTATAACTTTCCATTCGAACAGACCACACAATTTCACATTACTTGTTTTCTAAGAGAGTGTTTAATATCATCCTCAGCAATGAAAATGTGGTTTCATATTTTCATGACCTTATAGTGTTTATGCCCCTCTTCCACGCAATATGTTTTATCTCTACAGATCCATTTTCAGTTTCTGAAATGTAAAAGCCACCCAGAAATCTGTGAACATAAAATATTTGCTTCAGTCCATGCCCTTTCTCATCCACCTTCTAGAATATATGCAGGCATTCAAGAGAACACAGCTACCGGTTCCATGCTTACAGTGAACTGAAGAGAAGAAAATCAAGCCATAAACGCTGCATAAGCACTTCTTTCTGAGGCTTCTGATGATTTCACAGTCCCAGTAAGTCATCTAGGAGGGGCCCATGCCAGGCAGCAGCCTGCTTTTGTTCTTTGCTTTGTACTAAGAAGGGAGGGACATTGCTGAGGTACAACACTTTGAGTATTTATATGATTCATTCCTTCTTTCATTGAATCATTTTCTAGTTTCTAAGATAATACCTCTGGGATGATTTCAACTGCTGTTTGCGGAAGCACAAGGTTTTATGTTTTCCACTACTGTGTGTGAAGATAAAGATGAAGGAAGGATTGCCCAAGCAAGACGTGAAAAGGTTTTGGACAGGATGGGGGAAACCTCTCTTGCACAGTTCTGATTACTGACCTAATGGCTCTAAAGTCTTGCATACAGGAGCTAGGAAGGCCAGCTCAGAACCCTACCTGACTACCAGCCAGGTATAGCTCCATACCCTTCCTGCTGAACGTGCTGTGTAACTCCCCAAATCCAAGCAATGTCCTAGACTGTGTCAAATAATTCATCCCAGGCTGTGTTTGCATGATAATTGGTTAGGAAAACCCAAGTATGGTAGTCCTTTTGAATGTCCCAGGTAAACTCTTCTCACTTTTTCTTTCTGTTTCAAATCAATACAATAATAGCTGGCAGAATTTGAGATAACACCTTGATGATATTAAGCACCTGTCGGCTTTGCCTATAGATACTGCAGATATAACTATGTTCTCTTAATGAGCTCATAAGAAACTCACGTTTCAAGAACTAAATTTGAGTTGTATTCCCAAAACAGTTTTTCTGCAATACAAGTCTACTAATCCTGTTTATACATCTGTATTTCTCACATTAATATTATCGGTGCATTTTGGGAAGCTTAGGACAAATGTCCCCCCAAAGTCTATGGAAGAGGAGAAACGCTAAAAGGGTGTGCATGTATTGGCACTAGCTGCTTATGGAGCACTGTAGTTAGGAACATGTAAGCACACTCCAAGAAAGGAAGAAGACAGACCAGTTGTACTGGTTATTAGACATGGTTAAGGGGCTAAAAAAAAAAAAAAACAACACCAAACCAACACACACACACTTCTACCAAGCCAGTTATAAGAAGATAATCATGTGCTAGCCTAAGCCTCTGGCAGGAGTAAAACACTGTTAGCTGTCTTCTAGTTAGCTAAATATTAATCATCCTGTTTAGAACCAATCATGTCACTAACTGGTTAGAAACTTGGTTAAAGGTTGTGGTACAGAGAAGGTGTACTGTTTTATCTCTAGCTTCAGTATTCCTAGACTTCTACAGAAAATATGTTGAGCAAGGCAAATACAAAAGCAATATTTCAGTTGTGAGCAAATTCGTAAGTTTTTTGAAAGGGATACAGCAGTTTCTGCAAGCGGGGAAGTACAGCAGGTTCTGAGCACACTCCACTGTTCTGAGTGCTACACGAGAGATCCTCAAACAATTCAAAACAGATTCTCTTCAGCTGCTGTAAAGGAATGGTGCAAGAATAGAATCGGTTTCATCTTGGGTTGCAGAGTAAGTACAGTAAATTGCTAACATGCTCCATCTGTACCACAAAGCAACATCGCATGTCATTCACAAACAAATGTTGTTTCTAAGCTCTGTCACAGCTCCAGAAAGGATGCTGCGTGTTCATGATAGAATGTCAGCAAGGAGGAACAGACCAGAAAATAGCCTGAGAACTAAAAGATGCACACTATTTGGGGTAGGTGTGGGTTATTCAACACCTTTGAAATCATCTTGCAGCTTAAAATAAATGGAAAATAAAAAGAGCAGGCAGCAAGCCTTAGAAGCAATAATATGAAGTAATGTATGAGTGATCATTTCATTGCTTATGCCTTAGCGCTAAGTGGCCAAACCTGCATAACTTATTCAGAATCCTGAATGTGACAGGATTGGGTTTGGAAGACTCATACAGTTCAAAGGCCTCGCTTGTAGCTCCGCATGTTCTTGAAACTCCCACAGTCCCTCAGGGCCTTAAAACCAGAATGCAATAGCATTCTTCTTTGAATCTTACGTGGTCTGACCTTTAGAAAGTTCTATTTAGATAGAGGAGTTAGAGGTGACTAAACAGAGGACCAGCCAACTGTTCTTTTCACTCCAATATCAGTACCAAAGTTTCCAGTGTCATTGTCAGGTGGCTTAATGAAACACTGCTAGGAGTCAGTCATTTGTCTTCTGACATTGGCCACACTCTTCTACATTCTTGACTTTGACAGAGAATGCATTCATCAAATTACTGTGCTCTGGAAACTGACGTAAAGTAGACTTTCTCCTTATTATTGTCATGTCACCAAAACTTCCCCAATAGCCTCGCTCTGCACAACTCTGTGATGTTAGAAAAAGCCTGGCAGCCAAAAATGAAGAAGCCATAAGACCAAACAAACAAAGACAGCCTGCCAACCTACCACTTATCCAGCAGCTTCAGGCTAGGAAAGCTTTCTCTCTTTCTGTTAACCTTGTAACAAAAAAAGGGAAGAAAATCACAAGAGACTCTTTCTGAAGTGCAATGTCAATAAAAAAGGGAAAGTTGACAGAATGTTGCCAACTCTTCACAAATTACATTCTGTGAGAAGAGAAGAAAGTTTATGATACACTACAGGACATTTTAACCTGATTCTGAAGTCTGAAACTTTACATATATACAGCAATCAGCTCCAAGGAGGAATGAGCATTCCTTCCTGAGGACAGGAAAAAGATCCAGCTGCTGTGGCACAATACAGGGTCCTGAACATGTCATATGATACTGAATAGTTATAAGGAACAAATAACTAAGCACAAGACAAAATAAACCTGTGAGCAGAACAAGAGATTATTACCCCATTAGCCCAATATCTCTGTCTTAAATTAATTATCTCACTTCTGTATTGAAAGTTGCATACTAATAGCAGTCATGTCAAAAAAGCAAAACAAAACATATTGCTAGATGACACAATGACTATAACACGTGTCTAGATCACCTACCTGAATTTCACCTAGAGCAGAAAGGCACAGAGTCAAGTCTAACACCACGTCTTGAGCTCATCCTCATTTCTAAAATAACAATAATAGCTTATAGTGGCTGTCACATTGCTACAGATGCTATGCTTTATAGGCAACACTAAATCACTGGTCAGGAAACAATATTTCATATATAATAATGGTTCTTTATATTTTAATTTAAGATTAAACAATTAACAAACAGAAAGTTCTGCAAATGCCAACAAAAGAGCATCTTATGGGCGTGCCAGATTTAGAGACTATAATTCAGATCTCCCTGGTGAATTCAGATCTCCCCAGAGAAGACGCCCCTTCAATCTTCCAACTGAACACTGCATCTCACAGCTCCTCTAAGCTATAACAACAATAGGGCAGAAGATATATTTTGTCAAAAGAAGGGGCTCGGAAGGGAATGAGAATGATACTCTTAAATACATCGAATGCTGACATTGGTAAGTTCAGTTTACCAATGCGTTTTTCTAGACACATTAAACTACCAGATAAATGCACTTGGGATTATTTCTTAGGGACAAAAATGGGCTGAAGTGTATGTAGGTTAAACCAAGGTGTGTATTCCCTAGGGATATCTCAGAAGATAAAAAGCAAGCCCTGACTACTATTTAAAGGCAGCACAGCAGACGGTTAAGTTACACCCAGGTGTGTCTTCCCTCAGGTGATCCCAAGGGAGAGATGCTAGGCCACTTTTCCTATTTAATGGTGGCAGAATAGCTGGTTAGATTACGTCTTAAGTAATTTTGTAAGCTTATCATCCAAATGTTAGGATACAAAAATTGTAAGCCTACAAAGCTATTTATGATAACAAATACTGCTGCCATCACTGCATAATAAAATATAAACAATGTATTAAAAATAAGCAATTATCCCACTACTAAATTAAATAAGAATATTTTATCAAAGGAATGAATTTATGCTCTGGTTGGGCACAAAATGAAGTAAGTTCATAGGGAGTGCTCCTCACTCACAAATTTCCAGATCAACAAGACAGTTCTTGCCAATTTTAAATAGCAAGAGGGGTTTATAATGAGGTCAACAGTGGTTTTCTGTGCAAGGGAGTCCAAGAACATTTTACGTTAACATCGATCAAACATTCTGAATTAGACACATAGTGTCATGCATGCCGTTGAGCTCAGCTTATCCATTTCCAGTGCTTTGCTTTGAAAAGCACTAGCTAGTCCAGGAAAAAATTTTGAGACAAGGATCAAACGGTAGAACATAAGAAGATAATAATATTTTTCCAGCTTCTATTACAAAATAACCTCATATACCAAGATGCCAAAATGTAACACTACAGGAAGCAGATCATGCAGGATGACTCCCCCTAAGCAAGGGAAACAAATACGGAAGCAGGCTCTTGAGCCACTCATTGTGGACATATTATAAAGACATCATGCCATGTCAGTTATGCAGACTGCCATTTCTTTTCCCTCTGCACTACTGCCTGTATGGAAGTACCAAACAGCACTGCCACTTTCATAATCTTCAATGGGAAGCTGAGCCCTCATGAAAGTAGATAGGAGCCATTTCCACCTGCTGACATTATTACTTCAAACTATAGTCTCAGTCAGACATCACTGAATTGGTTCCACTGACTCACATTTTGAATATTTATTTTGCAACTTTGATGGCTGCAATTTTTTCCCCCCCCAAAAATGAAAGATCAGACCTGGGAACAGAATTTAACAGTTTAGAACAGCTGCCAGTACACCAACTAAACACCTCAGTCTTTCAATAAAAGCTCAGACCAAGAAGAGATACAAAGCTATCTCATTACAATAGTCTAGTCTGGATCTGACAAAACTAAGTCTGTTCTGATGTAAGCCTCTTGATCTCTTCTGTTCTTTGCTTGTGCCATATGGCTTCAGCTCCTGAAGACCAAGCTGGTTTGGTTTGACAAAACTCTTCAAGTTGACTATAAGACAGCTGTGATTAAAAAAAAGAAAAAAAAAAAAAAGTACTGACCTTAAATTCTACAAAACTATTTTGCCAGTCAAAAGGAGAAATGCTACAAAGCAGTACGGCTAGATGGGCTGTGCTCTTTATGACCACAAAAGTGGATGTTGATGTAAGGCTGTGATACACATTGGTAAGAAACAGAAAAAGTCTGCAGCAAATACTGACACCCCCCTTTCCTCTAGGTATTTCCTCCTGATAGTTATCCCAGGAAAGAGGAGATAATGGTTGCCAGTCAGTGGTTCACTTTCATTCAGGATTTTATCTCTGCACTGCAATCGACCTGTGACGCCAGCTGAAGTAAACACACCCAACAAGTTAATGTTAAACTAGCTAACTTAGGTACCAGTAACTACATAGCTGCAGCAGTCTGGATTTCAAGGCAGGCTGCAAAGCTCACTACAGAGACTGGGTTAATAATCAGGCCATTAGTCTACTTTGGTTCTGGGCCATTGCAGTTAGTACCCAAGTTACTAACATCAAACTATCTCAAATTTGTCTGTCTCAGCCATCAGAGTAAGAATTGTAAATTAAGGGTAGTGCAGAATTTGGGAATATTTAAGTAAAGATGTCGAATGTAGCCCAAACCATCTCAGAATCTTCCCTGCCAGCTTTAGACATGTAACCCTGAGGAACATCAAATGTGAAAGCCCTTGGAAAGGACAAGTAATTATCCAGCACTATCTCTGAGATCTTCCAGACAGGAAAGAGCATATCCACCAACACTCCATGCCTACTATCTCTACAAGATCCAGCAGATAAATTGACAGTCTTCATTTCTGGTATCAGAAGTTCCTGATAGATCTAAGAAAATCAAACCGGCAAACTCTTGATAGGAAATAATTTATCACAGGTAAAAACATGGCTTTTCTTCCACCGGTTCTATTATTATGACATGTGGATGCCGTGGTAGATCTTTTCTATCACAAATCTGTGTGAAGTATTCTGCAACAAGAATCACAAAAACACTTCATGAATAGCATGAACTTAACATGAATATAAATATGTCCTCCAAAGCAGAGAGCATGTTTTTATCAAAGTTTCAAGACCTTATTCAGTATCTTACCATAATCGTGGGAGATAAACATGGGTGTACCTATACAATAACCTGGGGGCCGCAAAGATGTTTCTACTGTTTTGTGGAATGACGATAATTATATTTAGCACTCATTCAAGGCTTTTCATCTTCAAAGCACTTTACAAACATTAATTAATCCTCACAACACCCTATGAGGTAGGTAAGTATTATTACAGTAGGTGTGATCAGGTTTGTGTAGGGGACTGTAGAGTGTGCACAAAGCCAGGTAAGGGCAGCAGAAATACATATTCCTGCAATTGCACACTTAAACTCATATTCCTCTCTACATACCTGCACACAAAAAACAAACCTCTCCACATAAATATATATACATACATGCCCACACAAATGCATACGCTTCTCCAATGTAGTTATATTTTTATGACTGTGCTAAAGCATTCTGGTTTGGGAAAGGAATATTACCTTGAGTATACTGGTCTTGTAGTGTTCCTCTTACACTTAAATGCTGCAACATGTTTTGACATTCTATGATGGAGCCACAGTTCCTTTCCATGATGAGAGTTCAGACTGAACAAATGCAAGAAAGATGCCTATTTCTGGTAGCTGAATGCTTTCTGATAATATGGCAAAATGCATGCCAGGAAAGAGTTTTTTTAACAACCACAGGTGGATAATAGGTTTGCAAAACACAGCAACAGATGGGTATTTTAAATCAAAAGAAAAACAGAGAGGTTGAGAGGGAGCACGCTCTTTCTAGACAGTTAGAGCTCAATACCTGCCCAACTTCTCTGAAGAATTACCAAGAGAACAAGGAAAAAAAACCTGCAGCTTAGTCATATTTGTATTCTTATTAAATGCAGGACTGCCCGAGGCGAACAAGAGCTGATATCATAATTATTGGCTTGCCTAGCCAGCTGCCTTCTCTCACCTGATGTAAAATCAGATCTTTCCAGCCTTTGGAGACTCTGTACCGCTGAGCCTCCACTCTCTCTGCAGGGCTGTTTGAATGACCTAATCCTGTCCTGGAGCAGCAGCACGCCGTTTTGCTTCAGTAAAAAGGTAAGAGGAAACCTCTGACAACTTCATATAGCTTTTTAGAATTCAGCCGTGAAAGCCAAACGGAAGGGGGAGCAGAACTCTTTTGCCTTGGCTCATCTATTTAATCTGAAGTCCCTGAGGCTGACTTTGAAGAACTTCAGGCTGAGGGAAGGGGAAGGTCAGCACCTACATCCCATTCCTCAGCAACTCCTATAGGTATTTATCAGCCGCGAGTGAAGAGTAGCAAGAGAAGAAGTCAAGAAAACACCAGGTAAGTTAATAGATCCATTGGTCTAGTACTGGGAGAAATGAAGACTGTAGGTGATTTCCCAAAGCAAAAAAAAAAAAGCTCCTCTTGTCTCGGGTGTATACTAGCTTAAACTAAGCTACTATCTGTTCCATAGTTACAAAGAAAGCTGGAAGTGTTTACCATTACCTGGAAAAAAAAAGATTAAATAACAGAAAGACAAACCAGGAGAAGTATTTCTAAAAAAAAGTGGGAAGTCTCATGTCTCACAGATTCATAATAGATTTCTTTCAAATTTTTCCAATGGTGAATCAAAAAACTTGCGAAGTTATATGTTTTGAAATCCAGCTTGCTTTTACTACGGCCTCCGTTTTAAATGTTACTTTTGCCTCGTGTGTTTTGTAGTAGTAGATGAAAACTTTTTTTTAGACTTACTCCTATATTGAAATGTGACTGAAGTGACATCCAGAAGCTAGGATGTGTTAACTGCAGAAATTACTAAATCTGAGTACTGCAAATGGAAACTTGTTTCTTATTTCTTTATATGCACAGGAAGTATATCGCTTTCTTTTCACTTCTTGGTTTCAGACTGTTAGATTTCCAGCAAGAAGGGAACTGTTTGTGTTGCAAACACAATAATTATCAAACCTATAAATAACAACTAGCCATCATTCACTCTTGGCCCACCTGCAAATTTACTGGACATCAGATTAAATCTTGGGGAATTAGACTTTGTTCTATAAATGTTTCACTTTGGTTTACCTGAATCATATGTTTCTAACTTGAATACTGATATGATCTAGGTTGAACTGGATGAGTTTTAGACTGAAAATGTATGTATTTTGTTTATAACTAATTATGAGCATAGAAGAACAAAAAATATTAAATACCTACAGTGCATC
Source organism: Aquila chrysaetos chrysaetos (assembly GCF_900496995.4). Lineage (NCBI taxonomy): Eukaryota > Metazoa > Chordata > Aves > Accipitriformes > Accipitridae > Aquila > Aquila chrysaetos. Next base: position 37,853,028 of record NC_044013.1, read on the forward strand.
TTTCTTAAGGAGTAAAGGATTGTGTAGTTTGCTTTCAGCCAGGTGATACCTTGTATTATATATGCAGCCAAGAAAATACACAACTAAAGCACATTGTTTACCCTTCATCCCGGTGAGGGGGGGAGATGAACATGGGTAATAGTATTAATATAAATGAAATAAGTGACTACGTGCTGGTAATTTGAGCATCAACACTCGCCTCAAAAGGTAAAGTATAGTGTGAGAAAGTACTACCTTGTATGTGAGCACAGATACTTGTATAATATTGCTGTGTTCCTAGATATAACTGGAGCCATGTGTCAGTTACTGAGATAGGAGTCAGTGGAGTACTTCGGGGAGTAAATGGAAATATGTGTATGCCACTGTGACAGATATAATACAGGAACCTGCCAGGAACACATGAAGACACTTGCCATTACTGCAAAACACTGAGCGGAAAGAGAAAAGCGTAGAAAGAGGGTCATCTACATGAAGTAATGTCTTTCTGATCCATTCCTTGTAATAACTGGCTTTTTCTTTTTTAGAAGAATAGCTTGCTGCTCAAATACAGTTTTTGAAGGGAATAATGAGAAAGACACATAAAATAAACCAGAAAATGCACTATGTCCTTTTAGAGCATCTGTTATGTAAAAACAGAAGTAGAAAGAAAATATAATTGTTTAGGATTTCTGGAAACTAAACATTAACCACAACAACAACAGTCAAACCTTTTTGGCTGCAAACTCCAGAAATTTAACACAAGAAGTGGTGTCATGCAGAACTACTTTCAATCATGAAATCAATCCCATAGCCTAGTTTCATAGGCTGTAAAATGACCAAGGACAGGGAGACAGTGATATGGCCTCCAAAAAATCTGAAACAGAAATTTCCAAGTCCTGCAAAAAATATTGATAATTGATTCACATTAGAACCAAAAGGAGCCTTTGATTACAGCCCAGAGTGACCACAGCTAGATCTGAAGTCAGAAGTTCTGCAGTAATCCATGCAATGAAATTTAAAAGGCATAAAGTTGAAAAACAAAACAAACAAACAAAAAAACCCACCATGTATTTAGCCTTTAAAAGGTAGGGACTCAAAGCACTGAAGAGTGCATAGTGAAACATTTTTACATGTACTACTCTGTCCTGCTTATAAACCAAACAATTACAGATGCAAAATATTCTAGCAGCTTACACCTCACTCATGCAGAAACTTTGGAAGCTGGCTCTTTCTGACTGTGTCTATTGGAAAGTAAGGAAAAGTGTTGTTTTGGATGTGGCATAAGCGAAACAGTATTTGGGAGGTCGGTGTCTACAAGCCATAGAAACAGTAAATGGAGATAACTTCCAAGTAGATAGGATTTACTGTTTGTGGCCATGTCCTCTATTGTTACTCAGAAAGCCTGAGCTTTATGATTTGGGTCAAACACACCTCTCTGCTATCCTGCACCTCACAAATCATTAGCTTGAAATACGAAGAGATTAATTATGGAGATAATGCAGACTAAGTGAGAGGTACAAGTAAAATCCTCCTCTCATACACCTGTGAGTATGGCCAGTGCCACATCTTTCCAAGGCAATTCTTCAGTTAGTTAAGATTTGAAAGCAAGGTGGCAGTTCTCAGAAGCTATGCAAGGTTGAAAGAGGCTGGAATACCCTGAGTAGGAGCCCACTAATAAATCACCACAGAATGGCATCATTCTGTCTGCCTTAGGAAGCAGAGCTGTGAGCTGCTGCTCTTTCTTCTGAGTCACTACTGAATCAATGCCCTAACATGGTGCTAACGACAGGATGCTGCTTACATTAAGGACTTGGCCGATTCTATTTATCAAAGACACTATGCCACTTTTAATAAGATTAGGGAAATAATTAACCCTTTTGCCACATTTCAAACATAAATTCAAGTCATGCCCTCATAATCGTAGCCAGCTCCTCTGCTATTTCCCTAACTGGCTCCTCACCCCATAGACAAACATCCTGGTTTTTTGTTCTTTTCTTTTAAATCAATTAAGTCCTGTACAATACAGCCCATTTTTTGCACCCCTCTTGTGCAGCTAAGTCCCCTGGTCATACATGAGATACTACCAGTGGTTTCTTCCACAATGCCGAGAAAGCTGAGACCCCTCGCTATAATCCAGCATGCCATACTTGCTAGCTTCTTGCAAACACCTTCTTCCCAAGTGTCCTATATGCCACTATTCTTCCTTCAGATCAACACTTAAAAGAGCCACGTATTCAAAAAAACTACAATAGAATATATTATTCTTGATTTTATTCAGGATGCAAGACCTTTAGAGTTGTCCACAGAACAACAATGTTACTTTCTGCATTATATAAACAAAATAATAATACATAAGATTATTATACATATTTTACCTAAATTCCCTAACATTTTCAAATGAAACCTGCATTCTTTGTGCCTTGTTAAATGTTGCCAAGTATTGAAGGGAGCTGCTAAACATGTGGTTAGTAAAGTGATCCCTGTATAGCCTTTACAAATCTCAACAGTGTCTTTTGAGGCTTAGTAAATATATGTAAAATCTTTTTAAGATGTTTGGATGAGACAGGGCTACTGCAATCCAGAGCATTATTATCTTTCTGTTGGTGAAGTGCTCAGAAATGAATGAAGCATATAGGGTGAGGTTCCATCAGTCATGTAATGAAGCTAAACATGCTGTCATTTTAACCCAATTTGTTTCCCTCTGTACTGCTGCCTCACCAGTTTGTTAGAGCCTCTCAAAGGAGCTCATCTAGTGTCAGCTTACAACTTCCACACCTAGCCCGTACTTTACTCCTGGAATGGGTAGGTATCCCTGCCCTGCAAACTCTTAACTGCTGGTTCAACAGACCTGCCAGGACAGGTCCCTGCAACATTCCCCTCTGTGGGCAAATGGTAGGATGCCAGAAATATTAGACAGGAACCTGTTCTCCCAGGAATGTAAGTAATTCATAGAAGGAAATAATTTACTATTTTCCCAGCTGGAATAATTAAACAGCTAGGCACTGTCCTCCCAAGCTGCAGAAAAGAAGAGCAAATGAGAGGGGAAAAAAGAGCCGGAATGTCCTTCAATATAATTTCTCTTCCAGACAAAACAAACTTAGTTCTGTAAATCTTTCCTCATAAGCCACACTTTCTAGGCCTCTGACCACGCACACTCCTCTCCTATGGACTCCAAACTGGAGTCCGTTGTTTCAAAATGCAGTGACCAAAACTGGACACAAAACTCCAGCTGAAACTTTACCAAGACCAAAAGGAGTTAACTTCACAAGTCTCACAGAATACACTTCTGTAAGCATCTTATACCTGCTAGCATGTCTGCCTTTTTTATTACGGCACAATGTGGCTGATATAGGTTCAGCTTGTAACCCATTAAAACCTCAAGATGTTTTTATGCAGCACTGCTACCTAGTCACTTGTTCTCATTCACTATCTGCAGGGTTTATTATTCCTGCCTAGATGTTGAACTTGGTTATTATTGAACTGCATTTTACTTTCTTCAGATCATTTTTCCTGACTCCTTTTGAATATTAATCCTGTCCTCTAAATACATATGCAAAGCCTTCCATCTTCACCCTGTCTCCAAATTTGATTAGTGTTCCTCTCTAGTCTATCACGCAAGTCATTAGTGAAAATACCAAGTAGTATTAGGCTCTTTAAGAAATCCACTCAAAATACCCTTTCATTCTAACAACAAACAGTCAGTAACTACTCTTAATGCTCTGTTCCACCCAGCTTTACCTCCTCTCTACTAGAGTTTTATCTAAAATAAATTTTCTTAGTTTGCTTAGGAGAACATCATGGGAAAGTGCATAGAAGCCTCACTAAAGTCAAGCTGTATTACCTGTACACCTTCTCCTCTTCTTGCAAGGCCAGTATACAGGGAAACTCCACTATGACAATTTATTCTTAGCAAATTCATAATGGCTTTTACTTTTGCCTTTTTTTCCTTAGTTTGGTGTTTTGGTGTACTTTTAATTTTGTACTTTTCTGAGAATTGAAGTTAAATCCGCCATCTGTAGTTCCCTCATACTTTCTAGTTTCAAGACAAGCACTATATCTACCTCCTTTCAGCCTTGTATATGGCACTCATACTCAGCAAATTCTCAGAGACAAAGACCTGCAGCTCTGCAGTAATTTCAGCTGATTCTCTAAATTCACTAGAATGAAATTAATTGGGGCCACTGAACTTGAAGACGTCAAAAAGCCTCAGCCCTGTCCTCTGGGATGTGAGAACACACGTATTCTTCAATGTATGAGATCAGAGGCAAACATCATTAATATTCCAGAATTTCTCATACTCTGACTTGGCATTGCCCCGTTAGTTTTCCATTTTGCTTTAAGGTCACTAATTAATGTATGCCCTACTTTTCCACCCAGGAATAGATTTGGGCTGGTTTTTTTTTTTTTTTTCTTTGAAATGCAGAGTGTCTAGAGAGCACCTGATCTACCATATGGGCTTGGGGTCAGCTTTGTGATACCTGAATTCTGTTTTGGCAACATGCAAGAAATACTATTGTCTAACATGTTTTATAAGAACCTTTCAAAGCACTGAAAAATTACATACTAGGACCAACATTTTCAAGATTAGCCATTAATGCAAGGTACTCTGTTTGGGATAGTCTGTACACAGTCTTCAGAGGTGTTGAGCAATAATACCACTTATTTAAACCTATGGAAATTTACTGTCCCTAAGTATATATCAGTTCAGTACACAGCATAAAATACCTGTACTCATATGGAAAAATTCTTTGCCTCACAAAATTTTCATTCACTGGTTAAGACTTACTAGAAATCTAGTAATGGCTTCTTAGATTTCTGTCCATCCTCACACAGGTGAGAGTACCCTGCAGCCTAGTGTGACATGCCTTGGCTAGCAGTAGTTTTCAGCAGACAAACTTAACAGCTAAAAAGTAAATGGGGCACAGCATAATTCAGTCACACCTGTTCTTTTTCCCTCTCTGACTCTATAAAAATACAACAGGGGACAGTTTTCAACAGGCACATTAAGACATATTTATCTATGCATCTATGTGCAAAGTGGCTCAAGAGGACTGCAAAGGGGACTGCAAAATTTGGCTAAAAGTGATGGTGTTCCTCATTGTTGAAAGCCTCCACAGAAAAAGTCATTTTTAAAAAGACATTCAACAAAAATAGGAAAAGATCAGGTATACATGAATAGAAGATTTTCCCACATATAAAGACACTGCTAAGCTAAAAGATTTGAGAAGGAATGACAAAGTAAAATTTAAGAGAGAATGAAAATGTGGAAACTAGGAATAGGCATATACTGAAACTGAAGGTAGGATGTACCGGGAGTGAACTCCTTGAATATAACAATATGGATAATCAAATCTTATCATCATGGAATTCTGAAAAATAAGCACATGATAGATCTATGATACTTGCTTATGGTTTTAGACACTGTAAGAATCAAGTTTCCACCTTTATTTCATAACTACTAATGCAAAAATATGCATTCTTGACAAAATAAAAATTGTGGTTCTTGCATACTCAACTATTCCAGCAGCACTGAGTTTCTCAAAAAATATAAGATATGCCAAGAATCACAATAAAAGTGATAACTGGCAGTATTTAACTTGGAAAGGAGAAGGAAAGGAATACTTTATGGAAAACCAAATAAAGAGAACCCATAAGAAGAATTCCTTTGCCCTAGTTTAGCGAGTCAGATTTGATGATGCGTTCGTTAGTGATGTTTAATGTTCAAACAAACATGCATGGTTTTTGTAACAGATATAGGGCCTAGATTTCCCTGACAGAAGAAACTAGGCACGTGCTTTTTATTTTTTAGCTGTTTTCTTGCTGATACTCTTCTCTCTACTTTAATCTAGCTGAGCTGGCATTGAGCAAGGTGAGTTGGACTACATGACCTGTTGGGGTCCGTTCCAGCCTCAGCTTTCCTGTGACTCTGAATCTTTCCAACGGTATTCCTGCTATACAGATCTTGTTATGAATTGGAAACAATAGCTGTGAAAACCAGGCGCCTTATAGCTCTGCCCTACAGACTCCCAGCCACGGAGAAAAATGGTCTTCAACCATAGCATGAGATCTGCCGTAGGAAGCTACCGTCACCACAAAACAGTTGACAAAGAAAGCAAAGTACAAGGTTGCTTCCAGTAGCTGGCTGGCCTCTTCAGCAGCAAACAATAACTAAAGCTGACAAAAGCTTCTCATATAGACATTCACTTCACACAGCCTCAGATAAAACTAATCCCAAACACAAATCTTCTCCTTGACTATAAAACGTGTTCCACACGTCATAACTGATAGCTACCACAATATAAAATGCTGGGTTCAACAGGAAAAAATATTAAATCAGAGGGCATAAATGTATGAATGCAAAAAAGTCTAAAATGAAACACATTCTTTAATTTCAAGACATTACTTCATGAATAAACATCTAAAAAGTCTCCAAGCAACATGCTCTTTGTTCAGGGCTCTACTTTCCCTTGCTGACATCTTTTTTTGTTCTACTGAATCTGTAACACTATGTTCTGGTTTTGCATTAGAGTCTATAGTCCCCCAAAATGCTTTAATATTACAAATTTAGTCCTATACTTGTTTAGTCAATCTGAAAAAGCTAAAACACTAGAACAAGTGAAAAACTGTATTACACATAGAGGTCTTTAAGAGGAAGTAAAAAGTTGAGCTGTTGCTGTTATGGATGCTGATATAGATCTGTGGGGGTTTTATAAAATATAAATATATTTTAATGTATCAATTCTCTTTTTTCTCCTGAAAGTACTATTCTGAGGACAGAGTTAGCAATAATATAAAACCGTACTTCTAGTCCCTTAATGAATATTCTTTATCAGCTGTGCTTTAAGCATTGGAAACAAACACCTATAAAAAATTTAATTTGCATCATTTTTTATGTATAAGAAAACAGAATGGGTTTTGTAATATGTTTAGTTTTACATCTCTTTCTTTAATGTGGTAATCCCCTTAGATTAGTTAATTATGTTTTATGTATCACTGAAATGTAATATTTTAAGAGAAGAAATGAGCATAATTTCAACGTCTTTATAGCTAGCTGCTCCCCCCAAAATGTAAGATTCCATTTCAATAAAGGAGTTAATTTTTCACACGAAGGAGAGAATGGACAAAATCCCTGTTAGAGGGGGCATGAGTCTCCCAGGAAGAATCTATTGTGCTTCATAAGCTGCATGATGTATGTGTGTGAAATGCAGCATGAGTACAGGGAAAAAGGCAGGACTTATATGATTCCTATTTAATTTCAGCCTTTTTCTTGTTTCTAATTTTCATCTCTATTAAGAGTTTTGTAACAACATCAAGGATGTGTATATAATTCAATATACTTGTTTCAATGATGCTTCCTCAATGAAACAGAGACTGTTTATTCAGACTGTTTATTGCAAAACTGTTTCTGTACACACAGTTTTTGGATGTTTGCTGTTTCTGTGAAACTCCTACCCTTTATTTCAAGGGTGTTATTGCCTCATGTTTTGTGGTGAAAGAAATCTCTATTTTCTAAAGTCATTGGGGCCTTCCTATAAGCGATAGGTGGGGAAGGCTACTCATGTAATAGAACTGAATTTCTCCTAAAAAAGCTGTGAACTTCACATTTTCTAGTTTTTGTAGTTTATTTAATCTAGTTTTAGGGTTTGGGGTTTTTTTATACTTTGCCATAAGATATTTTAATTAACCATAATTTGGGACAGAAAGAATTAAAAGCATATTTGTTGTCTCAGTTATCAATACAGTAGACATGCTTACCCTGAAGGGATCAACTCAATAGATGGAGAGGCACACAAACAGATAGAATTCAGAATTTGTTAAGAAACAGTGGAAAGTAGATATGCTGTTTTGAATACATATATATCTCTTGAAGGAGATTCTCTATTGCTTCAGATATTCATAAAAAAGTTGAAATATTTAAGCATGGAAAAGACTACTATCATGGTCTCCATTTCTTAGATACTCTATTGATAGAATATTTTTCAGATTTAAGCCCTGAAGAGGTGCACTTAAGCCCCTGAAGAGGGGTATGCATGTCACAAATATCTGCATTTTCTTTTCAGTGGTTTTTTCTGAGCACAGGGACCATTAATTACTTAGTACTGCTCTCCTGTTCAGTCAGATAATGGCCAAATAAAAAATGAATATAAAAGCAACTCATGTTTCACAAGACAGATGGACCTGGCTGAAAAGTTTATCCTAGATGAACAAATCACATTATTTTGCCAAAATTTTGCATCAAGCATTTAAGTCATGCTGGCTTGAACAATGTACTTTTAAACAACCAGGAATGAAGAGAACTGGGGAAAGAAACTTAGCTTTGTTTTGCTCTTCTTTTAGAAGAAACAGTTTTCACAAAGCTTGAAGAATTTTCCTGAACGAGTTAAAATAGCATAAGATGAAGAATTAAATAAAATTAACTTAAAAATCAAATAGCTGTTCTTGATACTTTTGCTTTTAACAGTAAGGAAGCAGTGTTTATGAAACAGAATTAGACTCTAGGAATAAATTAGGCATTGGGAAAACAGGTGGGTGTAGCAGAGGAGCAAGTACTTGGAAAGTGGGGAGGGTAAAGGGGAAGAACAACCATTGGTCACTCTGCAGTGAAGCAAAGAGAAGGTTAACTGGGTGAATGAACTTTGGTGCAACTTAGTCTGTCAGATATGGCCATATTTACAGTTTTTAGAGACTCTTATGCTGGTCTCGTATCTCATAACTGTAAATAGAGATGGTTTTAGCTGTGCGTATTCCCTCACAACTTCCTTCATTTTCAGATCTTTTTTCTCCCCGGGAACTTCCTTTGTACTTATATTAACAGCAGACATTAAGTTTTCCAAGGCTTACAAAGAATGGACATAATCCTTCCTGGGAAGTTTAATGCCTTCATGCGCGACTTCTTGTTTTGTTCATCACATTAGATTTGCTTTTCCTTTCCCTCTTCTTTTAGTCTTCCTAATTTCAAGTCACTTGTATCTCATCTTGTTCTCAGCAGTTATTCCTTCCTAAAGGATTAGCGTATTTGTATGTTATTCATTTTGCAAAACAATGTCAGGCCATATTTTCCCATAAGGTTCTTTAATCTCCAAACTGCCCCTCATTTATTCTTCAGTCTGTCTGTCTCTTGCTCCTCCTAGTATTCCAAAGAAGATGCTTTAAATTACAAAACTAAGGTCTCAACTTGATGCTGGGGTGTGAATGACTTCGTAATTTTGGGGGCAGGGAGAGAAGACTGTTGGGATAATCAGGCATTTGCCTTTTTATTTCCTCACCTAAATTTTTCTCTCTCTCCCTTTTCCCTAACTACAGCATTTGCTTCTGCAGGTAGGTAGCTATATGTCTCTGGAAAGATGTTACCTTTTACACTGCAGAGAATTCATGGCATTGAAACATGAAACATTCTCTGGTTTTATGTGTTTAAAACTGTGCAACGCAGTGCACATGATACTGAAATACTTCCATCCTGGCTGAAACCAAAGGCCCATCTAGCCCAGTATCCTACTTCCAGCAATGGACAAGACTAAATGCTTGGGGAAAAGCATAGAAACAGCATAGTTTGCAAGTCACGTACCTCTTAAGTCGCAGCTGGTGTCCATCTATTTAATAAGCCACAATGGATTTTCCTTTCCATGAACTTATCCAGCTATCCCTTGAATCCATGCAAGTTTTTACATCTACAGCACCCTGTGGTAGGGACTTGCACAGCTCAGATACATGCTGTGTAAAGAACCACCTCATTTTGCTAGTTTTGAATCTCCTTCATATTAGGATTATTTAATGGTCTGCAGCTGTTAAATTAGAAGGAGACTGCCTTCAAAGCCTGTTCACCCTCTCCATGCCACCTGTGATTTAATACATCTCTTCCATTCTTTCACCATCATCAATCACCTTTTTTCCAGGCCAAAGCCCACTTACTCATTCCTCATATGGAACCCGGTCCAGACCTTTGATCAGACTTGCAGCCCTTTCCTCAACCTATCCTCTACAACTGTCTCCTTTTCAAGATAGGGAGAACCAGAACTGCATGCTGTTCAAGATGGCAATGTATCAAGGTTTTATACTGTGGAAAAAACGTGTATCTGTTTGTTCTGGTTTGCCCTCACAATTCTTACCATTTGACTTCGCCTTTGTGCTTGCTATTATCATTGAGCTGTCATTTTCATGGATGCATCCATCATTACTCTTCCCTGAGTTTTAATGGTCAGCTAAATGCTTTTTCTTTTTTCATCATAACTATTCAGAATAACAGTATCATCTGCAAATTTTGTCATGGTGCTTTTCACCCTTTTTTCTGGTTTTTTTGTGAATACATTAAGAAACACAAAGTCTCAGCAGACCCCTAAAGATCACCCCCAGCAGTGGTGACCTCCTTCCTTGTGAAAACTGATCGCTCACCTTTACTTTTCATTTTCTATCTCTTAACCAAGTATTTATCCATGCAAAGAGCTTTTGTGTGGATATTCAGGATTTCAGTGGATATTTAATTCCCTTAAAACCTCGTGATGAAGCACCTTGTCAAAAGCTCTTTCTGGTAACCTAAGCAAATTATTAGCCCAATTTCCCCAGTATACCTGTTTGAAATGTTTGAAATACTTTTACATGCTAGCCAGTATTGACCGCTGCACATATAGAAACAACACTTAAGTTTTGTGGACAGAAAGGCTATTGCTAGGACTGGAGGGTGGGTTCCCTCCAGAGAAATAAATATCATTCTCCATTACCTGTTCCTCCATCTTTACTACTTTATATGCAACATTTTTCATGCATGCCTAGGAATAGGTGTCAGCAGAATACATCACTCCAAATCAGCTGTGCTTCTATGAGCTAGCTGAATTAGTTACTAGTTGCTAGGTGGATGCTCAAAGACCTTTGATCTTAAGAAGCCAAAGTAGGAGCTTGAGTCTTGGGGGTTTTTTGGTTTTCCTTTTCAAAGGTTTCCCCAGAAACTAAATGCTTGAACTAGTGCTGCATTACTTCTGACTGCATACAATTTATTTTCTTCACTGAGAGTCTTAGAGGCCTGTGTAAATTACACTGCATAACCCAGACTAAACATGTAAAACAAGTACAACTGTAGTTTGCACTGATTCAGTTTAATTCAAAGAAAAACTAACAGAAACTTTTCCAGTGAAAACTGCAACTTACAGCAGCTTTGCCTGTTAACATTAAGAACTCAAAACAGGTCGTAAAAGGTGAAATTCCCCTTTGTATACATGTATTGTAGTCAGACATTTCCAAAGCAAAAACTCCAAAACCACTTCAGTTAAAAAGCCCCTGAACTTGGTTATCTGTGCCTCTGCTGTTTTTCTACTTAACACATCACTGCTCAGTGAATCAGTCATTCAAAGTTTTTTGTTTTTTGTTTTAACATACTCAGCTTACGACTGTGCAAATAAGATTCCCAAATCCATTCCTCAGATCAAATAAAGGTAATTACAGAGCTTACTGTGGGCGATTCCCAGTGGGAGGGTGGGAGTGGCCACGGGTGGGGCTGCAAGGTGAATACTGTACATGCACAACAGAGAAAATGGGAATGTACCACACCCATCATAAAACATGCTGCCACAGCCAGCAACAGAAACCATTAGGGTGGATCATCATACACACCTTCTCATAAAGACAGAAAGATGGCATGAGATCCCAAGATGAACTCTCAAGTCACAGGGAGATGAACATGACTCACTGAGAGAGAAAAGGAACGTAAAACAAATTATTAGACTACTGAAGGATCTATGCCATGTGTCCCCCATGTTCCCCCTACATGATGTTCCCCAAAGAGCATTAATAGGGTACACCGCATTGCATACAGCCCTTAAGCTATCAATAGGTAATTCAGGGGAACAGCTTACTATTAATCACATTTATTACACCAGCACATAAGAAGCAAGGAACAGGGACACAACATGTTATCTGTCGGATACAGAGTAGCTGACAATTCCGGACCCATGTTACTTACTATATCATTCAGTGGTTCTCACATTTTTTGAAACATTAACCAATCTCATCTCTTAGCATTTGTCTTCAAAACTGACTGACATTTGCCTTTCAGTTAAAAGTTAATGATGAACTCTAAAAAAAGGGATCTTACAGAAAATATTGTGGATAGCCCATAGACCACTTTGGAAACCGGGAACTAGAATAGCCATAGTAGAAGGGAAAGGGGTATGTTGGAATGTATCAAAAGAACTAATAAAGTGATAGAAGAAAGTAAAGTGACATGGACTTTCATTGCAGGGAGAGGAAAGGAAAGAGGATGGATAAAGGAATACTTAGAAGGAGATAACCTACATAGTGATAGGAGAAAGGGACACTGAAGGGAACAAAAGATTATGGATAAACAGGGCTATAAAAATTGTAAGAGTGAAGCACGGATGCAGGCACTGTGAGGCATAGCTGGAGAAGAGCAGAGTGATAATTCCCTAGTATATTGTCCTAGCTTTCAGCAATCTGCAGTTCATGAATTTTTGAGCCAAAGAAGGTATATCTTTATCTATGGTTCAATTAATGGCTATAGCTGCTTTATCTTTGCTTCTTCCTACGATTTTTTTATACGTCACATGATTGTACTGATAGCTCTGCTATATTTGTTGCATCTATACATTGCCCCCCCCAGACCCGCTGCAGAGGAAAACTTTGCTCTGAATTCAGCGCAAAGAATTCAGTTACATACTTGCTATGATCAGCCCGTGAACACGCTACGCCGTTATCTCTTGTGCTGGTTTGACCTGCCAACCAAGTTGGTTATTCATGAAAGAATCACACAGTTTCTGTATCATATTAACTACTTCAACTCTTGGAACTGTATCTGACTTCATGCTTAGATGTCTAGTATAAAGCAATGAAATTTCATACTCCTCATTCAGGAAACAGCACAATCATTCATCCAGAAAACAGGACAGAGTATGCAAAGAATAGGGTTTTGAAAATACCATCAGAGTTGCAAAGCTGGTAGGGAGAGCTAACATCTTTTTTCATTAGTTAACTGGTGTAGTTGGAAAGATGTATTAGTGTTTATTATGACAAGGAAAAAGGTGCGGGGAAAACCAGGTCCAAATGACAAGCTCATTCACTTTCTTAGCTAATTTTTTCCATGCTTGGTTTCTGTCCAATGCCGAGTTTCCTTTCTGCTGAGCTAATTATATTGGTTCAACACCTGTGAGGGACTTTTCTCTATCAAGGGCTTCCCAAATGATGGGTCTGCCCAGTCTACAAGAAATATATAAGTTCTTAATAGTGTTATCTCACCCATACTGCATGAATTTCTGCCATGTCTTCTATTTCTGCATAAATGAATACTTTTAGCATTAGAGATAAAATACATACCCAGAACGAATAGGATATGCAATGCAGCTGAGGAGAAACCCTATGATCTGGTTTTCTCTATTTTGAGTGAATTGCTACGTACTTGGAGAATATCTGCTGTGTAAACACCACGGCATGCCTACATCTTGAACACTACATGTAATTTTGGTCCTCCCATCCCAGAAAGGTGTTAGCAGAACTAGAAGCTGTTCAAAGAAGCAGGTATAACCAAAAGTCTGGAATGGCTTCAGAATGAGAAATTACTAAGTAAGTTTCAGCCCAGAAAAGAGGAAAATATAACAACAATGTAATAAATCACAATCACAAAAGTCTTCTGCAGGGACAGACATGCCCCTCCTTCCTCACAGTTAGTGTCAGAAGTAACAGATGCAGGATAAAATATAAAAAAAAAAGATAAGTTAAAATGTCGATGTAAGGATCAGAACCTGGACTAAAGACCACAGTGATAGTAACATTGCCTGTATATTTTACTATGTTGCCCTGTGCAGAGAAATGTCCTGGATCTGCTTCTTAACATGTTTTTTTCCATACAATAGATTTAGGACAAATGCCTGCTTTTTTTTTTTTTTTTTTTTTTTTTTTTTAAGTTTGCTTATACAGATAGTTGTAGTATTTTATAAATGTGTTCCTATAGCAGATTAAAAACCTGCTGCAAACACTCCACTTTTCTCTCTACTTACCAGGAAGGACCTGGATGTTGTAGAGCTCCTAACCACTCCTGCTTGAGAGCGCATCTGGACATGGTGGCAATTACCCTAACTCTCTACATAGTACACAGTGATCACCTGGTATTCAGCCTTGCCTACAGGTAGCCCTTAATGAAAAGAAATAAACCCTGATAATTCAGGAATGATCTCTTAAAAAATGGCATCCTTCTCTTACATTAATTCAGTCCCTTGATGTAGGTGACCCAAAATTTTGGTAGACTGCTTAATGGCCTATGATACTGCAGACCACAATCTGTCCATCACTCTTAAATTTCTCAGAGAATTGCTAGATCCAGGCTTCTACATCTTTTGCTATTTTATAATGTCACCATGCTTCTAGCACCCAATTCCCTTTAGTAATATTTGTCTTAACGCACAATCTTAATTTACTACTACATGTGGATGTCATCAATCAATTTACTTTCTCTCAAATCTCTAATGAAAATAATAAATGACATTAGAGTTAATCCTAAACCCTGAAGTACCCCACTAGACAACTTGCCCTGTCTAGATTTATCAAATTAAGTTCACCATTATTCCACTCAAGTGTCAGTTCACATAACAAGTCTCAAATCCAAACTCACATGGAATTATTCCACAACCAGGTCTACTTGAGTAGAATCTACACTTCCATGGGGTTCTGAAAACCAACTACCTACATGTAAACTCATTCAATGTTGTAACATTCAGGTTATTTACATCACTCTCAGAATAACTATTCCATAGGAATTGATTCACATGGAGAGATATAACATCAGGCAAGTGGTAATGCAGCTGTAGCCAAACTTCTTTCCTTCCCGGCAGTTACTATTAAGAAGGTAGCAAACCCATCCCATGTAATATGATGCAGAAAGGGTCTCATGGTTGCAAACTTTCTTCACCCATACTTGAGATTATCACTGTTCTGGCCCTGATGAATTAAGCTTATTTTCCACGTGCTCCCACTAAATATGCAAAAGTTATTTCCAGAGATAGCTAAATGTAGGCAGTAACCACTAGCTACCCATGAGAGAATTGAGCTCAGAACCCTTGAATAAAAAAGCAAAAATAGCATAGTTATATTAAACAAAGACTCACAAACAGATCCAAATTCAGAAAAGAAGAAAATACAGTTCTTAGAAGCTCCCTAAAAGCTATTCAAGTATCCTATGCATACTATAAAGAGAAGCAAGAAAGCAGTAAGAAATCGATGTGGCTAAACCAGAGTTTAGTGCTGTGCTGTGCAGATTAAAATCCTTCTCCTGAAAACATCTTCTGAAAATAGGGCAAGCCTTCGTGACAAGAATGTTAGAGATCAACAAAGCAACCATAGCTATCACCAACCATGATCCAGCACAACCTTCAGTGTCAATCTGTCAGGAATAAGCTTAGAAAGCAGGTCTTGTATTCATTGTAAGCCACAGAAGTTTCTGATTCTCATTAATAAAATCCTTTTCTTCTGTAAGTTTCCAATATAAATAATTACACATAGAAATATTCCTGTATACATGGCAAGTGTTAGTTACAAAATTTTGGTCACTTCCACAATATTTGGAACTTGACATTATTGTGGGGCAGATTTTTAACTATAAACTGAGAAGTGGAATTCTAAAACCTCATGGCTTCTCTGACTCCTTTCTCATAAAAGACTCAGGAAAAAAATCCCAAATAGTTACTTCTTTCTCGCTCTGGAAAACATCAGTGTGATTTGGAGAGGAAAAAGATGATTTAGTGTTTTGGGGTGAGGGCAGAGAAGACAGTAGATCACACAAGCCAGTGTCAAGCAAGGATCAGTAAGCTGCCTAAGGCATGCATGCAGAATGAATTATGAATTGGGGAACATCCAAACACACCTTCCTCTCATGAAAACTGATCTCAGCCCCAAGGGATGGAGAGGGCATTTACAGTAACATACAGCGTTTAGAGCAGTTCAGATTGCTTAGGCGGCCCAGTGCCGAGCTCTGGTGAAGTGTATCACCGGCAAAATGCCCTTCAATATCCAGAAAAGACACAAACCCAAGAATTGTTTAAACTATGGATTGCTGCCACAGGACTCCAGTCATGCAGAGCTAATAGATCAGCTGCTGCTACCTTGCTTATCCAAACGCTCAGCTGAGGTTACAGTTTCTCACTATTTTCTTTTTTTAAAGATAGTTATCTTATCATAGGAGCCTAGGATTGTCACGCAACATTTACAAAAGTAAAAATTACATGGGCTGGAGAGAAACGGTTCCAGCTACATCTAGGATAATCAGATACCTTTTTCCAAATCAAAGCATCATTGTTTTCTTTAACACGTCCTACATCTAGGCAACCCACAATTTCCTTAAGCTCTCTGTCTCCCAGGAACAGTTTACTGTAAATGATTTATTGTAATCCTGATTATTGACAACCTCCACTGACCGTAATTTCTTCTCTCAAAGAAGATTTGTCAGTAAGTGGTCTGATTTCTCTTTGCTAAAAATCTATATTAACAATGCAAAGTGGTGTGGTTTGGGGTTTTTTTTTGTTATATATTCTTTCTACAAAATAAAGTTAGTGTCTCTAAGGGACATTTTAAAAACAAAAAATGAGATTTAAAGAACAGTAACAGCAAAGATTTTTCAGTTTGTTAATTTGGCAGTTTCTACTTACCTGTAGTCATAGCCTGCTGTGATACATATCAGTGAAAGTAAAGTTGCAAATGGCTTTTGGAGCGAGAAGTCTGGATTCCAAGAAAAAATGAGAAAGTCAGAAGTACATGGCCAGAGGTTTTTCTTTCACAGCAAGCTATGTCCACAGCATGCCATTTCTAGGATAAGAGGCAGTTATTACTGAGCTGCTGAAGAATGGTGCTGATCTTAATGTAAACACTGAAAACAGCACTGTGACCGTAGACTTGGGATTTTTCCCCATATGGGAGATCCCTCTGAAATGCATCCTCGACAAAGGCATTAAGTAACCGCCATTAAACACAGATTATCAGCTCGACATTGTTTTAGTACAAGGCTGTTTCTCATTTAATATTCAGTAAAACACTTTGTCGCTATGCAGGGGGGAATTTTTATAGTACTAAAATGGCAGTAAGACTCCTCCTTTCCTACCAGCCTCCATGAGACAGCAAAATGAAATTCATAAGCAGAACCTGGCAAAAGTCTTGGAGAGCAGGGACAATAACAACTGGGTTTTCCTGGACCTTTTGTATTGACTGTCCAAATAACCATGATATATTCACTTTGTTTTCAGAAAGGAAGTCTGATTGCCTTCAGTAAGCAGAGCCAGACCTTACTGACCTGTTGAATTAACCCTTTAGATAATGCTTCTTTTTATCTGTCATAGATCCTAATGTTAAACATAACAAGAACAGAAAAGCTTCAGGCATTATTATACTCTGCAATCAGAGCTTTTTTACTTAGCTATTTTCTTATTTTCATTAATCTGATTTTCTTGAAATCAAGCTCCTCCTTTTTCTTTATTTGTGACCATTTGTCAAATGTCTCTTGCAATGCAAAAGCCATTAGGCAAGAATCCTAACTGTACAAAAGCTTTTAATAAAATTCTAATGCTTAAGACCACAAATTAGGCAGCTGGGTTGAAACATTGCATTATAAAAGAGAGGTCAGATGCTGCTTTGTATAACCTGAAGATAAGTGGGAAACCAGCTCTAAGAGGGCAGACAGTGTGGAACGCTTACAAATCTACACACACATATATTTCCTAGTTGTTTGTTTTCCCACGTGTTTCTTTCAAGATGAGCATCAGTTAGAAGTATATCTCATCATCAGACTCCAGTTAAGCTACTGGGAGAAGAGTCTGCACCTAAGACATTTCTGAACTTTATCTAACATCATTTTTTCCTGACATACTACTATAGCTCTCATACTTGATTTCCAGTCCCCATTGTGCTTTATCTCCTCAGGCAGCGCAGTCTAACTCATCATAAATATAGATTTCTCTTTGAACTATAAGGGCAGAAAAGGTTTTCCACATTTTTAGGTGATAGATCTTTGTTAACCGAACCTAATAAACCCCTCAGTTATTTACCTAACAGCCATTTAAACACGTGGTAAATTAACTCTGGAATTAAAGTGGCTTTTTTTCCCCCGACTTGTACACCTGAAATCTAAACTGAACACAAGACATCTTTACATAGGTGCATGACATAAGAAGAGGAAGCAAGTTCTTCTTTTGTATTTTTACTGTACGGTTACAGTGAACAAGGACTGGGAAAAAAACATGGTAGAAAACAAAATACTAGAAGATTAAATTTATTCCTCTTGATCTGAAGAACACCATCAGATATCTCTCATATATCCAAAGATCAAAGATTGGGAACTTGAGAGGAGATACAACTAACAAAAATAGGTATGGAATGATGAAGTTATTTACATATCTCAGATACATTTAATCATGCAAAACAGAATGAAAAGGCTAAAGGGATTGGTATTAATAAAAAAGCAAAAGCGAAAATACAAGTCTGTAGTAACCATCAGTCTAAGTAATGTTAGCAAAAAGCCCTTTTATTTTATATAGTCCCACTGAAAGCAATTGGGGTGCATTTATATTACAATCTCTCAATAAAGCAATATTGCTAAATTTGCATAACCACAAAGCAATAGTTCATTAACTTATGAACCTATAGAAAACAAAGTAATTACTTATTTTTATAAAAATTGTGTGGTAAATCCATATAAACTCTGTATCACATCTTCATTGTAATTGCACCTACAGAACATTTCTTTAACAGCTAAAAAAAAATAAAAATTCAACTGTATTAGGAATTCTTCAGGATGGGTTATTGTCCAGCTGCATATCTAACACTGTCTAGTCATCTGCACGTAACAAGATGGTTTCTTTTACAGTTTACGTTTTAGAAAATATTTATTGTAATTTGATTTTGTCATAACAGGATTTCTATCTGACGTGGATTTGGTAATGGTTTCATTACTCCAAGATCAATCTACTATTAAATTTTCTTCTTCGGACACTCTGGAAAGGGATCAACAAGACCTCATGAAGACACAGGGGGATTCAGTATCCCCAGTTCAGCAAACTGTGAGTAAGACAGCCCAGTTCTGTTCTATTTCTTCAGAGGCACAAGTTCAGATACAATACTCAGCAATTTCTATACTAAATCTCAGCGTACTTAACTGGTAACAAAGTAAGCACTGAAAGTTTTATTCTTGAAGAGTAGAAACCTGAGTTACTCTTCTGAGTTAGTCTTAAGCTCCACGCTAAATTTCTTATTCGATTGCTTAAAAATCCTATTACTTTAAAAACAAAACAGGCAATCCATCTAGCTACTAATCCAGTAAAAATGCTACATTTAAAGTAATTATCATCCTGTTTCTAAAATAAATAAATAAAAAAGCAGACAGACAGGGAGACATCAGAACCTTTTTGTCTACTCCCTGCCACTAGACGATACCTTCAAGCACTTCAGAATTCCTTGGTACTTTTTTGGAATACAAAGATCTCTCTCCTGTTGCCTGTATATTCATCATGTTTACCTTTCATAACAAAAGTACAACTGAGAATAGTGTTCTTCATCAAACAACAGCAAAATAACCATTGTCATACTTTTATTATGAAAATTTCAGGTGGAGAATTGACAGCACTGCCATTCATACAGCTTTACATCACGAAATACAGGGTTTTTTTAAAATGCTTATTTAACAAAAGATATCATCAACACATGTATTAGGACTATAGAGGAGACCGAAGAAGTAAGAATCAAGAAGTTACGAACTGAGCAGGTTCGTGTTCATGTGAGAAGCCAAAAGTGTCATGAGGTCAGATTTGCTTTCTGCAGGAATCCACGACAGAACAAAACATTAATAGCTTTGACACATAGACCCTTGTGCAAATGAATGAAAAAGCTGTGCCATGTTCCACTCTGCACAAAGCACTGGGGTTTATGCTAACTTCCCTTTGGGACTTGAAATCTGGTTCTTCCATGAAGCCATATATTCCTTTACCTGTTCTCCTAAAATACTGTAAGACCAAGTTGGATTTGGAGGAGGAAGGAGGAAAGGGACCACTTGATAATCTGGTGTGACTTTTTGTGTAACACAGAACATTACGTTTTCCCCTTCACTGAACACAATAACCTGCTCTTGACTTAAGCACGTCTTCTCAAAAGGCATCCAAGTTGTTACTCATCCTTGATGTCAGGGAAAATATGCGTAATTTCTAAGCTGAATGTGTTCGGCTTCATGATCCAGACACTAGTTCTTGTTAAGCTTTTCTCTTCTAGATTAAAGAGCACTTTAGTAGCTGCTATTTTCTTTTTGCTAAAGTGCAAAAGGGAAGGGAGGAGATGAGACAGGAAGAAGGTTAAAATGTCTGCCTAGAGCCTACCTGTCTCACAGAATGAGTGTGGCTATGTTAATGAAAGGAAGTGATGTAACTAGCAACATATCTGGCAGCTTGTAACACCATCAGAGAATGAGATCAAGCTTATTTGACTAAACTTGTATATGACAAGACTTGCACTTATCATATTCCTGTCATTTAATCTTTCATCACTTGATCATACATCATCTTCTCCCTGAAATTGTCAGACCAACTAGTCAATAGTCACCTAAGACGTCCTGTTTTTCCAAGATAGTTCAGTCTTCTCAAAGCTTTTACTAATTTACTTTTGAACAGTTTTGGATACAGAGTAACCAGAAAACCCTTTAGATCTTTTAGGGCTTCTTTGCATGAAGGTGGCTAGGACTAGTAATTTTATACTTCACACCAATAATATATTTTTAACGTACTTTTTTTGTAAATAATGAAAATAATAAAATATTTGCTCGTACTAATCCTAAATAAATGCCGATAAATCATTGCAGGATAATCCCAGCTATAACTGCCAAGCATACGAGTCAGACAGCAGGACAGAAAGGAAGAGTTCAGAGTCTTCTCACAGCCCCAGCCCTGCTTCTCCAGCCCAGGATCAAATTCATGGGAGATATCCTACAAGCCAAGGAATCCACTGTGGCAAGAACAAATTTAAAGCGTCTTTCAGTACTGAAAAATTCAGACGGTACAGTTACGAGGAAAGTACTGTAGGAAATTATGACAGGTTTCTCAAGAGCAGCAGAAACCCCTTTCACCCTTACAAGAGGCAGATCAGCGAAGATGTCTTCCAGGAAGCACATCAAGCCCTCCCACCAGAAAGTTCACCCTTCAAAAATGCTAGAAGCATCGACGGTTTTGAGGGTCTACCAGGATCTACAGGTCCTGATGAGTCAGAGTCATTTCCTACACACATTCCAAACATCTCCACAGAACAACCATGGTGTAACAGCATCCAATACGGCACCACAGGCCAAGATCACGGTTCACAAGTCATGGTCAGTATTTTTTCTAGTTTTTTCCTGTTTTCAATGGCAATAATATACTTTTGGAGTTATTTTCTTATCTCTCAATGTGATTACATGGCCATTTAGTCTCCTGTCAAGTTGCAGGGTAGAGCTCAGGATAGACATCCGAATTGACTTGTCAAAGTTCTCCATTTTATGGCCTTTCCCTACTGAAAAACAGTCATCAGAAAGGTGCACAAGGACAAATTATTTTCCACTAGACACAATACATGAATCCTAAATATCCAAATTCTTCCTGACAACAGGTTTTATATCAGTAGCTGTCATCAACTAGTATTTTCAAGGGACAACAGTTCACAAAACTGTATTTTTCAAACATGAGGACATGTGCACCAGATTTGTTACAACACCTCAGCTGACCTGCATTTTTCTCGATGCAAATAGAAGAGCAACTCTAAGACATCAGTACTACTTAAAATTAAATATAAGATCTGTTTATGGTATGTGCACTGTAAAGGTACCTGGGCTAATTCACATACTGGATAGAGGTGACTGCCTATTTAGGGCAGCACAGAGATCCCTGAAAAGCAAGGTAAATTACACTCCAGTATCTCCACAAGATATCTCTGCTGTGATCCAAAGTGTAAAGCATATCTTCACAATCTAGTACAGACAAAAACAATTACTACATCTGCCAGGAGAGGGCCCTAACCACTGGTTCTAAATTGCTGTGAGGCAAAGAATTCAAGGGTTACCAAAAGAAAGAGGGGTTAAAAAAAAAAAAAAGTCTTAATTGGATTAAGACAATTTACCAGGGAATGGAGGGATGTTGTCAGGGTACATACCTGGGGATTGAAGCCATTCAGGTTAAGGAGGAAATTGATCTAAATCTCTTATTTCCTGGATAAATACTCATCTAGGTCAGATGAGTTTAATGTAAAACCTATAAGCAGTTGATGAAAAAAATTCCCATTTTCTTCCCAAATCCCTGGGCTGCGAGATGTAGAGAATGTAAAGCTAGCACTGCAGGAACCCTTTACCAAGTACGTGTGACTACTCAGGAAAAGGCTGGCTACTTGTTAATGTCTCCACTGGTTCAGTCAGCATGCAACTTCAAAGCTCTTACATAGCTTACATGCTGCTGACAAGTTGACATTTCCAAAAAACTTCATCTTATGGTCATCAAAATAGCATGGACATTTATTAATACTGGACGTGGCATTTGCTTCGTGCCAGGATATCAAATCAAGTCTAATATGTACCCCTACATTAATCTATACCATAAAAGATAGTCATTATGGCCTTGCTTTAAAGCAGAAGGATAAGTGCTACTAGTTCCTTGAAATAATAAGATGTCTATCACATCAGCTCTCAGAAAAGAAATCCTGGCCATCAATGTTAAGTGGGGGAAGGAACCTGAAGTCAGTCACCAGACCTATGGATAAGGATGCTGCTTAAGACACATCATTCCCTGAACTGTTTATTACCAGCTAGAGCTCTATCTAGCTCTCTGCTTAGCATGCAGTTTGTTTGAATTGCTCTTCTAAAGCAGACAGAGTTACCACACACACTGCCTGGCACACTCAGCATTCTAACTAAACGACAGCAATAGTTAACATCCAGGAGTCTGAGCCCTTAACAGAATCAAGCCCTACGTGGAATCCAGGACTAGCAGCTGGGCAGATCTGTGAGAAATTAAGACTTGATCACCTTCTCTATGTTTATTTCCACAGTTGCAGAAATAAATCACATCCTTGTTATATTTCCTATCTCTTGATCAAATGCAGTAGTCAGCCTAGTTTGATTCTTCCCTGCCACCTCCTTCCTGTGCATTTTAGACCTCACCCTCTATGTAATGACAAAACATCAGTGTCAGCTTGAGGTACTGACAGTCTGCAAGATAAAAATCAAGGAGTATGAAAAAGAGAGAGAGACAGAGACACATGTGCACACTCAGGAATGAAAGCTGGAGTATGCAGTTTGTGTATGTAGGGAAAAAAGATAAACAGAAACTGACATTTTCTGAATTGCTCTTTGCTGGAATTTGGACTGGGATTTTCTTTTTTAAAGTAGTAATTATACAAATGCAGGAAACAATGTTTCTTCTTGTACCACTAGAATATAAAACAAATTCTATGTAACTTACAGAATCAAGTGTAAAAAAGTAGTAAGTATAGTGAAAAACAAATCGGAACTAACAGAATTTACTCTATTTTAAATTGAGGTGTTTTCTCCAATAACTCTTTCCTTATACATTTTCTAGCAGGATTCAGACATCAAGCTTAGGACATCCCCACTGGAAGGGCAGCCTGGTTTGTATTGCTATCAGCCTCAAGTGCAGCAGATGTATTGCCCCTCACATCCTTTCCATCAGGTCAGTATAATATGCAGACCAAAATCCCCTGTATTTCTAGCACTATAATGGTATAGTAGTTATGGTAATAATACAAAAAGACAGATGAAACAATACCTGCTAAATTTGTGTTTGTGGGGCCACATTTGTGTACATACATTTTGTTTATGACAATGAGATCTTAAAAGAACCACATCCAAATGCATTTTAAAATGGTCATCCAGGAAAAAAAAAGAAAAAAAAAATTATAAAAATGGAATCTTGGTACTGCTTATTTATATTTTCACCATTATGCTCAAGAAAATTGGTTTTGAAACCAGATAAATTATTAACATAACTGTTGGCATTTCAGGATCCCAGGGAATTAACTGTGTTTTAAATTCAGAATAAAAAATTAAATAGATGTGACTGTATACTTAAAATTCAGACCTAACATAGAAAAACACTTTTAAAGCAAAATTTTAACAGCAAGATGATGCTTGCTTTCCTTGTGCTTGATGGCACACACCTCTTTTGCAATCTTTTGACTGTTACATCATCCCCAGTGAAAGATTATTCAGCTGAAGCATAATTGACAATAATGCTGATGATGCATGAGAATGCACAATATTAAGGTTGTTCTTCCGTAATGTAACCATATTATTAATACTAAAAATGCACAAGAGTAACTGACACCTTGTTTTTCTTGTGTTTAGATAGATGTCATTTGAACACATGTCAGTTCATATTTTCAAAGCAGTATACACACAGTATCTTTGTAAAAACATACATATATTCCTGAATCTTACATGTGATCCTAGTACATATTTATAGAGGTTAGCGAGTGTGGTCTACTGAGCTTTGAAAACTTGGCATAGAGGGAGGGTGTGTATTACAGAAGTAATTTTCATGACTCTGAAATGTCTTTAAATAATTTCCTTTACATATAAATGGTGGTGCTGTTCAATGCATTGAAATTTTCCTCTTTTATGCTCAATTATCTGCAATGTACAAAATTTTCAGTAAGAAAGACATTTGAGGAGATAAAAATATGCTTGAAACACCCTATCTAAAAAACAAACAAACAAACAAACAAACGAAACCCCAGAACTTATTTAAGGTGAGATTAAGACAACGAGGATTTTTCAGATATATAGGCAGAAATCCAAACACAAAAATAGCACAACTACGAGAACTCCCAAGCATTAGAACTGAATTAAGTTAAACTTACAGGAAATTCATATATATAAAATATTTGAACATAAAAGCTCACACTTGAGTTACGACTCCTTTGACTGCAGTGACTGATGACTGATATTGTAGAATCAACTGTACCATCCCATTCAACTTGCTCAAGAAGTACAAAAAATGTGACTAACAGAGCAGTGATCTAAAACTGTGCAAAGAAAACAAAAAACAGGTTGCCATATATTTCATTGAGATTGTTAATTCATATGGTGTTACCAGTCTGAGTCATTGAAATAGTAATCATACCATTCATCATCAAGATTTAGTCCCTCATGAAGAAAAAGAAAGGTTATTTTTGGCATTGCTTCCTTTAATAGGAAATTTAAGTAACTTCTGAAAACAGATGGTGAATGACCATAAAGAACAAGAATAGACATATGTCTAATTTTACGATCATTGATGAAATGAAATCATCCATCACAGATGACTTTTTAGGAATTTCATTTGTTAGAGTTTTGTAAAACATTACTAAGGAAGAATGAAAGTATTCCATACCGCAGTAGTGGATTTTCATATTTTAAGTGTGTATTTCTTATACTTATAAATCCCCCACCCATCTACTGAAACTTAAAGGAAGATGTCTCGTTATTACAGTACATAACTCCTCAGATATAGAGAGGAATAAAATAAGGACTAACTGTATCAAGCATTTGGAGAGCTTCAGGGACTTCTACAGCCTTTCTGAACTTCTAGCGTCTGGGACAGTTAAAATGATCAACAGAATGGTGTGGCAAGGCAGCTCAATAAGCACCCTCAAGTATCAACACTTGCATGAAGTAAACTTCTACAATCAATTTCCTATTACTGTCATCTTTCTCTTCCTGCTCCCTCAGCTGCGGCCAGCCCCTGACAACTAACTGGACTTTGTATTTAAAACAGCTTAGGAACTCAGGGGCACAGAGGTTCTTCTCCAACTAGGTGTTGTGCAAGGACAGACCAATTTGCTTACGGCATCCAGGTACTACTGAAGTTCACATAGTTTCAATATCACAGGCTTTTTGTATCCACTGTCCTCAGTGCATAGCCTTGTAAAGCTTAAAAAGTGTACAGATGCTAAATAGATGTGAGAAGGCATAGATAACATAATGAAGCAGTTCTCTTACATCAAGTAAGGAAATATGGCTAAAGAATAATCTCACTCCTGGCTTTTTCTTTTACCTATCACTCTGGCATTCCACTAGCCAGAATTTACTGAACCTTTTTTTTTCCCCACTATAATGTGGCAAAAAGGTAACTATCTTTTAAGTTCTTATCAACACCATCAAAATTAATTTACTTGTTTTTTCTTGTTAGCCTAAAACTCAATAGAAGTGATAAAAGGTAATAATAAAATTAAACTAGAATAAAAAGAAGGGTGATATTACACTACAATCCTAATTTACAAATTGATTGATTTTATTATTGTTATTTTAGAAGAAAAGGGTTCCAGATGAAGGATTAACTTGCCGCAAAAGCTCTGCTGCAAATATAAACTAGTTCCCCACTGGGACTGCAGTACAGACATTGTGGATGTGCCATACATCTCACACACAGTATAAATGTCAGGTTTGTGTGTTGCTTTAGCAGAAACTCCAGTTAGCTTGTTAATTCATTTCAGTATTTTTTAATTTCTTTATTCATTCTGAAGCAGGCACCCTCCCCCTGTCACTGCTGATTTGATACCAGTACTATTACTATACATTGCCATTAACCACATTCAAAAAACCTACAAAATCAAAGCTGAAATACACCTTCTGGGAGCTGCTAGGCAAGATACAACAAGCACTAAGAGGAAAGTCTTCCATCCACCTGCAGGCTGGCACTGTGACAGATCTCACATGCAGCAGGTTTCTGTTAGACTTTTCAATATTGTGCTTCTTAATGTTACTACAGTAAAAATATGGCAACATGTTCTACTACTCAGAGGAAAAAAACAATGGGTATAAGCAGCCAAAGTCGTAACAGGTAGAATTGCTGCCTGTGTGCCATAATCAGATACTGGGAAATAAAAGAACATGTGATACAAGACTGAGAAGTGGAATAACATCTTTTGCATGAAGCAGCTCCGGTATTAATACTTAGCATTTCAAACTTGAATGGAGCAGTGCAATTTAAATCACTAGGAAGTTACACTCAAGAGAACGGGCCCTTTAGCCTGAAGTGAAGGATGTTCAAGCTACGCCTCACTTTTCATTAGAGGGATGAGAGAGATCAACTCCTTCGTTAATTTTGTCCAGATGATAAAATGGCCTCACCTTCCCCTTTGCTGGACACAACAGAAATGATGACTCATAAGAAAAATTACTTCTTATTGACCTGAAAGAAATAGGAGACACTTACTGAAGTCACCTACCCACCCACCATAAAACACGGACACCTTTCATGCCAGTTGTGCGACTGTAAAACCAGCTCAAGCCTGTCATACCAGACCATTCCCCAGCCTCTGTTCCCTCAAAAAGGAGTAATGAAACCAATAAAACAGAAATAATCCTTCAAACACCCAGTTCTTGCCTTTGGTGATGACATCACAACCAGTCCCATCTTAGTATTCTTTCCTTTCAAAGAGCCACTAAAACCAATAAAATCAAAATTATTGCATGAACTGCCCAGTTTTCTACTCTGGTGAAAAATCTACACACAATACAACAAAGCAGACGGCACAGAACTGCACACGGAAATGAGTTCATGGCTGCTCTGGAGACTGTAGTTCTGCCCAGTATTTAGTTTAACAAGGCAGGACATGATTAATTATGTACATCTCATTTCTTTCACCCTGCTTACTGTAGCAAACAAATTAGTGTACTCAGTATGTTTTTCCACATTCCATTTCAGGCAGTTCAATGTTAGAAAGATAAAAGCAAACAGGCAAAAACTCAAGCAACAACAATAAAATTACTGAGAAACTGAAATAAATTATTCAGAATCCAGAATAAATAAATAGACTATAAACATTTTGCAAGCACGTGATAACCTCTCACAGGCATTTTAAGGGGACAAAGACCAAGAGCAACAGAAGCTATTGGTCCAAAAATAGGAATGACAGTAAGAAACGAAGAAGATGTATAAACTAATTACCAAGGAAATTTTCCCAACAAGTCTCGAAAGCTACACTATAATCTTTCAGAGGAACCATAGAAACCTCATGACATAAGACTTCTAGAGCTAAGCAGTAAAACACTAGAACAGGGCTCAGCAACCTTTGAGTACTAAGGAAGGCACGCAGGTAGATTTTTTAATAGCATATGACATGATTCCTAATTTTGGTCATGCCCTAGCACTGGCATCTGGAAAGATTCATCTGTAAGAGGCAGAAATTCCTCTCACACTGAGCTCTGAGTTCAGTGGGAGCCTTTGCCTCACAGAGAGCCAACTGATGGTATCTAACCTTAGCAGGGTAGTGTTTCTTTGTTCTTGAAAGTTGCTTGCCAGCAGGTTTAAACTGTAATTTGGAAAAGAAAAATATGTGACCAACTGCTGTGTTAAAAAATCAAGAGCAAACCTACAGAAACTCTGATGTAATCAAGGCTATCTATATGTATTATCTTCCCTCTTTCACCTAATTTTTGCATTGGCATATTTCTATCTTGGTGATCGCATGATAGACCAGCCACTTATTTAGTGTGTCTTGAGAGCTGGGCAGGCTTAGAGAGCTCTTCAAGGGATACCTTAGCATTTCAGTCTCAGGTAGCATTCTGCTGCTTGTCCCTAGGGGTGGGGTGAGGGTAACATAAATGCTATCTGATTTTAGGTGTCCTGGCTATTCTGTTTAGCTTTCTGATGTAGAAAATGGGGAAAAAAAGAAGCTGCTTGAGGTGGTGGTTAACAGCACTTAAACTCCCAGCCTCTTGGAGAAGCCTGTTTCTTGTCATTGACTACGAGGGAACCTACACAGAGTAGCCTCACAGCTTCAGCACAAGTCAGGCAATATGAAAACCACCTATGAGAAATGTCTCATATGCCACTCTCCTGATCCCTGGAATGACATGACTAATTTATTCTAAAATAATACATTCACTTTATATATATTCTGATGCCATTTGTCCACTAAAGCTTTTGTTGTTGTTGTTTGGTTTTTTAACTGCCTTGCCTGATAACAGCATATCGAATGGTTGCTTTGGGATGCTATTGTCTTGGGAGTAGATTTTATACACTTTGAATTCTTGCTTTGTTGTATCCCTCTCCACCTAAAAAACAAAAAAACATCACACAAAACCAAACAAGGCTTAGTCAAAACTTCCCTGTTTCTTCCTGTATTTTTAGCGGCTTTACTTAATAGGCTTATTTTTCTGTGGTGCACATTGTTTGAAGTACTGTATTGGGGGGGGTGTTATTATTTATATAAATAAAATTACACCATTCATTTACTTGTCTGCATAGTGCAATGTTCAGGGGAGGCTGAGCAGGCTAAGATACTTCAACTGCAAAAGAGATGGCTGAAGGGAGGTATGCTTTAGGTCTATAAAATTATGAATTATCTGGAGACAATTAATAGGGTACAGTTACTCCCATTTTTCACAAGAACTCAGTAGCATAGCAGGCAATAATAAAAGAAAGCACTTTTTTTACATACTTCAGTTTGGAACACACTACAACAGGATCTGGTAACAGCCAACACATCAGTAAGTTCCTCCTCATACATGCCCCATTTCTTCTACTTCTTAAGCATTAGCTAGTAATATTAATGTTTTCCAATGCCATCCTAGAAAGACTTTAGGTCTGACCTGGCATAACAGCTATTACATGTAGGCAGAGGACAATATTCTCAGAACTTAATAGTTTAATACTGTTACTAAGAAAGAAATATTTTTGAGAGCTTGTTGCTACGTCAAGTAACATCTCTTTTATTGTATCATCAGTATCCCTCAGGAGGCAGCTATCCTGTGACTTATATTACTTCTTCACACTACCCTTACCAAAGAATTGCTCCTCAAAGCAGTCAAGAATCCCAGCAGCCTCTATTTCCCAAACCCATCTACTCCTACAGGTAATAAAA
The DNA here is from genome assembly GCF_900496995.4 of Aquila chrysaetos chrysaetos. Classification (NCBI taxonomy): domain Eukaryota; kingdom Metazoa; phylum Chordata; class Aves; order Accipitriformes; family Accipitridae; genus Aquila; species Aquila chrysaetos. The sequence continues at coordinate 37,882,854 of NC_044013.1, forward strand.
TATTTTTTCAAGTCCTAATGTTACAGGAAATACACTGTTTACCCATGGCCTATTTCCAGCATCATTTGCAATAACATGCTTACTCTTATTTGTCTTGTTCTGAGTGTGCTCTGTCCTGTTTGTATGAATCACAAGATGTTCCAGACTCTGGGGCCAAGGCAGAGGGAAATGAAATGTTGTAAAGCATGTGAACAGTCTTGATCACCCCCACAAAAGCTAGACATTTCTCTAATACAAAATCTTAGGTGTTGCAAATTTCATCAGCACAAGACTAATCACACTTAGTTGTCTTTCCAGGACCTGTATTAAAACTAATTTTTTCTCCAGTTACTAGGGCAAGGAAATGCCTAGAAAACATATCAGATATGCCAGTCACCACACAGGTTTAGCCCCCAAATAGCAGTCTAACAAAGTAGATCAGACAATTAAATTTTAATTATACCTTCTGTCACTGTCAGTTTGGTATTCTCTTTGTGGCCTTTATCAGTCTAAGCATTCAAACACAACCTTAAATAAATACACACTAGCAGGATTTGAAGGCTGTGGTCTTGATTACACTTTCTATTACTTTATTTTAAACCCAGGTTGGACCTTCTATATGCGCTTTGAGAACTACCTCTAGAAGTTAAGCAGTGTAAGGAGCTTGCTTATAAACAACTGAGTGGAAACTTTAAGCATAATTGGTATTTATGCTATGACAGTGAAAGCCAGAGTAATTACATGCACTGTGAAAAATAGTCTTTGTTTCTGCTTCTGAGGAGTGAAGCAGAACAGGCTAAAATACTTTCTTTCTCTCCCTACAGCATCCTGATCTTCATGGCACTCAAAAACAGCAAGACAGGGAGTTTGCCAGTCAGTGAGATCTACAATTTCATGACGGAACACTTTCCTTACTTTAAGGTGAGTTCCACAGGGAGGGGGGGAATCTCTCTCGAAGCTTATCTGGCAGCAGAGGGAATAAGGGAGGGGGATTCAATCTATGAAAAAGGATAATTTCTTAGTAGATTAATATCAAATCAATTAAATGCTATATACCTTCATGATCACAAACTACCCAGCATTTTAGGCCTAGGCAGAAATGTGAACATGATATGTGGTAATATTTAACGCAAAAAAGATATTAAGAACTGTTCCAAGTTTGAGTTGGTGCAGCTAACAGTGGCCATTCCTCACTAAGAACTCATAAAAAGGATAAATATTTTTAAAAACACATCCATTCCCTCCTCTCAGATCTCAAATACAGGCAGAACTGGTCTTGTGGCTTCCTCTGACATCAATAGCACCTCCAGACTCAAGTGGAAGCAGAGGTTCGAGGTTATCTTGCTCTGTTCTGGAGCTGGGATATCCGTCTTAGGCAACTCCATCAGTTGCATGCACTCTACAAAGGAAAGTATAATATGTGATAAATGGTACTAAGCTCATAATTACCCAGTAATGTTGGTGAAGGTAAGGGTGTATGGTTTGCAGCAGATACTATTGAAATTTAAATCCATGTTGTTAGAGAAAGGTTTCTTGCACTTGGAATGCAAGTGGAAAGAGATTAGTCAGCACATGATCCAAGAGCAGAAGGATTACAGTTAAGATTTTAAAAAGAGCTATAATAGAATCATCGACTGCTGCTCAACACAGAGCTTTGTTATTGCTGATTCTTCAAAAACATCTCACTGAAAGTCCAGATGAGGTGACTGCAGCTGTTAGTAAGGCCCAAAAATGAAAATAAAGCAATATGAGTCTGTCCTGTTTCTTATTGCAAATAAACATGCAGCAATTAAACCAAATTTAAAGCAGCTACAGGAAGGCAATTTGAACATTTGTATTAAGAAAAGAACACTAAGAATAACTAAAAATAAATGTTCCAGTACAATTTGGCAATGGTTTCGGACACTAACTGAGGATAAATAATGGCCGCCAAAAAAAAAAAAAAAAAAACCAGAACGTGTCAGTAATCAGAGAAAAAGAATACACATCACGAAGGAAGAATGTTAGCATCCATTATACTTCTGTATTCCCAGATTTCATCCCAAAGGAATCACTAGCTACTCTATTATTTGTTACAAGCAAGAGAAGGGACAAAAAATAAAGAAACCTACCATCATAATTCAAGAAGTATCCCATCACAACATGACTGGTCGTAATCCACCAAACAAATCTGAAGCACTCCAACTTTGTTAAGTCACAGAGACACAACTGATTTTTAGGCTAAACACACATGACATTAAGTAATGATAGTAATCTAAATAGGGAAAGGAAGAAGGGTAGAATGGCACATGACAAGAACATAGTAGCTGTAAATTTTTTTTCATTTTCAAAACAAGAATAAATTTCAAGATTTGTATTTTGTCCCTAACAGAAGATCAGCTCTATTTTCCACGCATTTACCACTAATTGCAAGAAATATTAATAATTCAAAGGAAAATAGTTTGAGGATTGTGAAAAAGGTCCTGGGTCACAACATCTTGAAATTGATATTTTGCAGAACTATGCTTCTTAGCATAATGCACAAATCATGTGATCTACAGCAAAGTAATACATTCTTACTGTTTTCTGGAAAAATAGCACGAGTTTCAAGCAGAGGTGAGAATATAAAAAATAAGTTTTACAGGCATGCCCACGTTTATTCATCAGACCAAACTGAAATTAATTCTCCTTCGTCTTACAACACAATTGATTATAAAATTAATCGGCAGCTTGCAAACCAAATGCTGCTGCTGCCAACACGCACAGAATTCCTCAGACGCAAGACTGTGGCTCTATCAGGTGTCACCTTCCTGGTCCTGAAGTTAAAGTTATTCTGACACAGCAGAAACATTAGGCAGATATACATCATTTCCTCAACTATATATTGTGTGTAAATATTGTGTATTGTGTATATTGTGATATTTTGCATGTAAATGTGTTTAGATAGGTGTGTGTTCCTGTGTCTGTCTGTGTGTATACATACAGACGTGTGTATACATATGCTCATCTGTACAGTAGGTACATTTCTACCACAGCTTTAAATAACTGTTTTATACCTAATCTAAACTTTTCCCTTCTTACTTATCAAAACTTGCCTGTTCCACAGGTAGGGGGTTTTGGTGGTGTGGTTTTGTTTGGGTTTTTTTCTGCAGATCGTCATGTCTTTTTCTTAATTCATTTAAAATTTGATAAAAATAAGGTTACTGCCATCATATGCATTATAGGAAAAGAATGGTACAGGGCATACTACCGGAACATTCACTATTTTGTGATGGGTTTATTTTTTGCATTTTACTTACAAATACAGTCAAATGATTGACTAGTTTCATCCCAAACATTCTTAAAATAAGTAGGGGAGAATAAGCAAGCAAATATTATGCTTACGGCACTAAGCCCTGTCTACCTCTGGTTTTTACAGCAGCCCACAGAATTATCAATATATGGCAAAAGCTAATATCCTCTATCCTCCCTTTTCTGAAGAGTCTTCAGCAAGATAAAGTAACATAAAAATCAGCAAAGAACATTTTGTTGTTGCTACCAGAACTCACTAAATAGCAGGATACAACAGGGGGAGGGGAAGCAATTTAAGTTGGAGAGAAACAGAGTACAAGTGTACACAGAATCTTGCTGGGAGACATTGGATGATACAAGCCTAGTCAAATTAACCTGTATTCGCTGCCACAGCAAATTTAGTTTCTATGATGCAACAATCTCATTTCTAGTTGAAACAGAGCAATCCAACTCCTACGTCCTAAAAAAAACATCTACGCAGCTAAAGTTGAATTACTCTTTGATGTACCTCTCCCTTCTTTTGAGACCTAGATTTAAAGAGAAAGGGTTTTGCAAGATCACTGAACTCTTTAAACTTCAAGAGGCGGTCAGGATCAATGGGTCTGTACAATAATATTTTTTGCTTGTCATCCTTTTTCTTCTTTGTAGTGATTAGTGAGTCTAACAGAAAGCTTTAATCTTGTTAATTGGAGTTATTGCCAGTGGTCCAAGAGGTTAGAAAGGTCTGTGGTCTGACGGAACTCATACCAGCAAGCATTCTCTTGCAGTGTCCGACTCCACACAGCTTCATTCACACTACGCGGAATGCAGCAATGGCAGAAACGAGCCACAGCAAGGAGATTCCAACTACACGAGAACAACTTCAGTAGCCAAAGCTCAGTTCATTAACAGACAATCAAATGCTAACTTAAAAAAATGGTGACAGTTGTAACATGAACATACTGCTGGAGTGTTCCTTCAGGGCCTACCTAGGTAAACGACTATTTTTCCGCTGCTCAGCAATACCAAGTGTAATGCAAGAACCTGTTCAACTCTTGGCAGCAGTCTCCAGAATAAATCCATGTACTTTTTGCTCTTACGTTTCTAAAACTACCTCATAGTTTACACCCCCACACATTCTGAAAACCTCTGAGAAACATATGCCACTCCCATCTTCTCTGGTGCTTAGCAGAAACACTAATTATCCTGTCTAGATACAGACAGAGGTATATGTAGCCTCATGTGCAGGGCAAGAACCATGAATATTCTTTCAGGTCAGCTTATTCAGTAGCTAAGTACACATCTTACCTAGGAGGAACAGTTTTATTTACTTTTGGAACTGCCAGAAAGAAACTTGAATATGATCTGCAAGGGAGAAAAACTGATTCATCATCTTTAGTATTACCCTATGGCAGAAAGAGTTTTAAAGGGGTTGTTTGTTTTTAAAATAGAAATGCACATTGTCTCACCTATGGGACTGGCCAACAGAATAGTGAAATGCTGACATCAGGTGGGCCAAAAGGGTAGAAACTGTGCTGCTATGAAAGGAAAATAGTTTCTTTTTTAGTAAATACCATGTATTTAATTTCCACAACTAATTAATTTTTTAATGAAGAAAGCAAGTATTAAATTCGACCCTCAAATTCTTCAGTAAGGCTTTTAACACCTTAACCCACAAGACAGGCCTTCACAAGCTAGGAAATAAGAGATTTTACATTCCTGATAAAAGTAGAATTTCTGTCAAAGTATGTTCAAAAATTAATGGTGTATCATGTGAAAGCAAAAATGGAGAAAAGTCCATTTATAAAAGGTGGTCTTAGAGGAAATCTGTTACACTAGGCAACAATTAGAGAAACTATCAAAAAGCTGGCTTTCTATGAGAGAAGGATCCCTATTAATAACACATAAAAATGGAAAGGAAACTTAATGCGCATAAAAGGGAAATTTTAATTTTTAAGCTTTAAAAAGACTATGGAAAATCATATTTATTTCTTGTGCTCTCTGTTCAATAATTCTCTGTGGTTGTTATAAACAATTGTGATGACAAATATTTTGCATCCATGAATATGAATCAATAGTGGCACATCGACAACTTCACGTACCTTTCAGAGAGTTGCTTAATTTCTTTTAATTCTTATGACACACAGATGAGGATTTTTTGGAAACAAGAAAAGAAAAAGCATCCAAAATTGATTTAATAAAAAAGAAAAAAGGCCTCACATACACTAGTACTGAAGATCATTCATTGTAATCTGATGAGCTCTAAAGTCTCTCTCTCTCTTGAGATTTCTCATCTCTGCAAATGCAGACCTTTTGGAAAGAATATCATTTGACTGACACAGGTAAAGCTACAATTTTTTTTTTTTTTTTTTTTTTAACTGGTCTTATAATGACAGGGCAAGTCTAGCTGGACTAGCAGTTACATCTATTACAATGAAGTTGGGTTTCTCCAATTGATTCCTGCCATTATGTAGCAAGTCATGTTTCCTGCTCCTTTTTTTTTTTTTTTTTTTTTTTTTTTTTTAAGATTATAGTGCAGTGGCAATGAGCTAAGACAGTTCTACTCAGATATGTAAGAAACAGCATTGTACAGTGCTTACCAAAAGAAAAGCAAGGAGGCGACACATCAGGAATTTACTATAGGAATCTTCTGATATGAACGCGCATACTAATTTACAAAGCCTTAATGTGATGGGCAGTATCTTCTGGCTACATGACTAAGTAAGCAGAAATGAGTGAAATCAAATAAAGAAACACCAGAAAGACTTATATGCAATGAAAGGATACAGTGCCATTTCTTCAAGATCAGTACTTCAGACTGGCAAGCAAACAGGCATATCCCATCAGAATCTGAGCATGACTGTTTTGCTGGGTATTTCCCTCTTCATCCTCTACAGCAATATTCATTTTCAAAGTTCTTTTACAAGCAATCAGGAAAAAAAAATTGTAAAAATTAAATTGTATAAAGAGAGAGTTTGCACTAGGTTTTCTTCTCTTTCCATTCTTGCAGTTGGATGCAAAACTGTCCTCAGGGGAAGGAGGGAATTTTGTTTCCCTCATTGATCAAAAACAGCCTAAATAAAATAGAGGAATCATTTTAAAGAAGCTTATATGTATTGTTCAGTTTGAAAGAACCTGCCAGCTTCCACTACTGAGTTAAAAATAAATGCAAAGCAAAAAGATGCAGTGATCAGATGTAGAAACCTGTATCTCATCTGTAGGGTTTGTGATTAAACCATTTGGTTATATAATTGGCTAGCATACAAAGTTACACCTACAGTAGCATGCTAAAATTCTTTTGAAGTCTGCCTGGACACTTAATTTGAGTCCAAGTAGCACGTAGTCCTTCAATCAAGTGTTTGAAATTTTTCTAGGTGTTCCAAAATAGATAGATTTCCTGTTAGTTCACAGTTCTAGAATATAAGTCTTTACACACTTAATTCTTGTGATTTGCAAACTCAGTCTTAAAAATTCAGCAGCACCTCTGACAAGGCCAACCTTCTTGCTTAGAAGATCGGTTACTATTTTATCTGATTCCTCTCTTCCTGCACAACATGACTGTAACATTTTTGTGGCTTCCTTCTAACATACAAGTTTCATATTTTAGAAAGTATAATCTAAACAGCATTTCTTATAATCTCACCAGTCAAAACAGAGAAATATATTTGTATTTTTTTTTCCTTGAAGTGCCATTCTTAGACTGGATTTGTTTTTCCAGACAGCTCCAGATGGCTGGAAGAATTCTGTACGCCACAACTTATCTTTGAACAAATGCTTTGAGAAAGTTGAGAACAAGTCAGGCAATTCTTCTCGGAAAGGCTGTTTGTGGGCTCTGAATCCAGCCAAAATTGATAAGATGCAGGAGGAGCTTCAGAAATGGAAGAGGAAAGACCCAGTTGCTGTAAGGAAGAGTATGGCAAAGCCAGGTCAGTAATATGTTAGTGCATTAGATCTCAGACAGCAGTCCCCAGAACTTTTCTTTGCAATAGGCACCAAGTTGTATAAGAGAATTTATACATGATTTAGGAAAGCATTTAAGAATTTTTACTGGTTATAAAGGTATTGGCAAAACAATTTAAAAAGATCAATAAAAAGCAGAATTAAATAAGACCTGGTTTTGCAGGAGTGTTTTCAAATAGGTACAAAGAAGCTCCATCAAGAAAACATTCTCTCTTGACAGCTCACTAAACTTTAAGATAAAACCAACACTGAATAAGTACTACAGAATAAAATCTGAAATTAACTGATAAATATCCAACCATTAAACACAAAAATGAAATTTATTAAGTACTCACTTGGCACTGATAATTTAGAAAAACATTTCAGGCTTTTGGAGTTCTTATCGTATATGGGCTAGCACTTTTGTTTGCCATTCCACTCACCCATTTCCTGAGGAACACTAAAATTCTAGCTGCAAGCTATGAAGATTAAGGCTCTGTTAGGAATAAGTAAGTCATGGACTTTTTTCTTGTTTTGTAGAAGAACTTGACACACTGATAGGCGACAAAAGTGAAAAGCTGAGATCTTCAATCATGTCCTGCAGTCCGACTGGTGTTGCAAGTGCATCCCTTTCCAGACAGATGGCAGTCCAATCCCATTCCTTATGCGAGCCCTCTCTTTCCTCCGGTATACCACAGCCATTACATAGTATCCACGCATCAGGAGCTCTACATGTCAAGAACCCATTACCAAATTTGCTCGGGGGCCAGCAAACTGCGTGCTATACATCACCACAGGGTTTTCCTCAAATCTCAAGTACATTAATGCAACAGTCACCTGATCCTCAGACCCTATTTCCTTCTGGGGAGGCTCAAAGTGAACTCAGAACTCAGCCCAGCATCACCCAGGATTCTCCACTGCCGGCTCAGACCCCCCCCCATCTGTGGTGTGAAGATGCTGACAGAGCACTCCACAGCGAGGACAATGCAGGACACGCTCATGCAGGAAGGAGATCTCAGCAATGATATCGATGCTCTTAATCCATCCCTGACTGATTTTGATCTCCAAGGTAGGTATTGAAGGCATTTTTATTTTGTAGACTCAGGCTTATTACATCACATCCCAAACGGCATAAGACGCATTTATGTCCTTTTTTTAACTACTTGTCCTTGCCACTGCTACAAAGACCAGCTTACTAGGTTACATTATTTTGCACAACATGGAATTTTGCATTGTATCTTTAAAAAGTTTCCCAAGAAAACTAAAGATTTACATCCAGAGTTTAAAAAAAACCCTGCTTACTCTTGACTACGACTGCTGATATTAAATACTGCAAGACAGTATTTAGAATGTATTTTTTAAACTTCAACATATTTTCCACTGAAAACTGCTCAAGCACAACTATTTGGTGCATAGCAAGGGAATTGTCATATAAGGAGCACAAAAAGAAACAATTTTGATTGAATTAACATGTTAACATTTTTCTTTACCAATATTTATTCAAACACGTTCCACATCTTTGCTCAAAAGAATACTATTTACTCCTTCACAAGGCATTCATATGATCTACAAACAATTATATTTTCTAGGGTGTGTTCTTAAATACTTAGTCATGTAATTCTGACAGTAAAGTTCCTGATATTAAATAACTTAATCATCTTGAACTGACAGGATTTTGAACACAGTTTTCCATGCAAAAATAAGAAAAAAAAACCCACCAAGTTTAAGAGTGCGTGTGTGTGTGCATGTATATTTATATATGTATACATATAAAACAAAACCTGTGGGTTCCAAATGATAAAGCTCTTGCTGCACCAAATAATATGCAAGAATTGCCTTCCTGCACATACAAAAAGTGGTGCACAAGGCAACCTAAAAGATAGAGAAAAAAATGCAGTCTTAATAATCTACACAACTCGATGAATGCAATTGCTTTGCCATTGTACTATCACAAATAATCAGCAATCCTGCCATGCCCAGATTGTTTTACTAATATAAACAACACAGTTTCTTGAATCCTCAGCTTCTTTCTCTTTCAGGCAGCCAGAGCTCACATTCCATTCATTTCTCTTAACCTCTTTCCATTTTATTCAGTTAATCTGGAGCATGCTCATTTGTACTGTGAATACTCTGTATACTTCACCAATATGGTACGATTCCAGTTTCACTCTGTCCTTGCCCTTTACCTTAAATTATTTAACCTTATCTAGGCTTTTTACTTTCTTTATTTCTAAAATTACCAAATCTCAAATCAGAGGTCCTAGAACTTAAGACAAGGCCTGCATACTTGGAGCAAAATCATTATATACACACATACATTAAAACAAATTTTTTTTAAAATTAGAAAAATCAAAAGGGCTAAGTATTATCCCATTAGATAGTCTGCAGATGGTGGGTATAGCATTGGAGCAACAGTCTCCCTGCCACCAAACTTTTTGGTACACATCAGAAAAAAGTAACATTTCAGATCTTTTGATTTGTCAGGTCAATCACATATCCAGTAATTTAGTTTGCAATTCAGACAACACTACACCATAAGAATACGAGAAGTCCAGTTGTGCAGCAATATTTGCAGATTTGTCTCATGGAAGAGCTAATGGCATTTTACATCTTATAAAGATAACAGCGGCAATTTCCCCTGTCAAAATTAGTGGGGTTTTTTTTCAAATAGAAATTATGCTTCATAAGGATACATTTGCAACAGAATCTTGCCAATTATCAAGGAAAATAATTTTGTTAAATTAATGCTGCTTTCTTCCAGATTTTAATTTATTATGCAGACAGACAAATAATAACTATCTAAACAATCTTTTTCCTTTCTCAATCACAAGTGATTAAGAGTATCTACACATACACTACTGTATAATTATGACTTCTCCTGTAAAACAATGTTTCAAAAAGCATATATAAAGAAAGTTGAATCAATCCATTTTGTTTTGTTATAGGAAATCTTTGGGAGGAGCTGAAAGATGACAGCCTAGCTGTGGATCCCTTAGTTCTCATTTCATCATCCCCAACGTCTTCCCAGTGTTTCCCTTCTCATTGCCAGATGGATAACAGCAGCAGCAACAACGTCAACATCCAAAACGGAACTCCACACAGCAACTTACCCGACCTACAGCTCACTACTCTTTACTCTGCCTTTATGGAATTGGATACAGTGTCTCCTGCCTACCTAAGTAATTCTGGATCCAAACCTATAGCACTAATGTGAACGACGCACCAACCTAATTATTATTATTATTTTGTCAAAGTACAGTCCTAACCATCACACACACTTACCTATCTGATTTATGTCAGCTGAAACTGTGTCCATCGGAATAAGAATAACCTTTTTCCAGAGCTCGCCTGCAGGATATGTAGCTTTACTATGATAATTTTCTACAGACAGATACTAAAAAAAAATTTAAAACTATTTAAAGATAATATTGTTAACGGCTGAACTGGTCAACACTGTTTTATCAAGCCACTCATCTTCTGCATCTTCCAGAAACAAATGACTATAACAGGAAAACAAATTATTTACTTTTTTCTTCTTCTTTTTTTTTTTTTTTTTAAATGAAAGCTGCTTGCAAACACAGAAGTCAAAACACACAATAATCTAACTTATTTCTTGGAGCCAATGATGGCAACAACATCTGCCACAGACCACTCAAAAAAAAAAATCCACATATTAAAACATTTATAGTTCCCTTGAAAGAAGTTCTGGGTTTTGGTAAACAAGAACATAAACTGAAAATTCTGCAAGTATTAGAAGAGAGAGGACTAGCTGCTGACAGACTAAACCAAAGCAACAAACATACTTCAGTGAAAAATCTAAGTTTTACTGTGTTTAAAAAGAAATTTAAAACCCTGCTTTTTTAATAAAAAAGAACAAAACAATTTAGTAGAATTTTTACTTGGCTGGAAATTATTCACATTCATTCCTCTATATTTATCCACATAAGCCAAACAGTAAGATGAATTATTCAACAATTAAATCAAGATTTTGAAAAATGTTAATAAAAAAGAGAACAATAATTGTTGCAGTTAGCCAAATCCAGAGAGCATCTCTCTTTTAACATCCAGCTGGCATCTGAAACATCCAACATGGTTTATTATGATGCTGAACTAGCCCTTGCATTAGGATAGCATATGATTCCAAACATGAACTAAACTAAGGAATTTCAGTAGCCAATTTCTCAGGAACACACTTCTCTCTCTGATTTACCATAAAGGTGCTGCTTGTGACATGACAGAACAGTATTTTATTCCAAGTGAAGCAATCTAAAGACAAAGCAATTTGGAGCAGGAACCTTTAACAACACTAAAGAATATAGTCTATAAACCAAAAAAATATCAAAGTACACTTTCTTGGTTGACATGTCTATTCACATATTATGGAAACTCAGAAGAAACTAAGCAGGTTACAATTTGAGTCAGACTGAGCCACTTACACTACAAAAAAGCAGCAAGGAATTACAAAGAAAAGTACAGACCGGGTAGAACAGCGAGATAGTATTGTTAAAATGCATGCATGCAGGTTTGATTAGCCTGCTTTCTTACAGCAAGGTGGGAGTATTGCCAGTTAAGACTGAAGCCAAACCCACGTTCCAATCTACACCCTCAACCATGCCTACTAGCCCAGACTTAAAATCAGATTAGGGGCAGACGGATAGAGAAGACTTAGGAAGAATACATGTGATGCAACTTTGTAATAATCCCTTATGCAGCTGTCAAGAAATCCTCACTTGACTTGAGCCCCTCATCCTCTGCGTTCCTGCAAACAGAATATGCAGAGTGAGAAATGCAGTCAAGTTCACCAAGCTGGTCTACGCGAAAAGACAGCAGGAAGACAGTTATGCAAACATACTAGAGCTAAGTGAATCAATTCTTGACCATCCTAACATCCAGATAAAGAAATAAGGAAAAAATTAAGTATGCCACATTACTGGAAATATGCATATTAAATGATAAGCCTGAAGCATATAGTAAGTATAAAGCTGCTAAACATTATATTCAGCATAATTTAAGAGTTACCAAGTTACAAATAAATACCTACCAAGTACAAACTTTAAGAGCAATAATATTATCCTAGATACGTTTATTGGAAAAAATCAAACAAATATATATCCTAATATAACCATACACTGAGGAAAAGCAAAACCAAGCCGATCCCCTGCCCTGCACTCAGGCAGCATGTTTTTGTACTCCTGCTGGCTCTGCAACACATAGCTACTATTATTCCTTAAAATATGTCAACATCACTCTTAAGCCAAAAATAATAATATTTGGTAAATAATGTTATCTACAAATGTTAGACTGTTTACAGCAGATCGGGCTTGCACTTAGAGATTGGTTTCCACAGCTCTGTGCGTTTGTATGCTCTCTCTCTGACTTCAACCAAAGACAACACAACTGTGCCGGCACCCCCCACCGCTGGGGTAGGACCATCTGTCCAGGAGTCTCAAACTCCTCAAATACACTTACTTAACTTCAGTGAACAGCCCCTCGACGTCAGCAGGACTTTTGCATACAGCTACCTATATCGTTAAGGACTTTTCAGGATAAGATTCTTTCTGTTTTGAAGTCCTTCACTGCAAACACCAAAGAGTTGGTACACAGCCCAAAATTTTCACAGGCCTGAGCGAGTGAGATACTCAGTTCTCAATTACTTTCAATCACCATTTGCATCAAATCCTTGTTAGCCCTTTTTAAAATCCTTAAAATGATACATACTGAGTAACATACAGTGAACCACATTATGGCCAGTATACAGAATGATACAGACCTTTGCAAGATTATTACCCTACAGAATTAACAAGCTTCCCAATATTTTATACTTGGCAGAGGGAGAGGTAACAAGAAAATGCATGAGAACATACCAGATGAAGGGCATCAGGAAGGCCCATCACCCTAAAAACAAAGCAAAATTGTAATAAAATATTTGTGATTAAAGCAATTCCATGGCACATGAAAAAATCCATTAAAATTGACAGTATGATTCTGGACAACACTTTACTAAGATGAGCTAAGTATCTGCTACAGAAACTCCAAATGCACAGATTTTAAATCAAGAAAAGCTAAGCTTCTTTTTCTGTGTTAAAGACTTATAATTTATGGGCATAGCAACTCATTCATGATTTGTAAATTCATATACTCTGTGATCTGTGTTTAATAGGCTAGGGCATTCTCTCAGATGCACCAATATATTCCATGCTTGTGACCATACACATGATCCCAAGGTGGAGGGGGAGGAAGAAATAGAGAAAGAAATCTAAGTGTCGTACTGTATCCTATATTTTTCTTGGTAATAAGTCTTTGAAGAATGATCAGATATAAAGAACAAAAGGGAAAAGAACACTCTAACATGTTTTTTCTTGTGTTTTGCTTGACTTTCTTGACATACTGTATCTACACAAGAGAGGTTTGTCGTCCCTATATAAAGTTATTTATTCTAAGCACCTTAAAGTATTTTCTCCAATGCATTCCATATTTAACATGGTTGGACATTTCACAGAAGTTAAAAGTCATTACATGATTTTTCTTACATTAAAAAAGTCATGTTAAAAAAAAAATAAAAAGACTGCAAGTTATTAACTAATATAAATTGTCTGGGTTCCACCACCACCACCACCCCCCTTCAGGCTCTTACATCTAGAATTTTATTGTCTTGCTTCAGTTTAGCATTAGTGATTCCCATACACGCGAAAAAATCCCACTGAAATACAGCTGCATGAGGAAAGAGTCATACCATAAATTACAATTCTGGAACAATTATTTTTTAAAAAGTAAAAACCTATATTTATTTAACTACTTTTATTTAAATTTATATAGAAGAATAATCCTTATCTTGTGCAATACTTATCTTGTACTTTTAAAATAATTTTTGACACAGTCATTGATAGCACAGTAAACATTCTCTTAGAACTTGTAGAGCTGGTGACACCTTACTTTGTACCTACCATAAAATAAGTATTTTGCACACATTGCAAACCTATTTAAGATACATTTGCATTAAACACCATTTTAAGTAGTACTCTGAAAAGAGGGGGGGAAAGGGGGAAAAGAATGAAGTTTTCCCAGTCCAAGGCTAATGATGTTTGCTTAATCAGCCTAAACCAAACACATTATGCAAACAACTATTTCTGTCTAGGAAAAAAAAAAAATCTTAAATGTAATTACCATAAAAATATCTTATTACCAAACAGAAGAAAGTGTTCACTGTTGCCCTCTCCAACATATGATTAGGAAAAATTTGCATTCTAAAGTTTAGGATTTCTTAGTTTAACCTTTTTCTATTGTATGCTTCATCTAAACTTCAGAAAATTCAAATAATAGTGATTTATATTGGAACTATGTTTTCAAGCTCTTTTTTCTTGACATGAGCCCAAATTTACTGTCACAAGACTTCTGGCTAAAGTAGGCTGCCTCCCATATGTTTTCCTGTACTTGGTATAAAACCATCACCCCTGAAGATTAATTTGCTTTTGTCGATAGAGTTCTTTTCAGATACTTCCATACCTTTGCACAATCTTTCAAAACCCTGGCACAGCACTGAGCTACTTAAAAACGACAGTGATTAATAGGTATTATGGAACAGATAAAGTATTAAATAGCACATCAGTGTTACTTTACATCTCTAACTTTGTACACAAAGCTTGAGAAGACAAGCGCAACTGACTTACTGGCACTTTCAAATAAGTTTAAACTACTGGCTGAAACACATATCCCGATTCCAGAACTTAGTTTATAAGTGCTGATGCTCCGTTTTTATACTTCAGTCAGACTTCCAGATCTGTGTGTAAATGCTTGTGTTTAGACTACTAAGTATCAAAAATGGTAAACACTTTTCCATAAGCTTTTTCTGACCTCTTAATCCATTTCTAGTCTAATGCAAACAAAACTGAAACATTCACTAGCTGAAGAAAACTATATGGCTCGCCATGCATCCCATCACTGCAATAATGTAAATGGAAGCTTTAAAGTAGCATTTCCCATGTATGGCCATAGCAAAAATTTAATTGAGAACTACTGATTTGTTCCTCACTAAAATAATGAATGATAGAGTTAGTTCATAAAATAAAATTTAAATTCAGTCCTTTTGAGAAGCAGAAAAGGGCAAATTTTTTTTGTCCATACAAAGAAACAAACACACACAAACAATACTTGTTTACACTGAAAACAAACAGCAGTAGGAACACCATTAATGCATATTGGATTTATTTCCCCTGGCTGCTTCTCAGTCAGCTAGCACATTGATGAAAAATCTTAGATACTAGATATCAATATAACGAACGATGAATGGATTACAAACTGCCAGATCTCAGCAAACATGCATCATTGTGAACCCATCACCAAATAACAGCCCTCCCTGGTGGGAAGCTGGTAGCCAGTGCTGTTCAGCATTTTGTAATAATGATTTTTTGTCTTTTGTTATCTCTGTGTCAAGACTGGATACCTTTCTAGTACCCTTTAGTTACAGATTCCTAAGTTTGGGCTCAGTACAGTGAGGGACACAGAGCTAAGTAGGAAGCCAGACAGCCTAGCAGCCTTTTCTAGGATTAATCTCTCTGAATCATGAAGGGGCACGAGATGCCAGCAAGTGCTGGAATTAGTTTCCAAAACTCCTGAGTTCACACCAACTTTGCTGCAAATTATTTTTACGCATAGAAAGCGCGCTACAGGCCTCAAGGGCAATAAATACTGATGAGCAGACTGCAGTTGCTATTAAACCTCTAATAATTCAGCCATCTGAATAACAAAGTGCTGAAACACTTTGCTGCTTAGATGAATTGAAGAATTCCTATTCTGAATGTATCGATTTTTGACCTGGGCACAGAAGAGGCGACTAAAGCCATTAAACATTTATTCCTGACAAAACCAACGAGGCCCGGCTGCACAACGAAGACCGTCATTAGCCGCATTACTCAAATTTCTTATTCACACAATCGTCACCGGAAAAATTAATTACGTCAACTAACGAGCAGCAGGCACAGGCGGGGTGGATGACAGCCTTCCAAGCCAGCCCTGAGGCGATTTACCGAGACCCACCTCGCCGGCGGCGATCCGCCCCCGCCCGACAGAGGAGCGTCCGAGCCGCCGCTCCGCCGGGCGCCGTGCCCGCGGAGCCGCCCCTTCCTCGTCTCCGGTGTGCCGCCTGCCTTGCGACAGCGACCGGCCCGGTGACCGGGCGCCCTTGAGCGGCTGCCGACAGCAGGGACGAGGCGGGCGGGCGGGCGGCCGCCTCACCGCGCGCGAGCGTGGACCGTCGGCGACGGGGGGGGGGGGGGGGGCGCCCGGCCCCGCCGATTGGCCGCGCCGCCGCGGCCGTTGGGATTTGAAGGGGAAGGCGGGAAGGGCCGTTGGGTGGGAACGGGGTTCGCCGCCACCACAGCCCCGGGCGAGGAGGGCCGCGTCTCGTGGTATCGGAACGGCGCGTTTCGTGGGCTGAAAGTAAAGGTGAAAGGCCTGGCAGCGGGGCGGGGATGAGTAATAAGCTAAAAACAAGGCAGGTGTGGCTCTGCGTTTCCTACAGGCTTTGCTTTCCTCTCTAGAAACCTCCAGGGAGGCAGTTGACCAGAGGATTTGTGCTGTTGAAGTGAGTGACTGCAAGTGGCCACGCACCGAGCTCTTGGGTAGAAGCAAATCCATAACAAAAAACACGAGAGAAGGGAATTTATGTGATTTGAATGAACAAAGAATTTAAGATCTCACTCATCAGGCAGCTCCTGAAGAATTTAATTTCAGCCACATGAATAAGCCCAGCGTGTTTGTGCCTGTCTGAGGCACCAGGCTTAAATGATTACTTAAGGCATTTAGTATACTTACCTTTAACTCCATTACTTTAGAACATCAAAAAAAAAAAAAAAAAAACAAAACCAGCCAACAAAACCTACAGAAAAATATTTTATACCAAATACCCAGTTAATCTAAGGAGATAAACCGTAATGCTTTTAGTGCAAGCTTTTGCTTTGGCTAGAAATTATCTTTCTCATTTTAACTTCTCTTACAGAAATTTAAATGTTAGCTGAAGTAATAGTCTTCAAAGTTATCTAAGTGGTGACACTTGTGCTCGTGTTTCCTGCAAATGTCTCTTGCCAGATAGCCACAGGAAGTGTATGCATGTATTTGTCAGCTGCAAAGAACACGGCTAGACTGTTATTTCAGATTTAGCTTATGACGAATGCCAGCTGATGAACTCTAGTGGGGGAACGTCTTTGAAAGGTACATGACATCTCAGTGCTAAAGAGGCTTGGCATGTCTGGGGCAGAAATTTTATTTCCTCTGAGCTTACATTCCGGTCTCTGTGCACACTTTAATTTTAGGGGACATAGTGTACCCTCTGTTCTCCTGACTTACGAAACTGTACAGACATCAAAGCAGTCAGCAGGTTTAATTAGACACTTAATTATATATAAGGGTGGTAAAGTATGCATTTGGGAAATAAAAACATGGTTTTCAAAACTAGTTGAATGCCAGTAAACAGAGTAACATTTGCATAACTGTGGTACACCATACCTTTCACAACATCATTCATAGAGAAAATGTTTTGGGGTTGAGTTTTGGTGGGTTTTTTTCACTAAAATAGGTTCTAGATATTTCTAGGTTTCTGGTCTGGTGCATGTAGCACCTTTCATAGCTGACACAGGGTCTCTGTACACGTGCTCAGAGGATGCTTTGTACACCCGTTTCTTTGCTTGGCTGCATGCGCAGGGAAATAGGCTTTACAGCATACACAGGACTAGCAAGTGATACATAAATATATCTGTTTGATATTTTACTGAAAGCTTTACGAATAACTGCTAGACCTTTGCCTTTGCCCAAACTTTGCTACTCCAGTTTTCGTCTTGCCTTTCTTGAAAAAACAAAAGCTACATACACATCGATAGCCAAGCAAGTCCAAGAAGTACAACTGTGTGCATAACTGTTCAGTAAATATGGTAAAACTGGCAAATGTTTTACTCTTTATAGCTAAACTATAAAGATTATCAAATACCCAGTTTGCTATTCCCCTCTTCTGACTCATTCTGTCATTCAGTAGGAAAGGAAGAACTGAAAGTGTTTAAAACTCTTCTCTCTGGTATGTGTTAACTTCCTTTCATAAAGTAAATTTCATTATGTCTTTTCTATATTGCTGTTTGTAACTTCCCTGCCTGTTTTTATTTCTTGCTACAAATTACTTTCATATGCAAGCATCATTAACATGGTTTACGCCCTCCACCAGAATAATTAAATTATTATTAAATAAAACAGGCCTTTGTTTTTTAAAGTCCCATGTCAGTTTTCAAAATAATGGCTGGGAATCATCCAACTGCAATTATGCTCTACCTACCTAAATACTCTTTGTAGTTTTAATTAAAATACATTATCCAGCATGATTTCACCTCCTATTTTAAGTTCTTCTATAGCACCGGTTAAGGAAAAAAATGTCTGTAAAACAATTACTCCTTTTTGTGGACTTAAATAGGTAGAATAAATACCTTTGTTTTATCCCAGCATGCAATGATAGACTTCTGTAATCTCTAAAATGTTCTTTAAAAATAAGATACATTGTCTTAAAAGTATACTATGGGAAACTTGGAATAGTATATCACTGAGAGTTGTTCTTACTATAGTTAAGAAATGTTAAGGGAATGCAAGTCAGATAGATGAATGCCCCTGAACAATGACAAAAGAATTAGAAGCATGTGCGAACACGTAAGATTTGCCACAATAGCTAAGCAGCTGACGAATGCCGTAAGAAATAAGAATCTGAGGAGAGGTACAGAACATCTCCAGGATGATGAGGCATATTTATTAATAAATGAGACTGACATACTAGCTAAGGAAGAAAAAATGAAAAAGCATTGGTAATACAGCATATTTCTGGCAGAAATTTAACACTGGGAAACTTTCTCTTGAATAAAATTTGGATTTTTTTTTTTTAAAGGTTCTCTTCAACCTCAGAAGTTTTTCAACCAGTCTAGGTAATTGTACTAAAGCATCAAAATCCGAGAGGCTGTTTAACCCGCCTTATTAGAGTTATTAGTACTGATTTTGCTATTGCTTCTGTTTAGGTATTCGGTGAAATCAGCACCTAGTCCTTTCAAGAATTCTGAGAAAATAGACCTGTTGCTTCCAGTTGTTCGGGTAATTCCGAGAGTAAGCTTAATCAGGAGAGAACATCTAACCACAGAGAACCTGTACAGGCAAAACCAGAAACTATACTCGGATTTAGAAGAGCCTGTAAAAGAACTGATGTGAAACTTTGAGTATATCTTCATTGCAGATTTCAGATCAGTGATAGCTGAACAATAGTCACATTACAAACCTGTGCTCAGGTCATCACCTTATTGCAGAACTCAGTGCAGGTATTTCATGCAGCTCCAAGTAATAGTCCAAAAGTTAAAGCCTTGTATTAATAAATTTCTTCCGCAAGTTCCAGTACACAATAATTGTTCTGCTGGATACTGTGTTACTAAGGCATCCCCAGTAATTCTGAGGAATCAAAATGAGTTACAGCAGATATTTTCAAGCAAAAACATTATACTTCTTCCCTTCCTACTCTGAGAGTAGGTAAGTTGTTCTGCTTCACAGAAAAATACAGAGATATTCCCAGGAATTTTTGACTAAAATATCAAAAACATCAAGAGGGAATTACCCCAATACAACTCCAGTCTGAGCAGATGTTTCAGTTTTACTCAATATGGCAGAGACAGCAATTGCAGGTGTCATTAAGTTTCAAAAACTGATTCTCCATAGTGCAGCCGGCAGATTTTTCAAAAGCACAACCTGCTGCGTAACTGTGATCTGTGGATCTCTGAAATTCTGTTAATGTACTTTGAAAATAATTTATTTTAATTATGCCCCAAGATATTTTCACCAATCAGAAAGCTGAATCCCATTTAAACACTTTTAATGTAATTGTTTTACTCATGTAACTACGCAAACCACTGCAGAGTTTTTACATGTGCATTGCTTAGTTTATAATCATCAGAAAGTGAAGCCAGTTACATAAATTTGCACAAAACTGGAGTTCAAATATTGATGGAAGACATCTGAAATGAACATCTGAATGTTTTTCATGTGCTAATATAAGTATTTAAATAAAATAGACAATCACCCTTATTTCTAGGATCAATAATTTATTTAGTTTTATTACATTTTGCAATTTGTTACAGGAGAAGAAACACTTGCTAATGAAAGTGACATGTTTTTTAACCATTTTCCAAGGTAATGGAAAAAGTTAAGCATATTCCCTAGTATGCACACTTATGACTAAGCTGCCAATATTAAATAATTTTAAGCAAGTGTACTCCCTATTTAATCCTTGTATAAATTAATTTTAGTACTCTCCTTCTCCTACAGGAAGACTAAATTGTAACATCTAATTTTCTTTATCCTGAAGTCTCAATCTTTGCTCTCGCTACTTATCTGCAAACAAGTCAAACAGACTAGTTACTGAAGCCAAAGCCACAGAAGTGGATTCGGTGCCAAGGTTCCTTTTCCTCCTGGCAACCTACTCCATTTCCTACTGTCCCAAAAGGAAACAAAAGACTCCCAGTTTTCTGAAAACCAGATTCTCTGCATGACAGTGCATTGCGTTGCCACTAAATGGGCCACAGTGGATGTTCTTATAGGAAACAAATCAGGTAACTAACAAGATACAAAGAATTATAAATGAACTTGGTAAAAATGTTTCTAACATTTTCCCAATGGTATATTAACTAGAATCCTACTTTCC